>NC_087520.1:42431920-42731920 GCF_963921805.1 Phalacrocorax carbo
CCCAGATTTGAAGAAGGATGGGGCAGGAAGTAGGAGGGTGGCTGGAGAGGAAGGGAAAAGCTGCTGCTGCTGCAGGACGTAGCAGTAGAGCATGAAAAACCTCCGTGGCGGAAAGTGGAAAGGTGGGGTGTCAGTGGGTAAAAGAAAAGAGGATGGAGCCATGAGTAGGAAGGACGAGGCCTGGGACTGGAAACAGGAACAGCACAAAGGCACTGCCAAGAGGAAGCTGGCAAAGATCCAGCCTCATCAGCGCCCCAGCCGTGCTGACGCTCCTGCTCTCACTCCTCTCAGCGTAGCACCCTAAGTGAGCTGCAGCCGTTCACAGTAAAAACTCATTGGTTTATGTCAGGTCGCAGCCACGAAGCCGCTGCATTTTCATTAGTGCGGTAAACCCCATGAATTATATACATTTGACTACAAAAGTCTTGTTCTTTGCTCGGATACAGACACAGTTGCTGTTTTAAACACTCAAACAAATTGAGATGCACAAAATGGGCCAGATCATTCCCTGATGCATTAAACATGGATGAACTTGACCCAAAATCTTTTAAAATCGCATTTACTTCTGTCGCTAGCAAAAGTGCGAGTTAGGAATGCTGGAGTCAGCTGAGGCCACTGATTCCTTGAAATAAGGACATTATAATACTTAAAACCACTTGCTATAAGCACAAGAACGATTGCAGTCTGTAGCTTAGCATCCTGAATAAGGTATTCCTGGGAGTTTGGGGAGGACTTGCTCTCCAAGTAGTTGCTGCAGCCTCTCTGTGGGTGTCTGGACCCAGAGCAGAGCCCACTGTGATGTTTTCCAGAGACATTACAAGAATTAACAAGATATTACACAATCACTTTCAGTTGGCTTCCAAAATGGTTTTGTTACTGGTTTCAGGATGTAAATTAAGCGGTTTAATTGTTTTTTTATTTCCTTGTACTTCAGTGGAAAGAAAAGTAGGAAACCCCCTTGTAAGTTAATCTGCCTTGAACCCAGTCTGTTTCTTAGCATTATCATTTTTTGTTCCTTTTCACTTTTGTTTTTGGGCCACGTTCATGCTTCAGACTTGGGAGGCTTTTGGGATGGAAGACCTTTGGTCTCCCAGGATACGTGTTGCGTAAAGGGTACACGTGCCCTGTGAGAGCAGGCTTGAAATGACACCAGCAGCTCAAGAGAGGTGACAGTTTCTGAGGGGAACTGAGAAAGAACAGACTTTCTTTAATGGGAAGTGCATACTGAAGCATACAACAAAACATGGTCAAAAGCCCCCAACATTACTGCCACTGCTGAGCGTGGTATAGATGAAAACTTTCACGGTACCATTTTCAGAACTGCATCATTAAATGGTTAATGATAAGAGCCATTACCACAGTGACACTGTCTTTCTCCAGCCTTTTATCTTTGAGCCGAAAGCATGTCGCACACATGTTCACTATTAAACTTCATGAAGAACAAGTGTGCTGGGGAGCGGCTGAGGGGGCTGGGGGGGGTTTAGCCTGGAGAAGAGGAGGCTGAGGGGAGCCCTTCTCGCTCTCTGCAGCTGCCTGAGAGGGGCTGGAGTGAGGGGGGGGTTGGTCTCTTCTCCCAAGTTACTAGCCATAGAACGAGAGGAAACGGCCTCATGTTGAATCAGGGAAGGTTTAAATTGGATATTAGGAAAAACCTCTTCACTGCGAGAGTGGTCGGGCACTGGCACAGGCTGCCCAGAGAGGTGGGGGAGTCACCATCCCTGGGAGCATTCAAAAATCATGTAGACGTGGCACTTTAGGGTGTGGTTTAGGAGGCCTGGGGGTGTTGGGTTGGGGGTTGGACTTGATGATCTTAGAGGTCTTTTCCAACCTTATTGATTCTGTGATTCATAGCTCTATGCTAAGTAGATAACTGCATAGAGAGAGTAGTTAGTCGAATTGGAGTCAATGCTTACCTCGATGTACCTCACAGTAAAAATAATATTTTTAGATAGTGAGGTTTGTTGACGCTGGAATGTGCTTTAGTGACAGCAAATTGTCTGACATTTACAGAACAAGAAAATGTCAAGATTTTAGACTGAAGAGGTCTTCCTTGTCATTCTGGAGATTTCCCAGGTCACATACTTTGTCACTAAAAGTTAGACACAGCCAAGGAGGTTCTCGTCATCCTGAGCCACTTCCTTTCATCCTTACAGATATGTCTATCTGTATCACTGCTTTTATCTGTGATTTCATTCTCACCCTCTCCTTCCACCTCTGTCCCTTTGAAATGATGTGAAATGCCACACTCAGGTCAGGAAAAAGAACTGAAATGCTGAGGAGGTGATATATCTGGAGATTGAAAGTTTTCCCTTAGGGCCAGAACTAAAGACTGTGGAAGTCCAGATGAGTTCCATGAATTTCAAAAAGATACAGTGAAAACTCAATGCCTGCTTCATGTTTTGTGTCTCCAGAGAAGGAGATGGCTTAAAGGAAGGCTGTCCCATGCATTCCCTCAAAGCTTGTCATGTGGTTCTGTCACACCATGTGCTCAACCCTACTGATAAGCTGCAGATTGATCTAGCGAAAGGTACTCTGCCTTTCTATATGGCCAGGAAGAAATCATTGGTCAGAGAAACAAAATCTACGCCGCCTTCTTACAGCCATGCTGGAGAGACAGTGGGCTTACGGAAGAGAAAGTAGACACAGCTCTGGCATAGGCAAAAAAAATAAATGTCTCCTCCTGCCCACAAAGGTCAAGACTTTTTCACTGGAGGGAATATTTCCCTCCCACTCATTGCTTTCCCACTGATAAAAAAGCTGGTTAGTTAAAAGAGGGGGTTTTGGCCTGTCTAGTTGCAAAACTGACATCTGAAATTAGATAATTTAATTCCATTTTTTTTTCACGTCTTCTGGTCTTTTGTGCGATTACTCAAATCAACATATGTTGGAGTTCGTATAGAAGATATATGTATGTTTCCTGGGCAATTCAAGAAGCAGTGAGCAAATACATGTAGTGAGAGCCCTGTTACAGTTACCATAGAGACAGCGCATTGAAAGAACTGTTTTCCTTATTCCTTATCACTGATCTAGAATTAAAACCAACACATCTTCTATTCTTGTTCAATTCTTTTTGCTTCTGTTGCACACAGAGAAGGTGCTGAATTGCTCGTCGTATCCTCGTGTTTCAGATCAATGAACAGCCTGTTTCAGGCATACTCCTCCGAGCTGCTGGAAGCTGGGAGTGCAGGCTCAGTCCTGCCATCTCTGGGGTTGGGCAGAGTTCAGATCTCAGAGCTCTCCACTTTGTTCCTTAAACCATGCTCACACAATTTCCTGTTTAGATGCAAAAAAAAGGGGCTAAAGAGGTCTTGGTGCTTCCTGTTCTAGGCGCAGCACGGTCGTTTCTTCCACAGCAGCAGCTGACTCTCAGGGTGTTTCGCTGAAAGGCACCTGAGTTAATTTTTCACGTTCTTATCAGTTCAGATGGCTCATTTGTAAGAGCCGTTTCAAAACCTAACTTCAAGTGGCCAAAAAATAATCAGATAAAATAGGTTCTTTGGATTGTAAAACCATTAGCTGAGCAGCCTTGGCTTTGTGTCAGAGAAGCACAGAGTGCTCTGGAGAGAGCCAATACCCTAGAAAAGCCCTGTAAGCTTTGTAAAGAAGGTACAACGTATCTGAATCAAAGGTCTGCGGACATTGCTGTTCCTTTGCTGTATTCTCTGCGCTTCTCTGAGGGTTAGAAAAGGGTCCTGGTGCTTGTTTGCTCCTACAGCTTAAACATATGTTGTTTTACTGAGTTTGGAGGTGAAGTGATGCATTTGGGTTGCTGTTGCGACGTGGATTGGCGGATGAACCTTGCACTCCAGTAGCTCACAGAGATGCACAGTCTAGCTGCAACCTCATTGCACAGCGCAAAGCTTTGCAGCTGAGGCCCTTCGGTGGCTAATTTCTCCTTGCTGTTTGGGGAAATTAAAGCCTCCCGGTGACCAGGGTTAATAGATTCATTGAAAGATCAGCAAGACACATCACATACGAGCAATGAAAACCGATTCTAATTGAGGCTTCTTTCTTTTTCTGGTTGCTTTGACTGAAATCTTTCCAAGACGACAAGTCTGAAGAGAAGCTCTGGAAAAGCCAACAGGGTGGCCTCTGAGAAGAAAACAAGATTTTAAAATGTACAGGGAGGTCAATACAGTTCAGGCGACTGAGGATTCATATTACAGGAGACCTCAAAGGCCTGGCTGCAAAAACTGCTGAGTGAAAGAAGGCAAGACCCCCGTTCCAGAGTATATTCCTTCCCCAAGATGAATTATGTCCAGGAGGTAAAAGGACATAAACCAAGTGACATCACGGTACACCTTTTTGCCACCGTCAATATCCCCTCCCTAATTTTAACATCTACCCTGAATCTATTTTCTGCTCTATATTATTTTGTCACTAATTGCACAATAATTCTTCAATTACTGTAGACTGGAGAACAGGGAAACCCATCTGTCGAATGCTCTGCGTTCCTGACCTAAATTTGGAAAGGCTCCACCTTGCACCTCCTTTCCATTCCCTCAGGGCGTTGACTGCCGCGCACTAAGAGATTAAACTGAAGTACCAAGTGCCAGCAGTTTGCCCTGTCTAGCTCCCAGCAATTAGTAGCCTTGCAGAAGGGACAGATGAACTGCGTATGAAGCAGCATCCTGAATCATGCTGTAATTTGTAGGCCATGGTATTCAAGTCGTGAAACCAGAGCTGTTTACTTACACATGCAAGGCCAGAAACTGGTGATGTAAGATTCCCTTTCTGCTTCAGGGAAAAGAAAGCTTTGGATCCCAGAGGATATATTTAGGAATAAACTGAGATTCTGAATTAAATGCTGTCTCCTTTTGTCCTCATCTGGACAATTGGTGTTACTTGTCCAGTGTGATAAACAGCAGCACGTAATGCAGGGTCAGAAGGAGCAGTGTCCAGGAGGCAGGAGGTGGTGTCTGGGGGTTTTTTGAAGCATTTGTACACTGTAACTTCGATTCTGTTTACTTCCCAAATGCAGTAATAAGCACTTTTACATCTTCAAGGTGCTTACAGATAATATCTCACTTGATCTCCTAAGAGAAGGAAATAAGGAAATTATCAGGAACAGATAAGTAAATGATTTAATTTTGTAAAAGAACTCAAAGCTTAAAGGGAATTAAAGACCTGACGTTAAGCTAAATCAAAGCAATGGAAATGAGCTGGAACTTGGATCTTTCCAAGGTTTCTAGTAGGCAAAAGGGAATTTCACCACTCCGGGAACATGGCCTAGGTATGGAGGCCCTTGTCCAGTGAAAGGGCAAAAGGGAGAATGTACATGAAGAGCTGAGCCGAGATCCCTGGGGAACGTGGCAGTGGCACTGGCAATAGCTGGGGCAGGGAAAACCACTCTCCCTCCAGCCCCTTGCAGTGGCCATTTGAGACTTTCCACTCAAGGAGAGCTCGTGGCTCTCCTTGGTAACTGCCTACCTTGCCCCTGCCAGAGCCAGCCCTGCCGCAGCCCATCTGTGACTTGCCGGTGTCACTCTGCTGGGAATAAATGTCACATGAAGGAATCAGAGCTCGGAGTGCCCGAATCCCAGAGAAACGCTCGGTTTACAAGTTAACACAGTACCTCTCACAAAGATCTTGGCTTATTTTGTTGCACGGGATGCCAGCTGGGTGAAAATATTTCTTTTTGGATGGTAGTTACAGAAGAATAGGAGGACATGGGGTCATAGAAAGCTAAAATCTTTGCAAGAGCCAAGTGCTGGTTTGAATGCGCTCCTTTCTTTCAAGATCTTCAGCTATTCCCTGCATGCTTAGAAACACTTTCTGAAGAAGCATTTTTGAAGTGGTGCAGTGCAAGAAAAGCTTTCCTCCTTCAGAGCACACTGAATACTAATTTACTGTTGGCAGGTTGTGGAAAAAAAAGACTCATCGCAGTCCCCTTTCATGAGGATGTTTTTTCCCTGTCCTTTTTGAATTTAATAATGTGTCAAATTAGGGTTAAAGTGCTCTGTTTCCTCAGCTCCACTCGGACTTTGATGCTATACAAGACCTACCCAACACTGCTTTTCTATGGCACTGCTCAGATATAAGAATGTCCCAAAGGCATTCTGTAAAGCTGCTAATTAGGCAATGTTAAGCAGTGACAAGTGAAGGGAGTATGTAAACATGGAAGGCATTGTATCCACCCCAATAGCCTACATCCTGATGGGAACACTGGCACCAGTTAAGACGTGGTTGGCTTTATGTCTGGCTGGCCAGCACATCCCAGATACGCACCAGACTGGCTTTAAAATCCCTGTTCAGTCACCAGCTCTGGGATAAATCTGTAGTAGGGCAACTCTCAGATCTTATACATCTGAGCACTGTTTGGGTGAAGGACCTGATTGCCTTAGGTTAGAGTCCATATATGCTGGATGTTTTGTTCTTCCTCAAAATTCCTTTAGAATAAGAGGGATTTTGGGAAAAAAAGATTCCTCCACATCTCCTCCAACGCTACCAATCTAAAGGCTCCCTCTATCCTCGTGGGACATGTCAAGGTCCTTTTAGAAAGACCCTGATCATAGAACCATAGAATGGCTTGGGTTGGAAGGGACCTCTAGAGCCCATCTAGTCCAACCCCCCTGCAGTGAGCAGGGGCATCTTCAACCAAAGCAGGTTGCTCAGAACCCCGTCCAGCCTGACCTTGGATGTTTCCAGGGATGGGGCATCTCCCATCTCTCTGGACAACCTGGGCCAGGGTCTCACCACCCTCATTGTAAACAATTTTTTCCTTATATCCAGTCTAAATCTATCCTCCTCTAGTTTAAAGCCATTCCACCTTGCCCTGTCACAACAGGCCTTGCTCAGGAGCTTGCCCCCATCTTTCCTGATGCCCCACAGTACCACTGCAACTGAGACCCCTTGGACATGCAGTAGTGCAGAGCGTAGGCCTGCCCTTCTCCACCAGGGAAATCTCACCAAATTGCCTCAAGCCTTTACCTACATATTGCCGTGCCAATAGAGACACACGGGAAGTCTAGACTCAGGTGCAAACTGGCAATAATTTCTGAGCCAAGCTTGGTTTTATGTTGTAATGATGGTTTATTAAACTAAATTATGTCTTTAATGACACCTTTGAAACATTTTATTATTTTCAGAGAATTCATTATGAAGACATTCCTCGTTTGTGAAGCTTAAATAGGCAAATGCATCTGCAGATGTTTTCCATCATTTGGATTACAGGATTGTGTATTCATCTTTTACAGCCATGAAAACATGTGGAAATTACTGTTCAGTGGTTCTCTCAGAGCTCGTTATTACAAAACACAGGACAATCCAAATGTCTAAAACGCATGCGCCCTGGAAAGGTTTTAAGTGTTGTGTTTTTCTGGTGATTAGGCCATAATCTATGCACTGAGTCATTGTAAAAAAACAAAAAAAAAGCCCACTGCACTCCTAGGCCTCCATAAGTCTCCAGATATTTACAGGAACAGTTTCCTTTTTTATTTATGATCAAGTAGTGGTTTAAAGCAGGGCTGGCTGATAGGCAGAGAATTCAGGCTTGTCCAGACCTGCCATACAGACAATAAAAGTGATGTGCTGTGAGAAGCAGGGACTTAAATCCCTTTTTATGTGAAATGCTGAAATGAGCCTAAAAAGCTGTCATTACCACAGTTTTTCTGACCTAGAGCTGAAGGTATATTCAAAAATGAATCAAGCTACACTGAGCTTTGGACGACTATCAGATGTGAAGCAGTGTTTGGTTCATATGCTATTCATTTCCCAGATACTGGATAAATGAAAGGTTGAATGAGGAAAGAACAGTAAGAGAGCGAAGTGCAGGTATCCAGCTAGCTCATAATACCTAACGATTCTGAGAACATAATTATAACTGTAATGCTATAATTTTCTATCCTATGCAAGCAATGTCAGGTAACACAGATGACAACCTGGTACCACTATATTGATCTGAATTCATGCACAATTTTTTCAGATCCCGTAGCTTGAGGTGGATTGTACACTGAAATGAAACCCAATGGCCCTCAAAATGATTGGACTCTCTGTAAGCATGCGCTGCACAGATGGCTATGGAAAACTTACCTTGCAATTTTTATCTTTTCTTCTCTGGGTGAATTCCGTTAGTGATACCATGTTTTTGGACCTGAGAGGTCAAGCCTGGGAACGCTTTCCAGTTCTGAATGGTCCCATACTGGAACAAGTAGCTCTAATCTGCAGAAAGACTTATCCAGAGATCTTATCAAAGAAGCTGTTGTCATTAAAATGGGACCATAAGGTCTTGCTCTGAATTTCAGCCACGTCTCTCCCTGGCCTTGGGCATGACACATGCGTTTATATTCATGACTGTGTGTAATTCATGTAATTAATTGCATCCATGACAAATTTACTTACATAATTAACATTTGCATATATATTCTGGAAGGAATCAACACAGAGCAGAATTATACCAGCCTAGTGTTTAAAGGTAGTTTTTGAAATTATATGTTCTGCATGAAGATATTCTGGGTTGAAAGCAAGGCGCAGCCTAGTCGGCTCAGGCTGTGCCCTCGGTTTTGCCTTGCTCCCAAGCACAATTACAAGGGAGTCTGTGGTAGCTGCAAATTGTTTTGGTTAAGAACTTCCTTTTCTTGGTAGAAATCAGAGCCCAGCTCGGACTTAGCTGCTGCAACTGTAGCAGAAATTCCCTTAAACCAGCAGAGTATAGAGCATGATTCAGTTCTGTCCTCTTCCTTCTTGCATCAATGTGTTCCATAGCCCCGCCGGATCCTTTTGAAGAATACAGCAAAAGAAAATCATTCTCTCCTTTAGCCTTTTCATTTCATTTTAGTATGTTTTTTTCTTTTTCTCCCAGTGTCTTCTCAGTCTTGTTTTTTCCTTTCCTTCCTCATTTCATCTAAGCTCTGTTTCATGTTGAATAAAGTACCATCCCCTGTAACAGGCAATTTAACAAGAGGTAACACCTATTATTTTTTTTTCTTTTTTTGTAGGATTCTCCTTCAAGTAAGCAAAGGTCTTCTGCATTGTAATCTGTAATTAACTTGTCTTTGAGTCAACCGGTACACTCTACTAATACAAGTCATTTTCTAGCTAAGTTCATTTATTGGTTGAAAGAAAAAATCATGTTTTAATCAAAGTAACATGAAAAAGTAACTCAGCTGGTTTAGTGGTTCTGAAAATTTGGCAATGGAAAATTTGCTAAGGATGTCAATATGCATGAAAGCTTTGACGGGATCTGAATAGGGGTTCTTTCCCCACCCTGCAGTTTTATATAAGCCACATTATATCTCGTTTTCCAGAATATTTGCATTCTGCAGCAGAATGGACCTTGGGCCTTTCAAAATGTCTAGGAAACGAATCTGAGGGAGAGATGGGAGAAGTGGCTTTTATCCAGCTCAGACCACTTAGTCACTGGCTGGAAGGACACCTATGAGAGATACGGGAGGCTTAAACACCTTCCTCAAAACAAAGATCGTTCTAGCACTTCCTAGCTAATGCTTGAACCAGGGTAAACGTGGGAGCCATAAATTGCAGTAGTGGGGCAGAAATACTGCAGAGTGGCCTTGTTGGTGAGGAAGGTGGGTGGGAAAGTGTTTACAATGCTCAGGATCCCAGTGTGAGTCTGCTCCAGCCCCCTTTCCAGATGAAGGGTGGGGTGGGCTCTCCATCATTCTGAGAGAATGAATATTCCTCTCCTTGGAGATTCAGGCCAGAAATTCAAGCCACACTGAACCTGGCCCATGTGTTCCTACAGAAAGTTCATGTTTCAGCAATCAAGTGTTTTTGTCCCTAAAAAGAATACAGAGTTTTGCTGTTGTCTTCAGTATGGCCAAGATTCCACTTGTAAATTGCCTTAAAATCTTTGGCACTTGGCTGCAGCTCATTTCTCTTGCAAATCCCTGAGGTCATGATTCAACAATACAATAAACCCAGCTTAAGGGCTCCTTGTGTTGGATGGGAAAAGTCATGACACAGAATCACGTAGCACAGAGCACTGATCCAGAGTAAGCAAACTTGCCTATTCAAATGTATTGAAAAATAATGACAAGTTTACGTTGAACCAGAAGTCTCACTCCCAGATGAGGCATCTTCTGCAGCCACTGCCGCAAAGTTTTTACTCTGTCAGAAATTGTCTGTCCTCTTCTAAGCAGGGGAAAACTAGCGTAAACGTGTAAACACTGTGTTTCTGCTCTCCAGCTACTTCACCAGAAATACGATCATGTGCTGATGTCTGATCCACATCAAATGTGTGCTTCTGGCAGATCAGCAGTGCAGACGTCTGGTATTAATGATCACAGAACCAGGGACTTAGTCCAGAAGCATGGGAAGATGCTTGAAAAAAGAAACAGTGCTTTTTCAGAGGCACTCGGAGATGATCAGGGTAGCCATTTCTCCTGGCCCTTTCATCAGGGAAGCGAGGAAAGCTGCACAGGCAAATCACTGCAAATAATTCTTCCTTAAGCACTGGAAAGACTTAAGAGTCCAATGAGATATCGCCGAGTGAGGAAGCAGCTGTGAAACATTCCAGCTGTGGCTGGAATGGAGAGCTGTTCCTCCCCAGTCCATCATGTGAAGATTTCCTAAGCTGGCCCCTGCCCAACATTCGCTGGTAGTAAATGACTGAAGTGGTCAGGCCTGAAAAAGTTTCAATACTTTGTTGCAGCAAGGAAAAGCTTAGCAAATCAAGGTGATTAATGAATTCCTTTGGCTAATAGCTTCTGATTTTAAGGAAATAAATGATATTTTCCTGTAAAGCAAGTAGCAGTTCCAAACTGAGTTCCTATTGAGAAAAAGAATTGATCCCTGACTGCAAATTTGCTTGACTTTTTCTGGATTTTTTTTGTGGCCCGAAGCCATCCGTGCATTTGCTTTCAGTATTTCACCAAGACACCTTTTCTCTGACACATGTTATTGTGTAACGAAGTTTAATTACCATTTCCATTTGGGCACTTCGGCTCAAGGAGTAGCTTCGTTTTGTGACAAAGGTGCCAAGTGAACGTTTCACGCTAACTGGGGACATTTCTTTGTGGTCCCTTGGCCGTGCTGCTAAATCCTCCCAGTGATAGAAATAACAACTGGACATCTGAGGTCACATTCACAAGAGGCAGAACTATCCTGCAGAGGCTCTTCCAGAAAACAAGGAATTGCAGTAAACAAGGGAGAGGCTTCCCAGAAAGAGTCATTTCGCAGCGAGCTTAGTCCATCGTGAGCCGTAGAGAATGGAAGCAGTTTATTGTATTACTCCTGCAGGTCATCCCCGATGGAGAGTGAATGTGGATGTTTACAGTGTTTACAAATCTGAAGGCTCTGACTGATGTATTTAGGGACAGAGCCCTTTCTGAGCTATGGTGTTATTCATCCTTCAGTTTTTCGTCCTTCGGTATAGTCGCTTTATCTTTATGGCTGTTAAAAGTAATCTGTGCTGAAAGGGAAAACTGGTAATGAATTCATTAGTGATAATGCTCATTGTTTTCCTGTACGGTTTGAGTCCAGAGCGCACAACATAGCACAGCCTCAAGGCCTTACCCGCTGCAACAACCCGCGGAGGAGAGCTCCAGAGACGGTGCTTTCCCACGTCATAACGCTGATGCTCTGAACTGCGCAGGGTGTTTTGTTCTGCTGCGAGGCAAAGTCTCCGGTCAGGTAGTTGTTGTTGCCGACTCTTTTTAAAATAATAAAAACACCTCTCCAAAAGCAAACAGAATTAAACTGTGTAAGGAAAGACGCTAGTTCAATTTCTTGGAGTCCATAAAAATTGCAGAACTCCTGGAATGGATGGATTCCTGGTACTAAAGCAAAATCAGAGGCAGAAAAAATAGAGAATGATACCTGGGCCTGTGAAATACTCACAATCAAAATTTGTGTCTTTTTTTAAGCAAGACAGATGGAAATGTTTATTATGATAGGGAAGATTACAGAAATGTTCAGGTGGTTCAAGAGTCTAGTCAGGAGTGAGGCTCTGTTGTGTTCCATCTTATATAAATAGATGTACAATAATACATAACAATGCATATAGATATGTCCTCGCCCCTAGCCTGGAGAAATTATATTCTGAAAGGCAGGACTCAGAGAGGCTGGGGAGGGATAGAGGCACAGAGAAGGGAAGCAACGTGCCCCAAGTCAGACAGCAGCTTAGTAGCAGCAGCAAAAATAGAATCGGAGCCGGCTTCTTCCCACACTGGTGTGATGGGATCTCATGCCCTCCTTGACTGTTTGTTGTGAAATAAATCATCATTCGCAGAAAGGAGGCACGTACTACTCACACACTTAGCTGCAAATCTATTCCATGCAGAGGTTTCCAGCTGCGAGATGTAGGTTTTCTGCTAGATGTGTGGTCCCTGAATAGTGAATTTAAGCCTACTGACAATAAGTTTGCTTTCCTTAGTAGTGTTTCATGGATCCCTTAGTAGTCGTCCTTAGAATCCCAGGTGTCTGCAAATTACGATTTGAAAGCCTGTGTTCTATAAGACTCTCTATATATCCTTGGTCTTCAGTATTCTTTTAATACCTACACTAAACTTGAACAGCTGCAGAAATTCTGAGCCACCCCATTTCTTGTCATCTTCTTTTGACCACAGTAAATGGTATAATTGAAATTTTCGTGCTGAATGAAAACGGTGAAAGTGAATTAAAGTGAACTTTGAACAGTTCCTACGACAACTCAGGAAATGTCAAATCAAAATTGCATCCAAGCTAATTCTGCTTCCTGCGAAAGCCAGGGCCCCTAAGATACACCTATTACCAACTGATTTGGGGATCTCCAGATGATCAGTAGTGGAAACATTTACCATTGTACCCAGGAATCGGTATTTTAGAAATCTCCATGGAGATAATTGCCATGGCGATTCAACAATGCCTAGTATGTGAAACACATTCATATTAATACCTCTAATTTGTCCCAAACGCCCTTCTTCCGTTCTTGCAATGTGCTAGAAAAAGATATTGCATGCTGGATTAGATTTCTAATTGCTAGCAGAATACTCAGCTGTTGACAGATGTGCCTTCCTGTTAGAAATAAATGTAAACCAGAATAGGAAAGCTGAAGTGATCAAACTGAGGTCTTTTCAAAGTAAAAAATAGAACAATTACCGGATGCAAGTAGATAAAAATTTTCCTATGGGACAAAAATTCCTTGGAACGTGCTGTTTTTGCACAACTAAAGCCTTCCCCAGGAACGCGTCAACTCAGTTTAGTATTGAAGAAAAAAAAAAAGTTGAATTGTTTAAATTTTTTATTTGTTTTTTATTTGTTTATTTATTTGTTTATTTATTTTATTTGTTATATTTAAATTTTTATTTGTTTAAATTTTTTATTTTAAAGTTTTTATTTGTTATTTTAAAGAAATAACAATAAAAGAAATGTCACTGGTAAGACAGAATTTCTACGGCTCTTTATATATATATAGATGTTGTACTGAAATCAACATGGAATGGTTTGATTGTGTCAAAAGTAATTTTGCTTTGCTAGAAGCGTCACAACTTTTGTGCTGCTTTTTCCATTTGGAACAAAGCAAACTTGGAATTACAGCCTTATAGAAAGACTGAGGTTGGAAGGGGCCTCTGGAGGGCAGGTGGGCCAAGCTCTGCTCAAAGCAGAGCTGATTTCTGAGTTAGATCAGGTTGCAGAGGACCTTGTTCTCACACATTTTGAAATTCTGCAAGAACTGAGATTCCACAGCCTCTCTGGATCCCTGTTCCAGTGCTTCACCGCTTTCTTTGTGAACACTTTTGTCCCCTTAGATTTGACCAGAATTCCCTTTTTTCGTAGCTTGTGACCATCCCGTCTCAAACCACAGCATTGCACCATGCTGGGAAGCTGAGTTGGAAAAGGGTAAGCACGGAGGATTCCCCTGTCCAGGCATCCTGGAATTCAAATTCGTGTTTATGCCCATGAGGTCAGTCAGCCATAACAGCAGGGCTGGGGAACGCAGGGTGTTGCGGCGATGAGGAAGCTAAGGGTGTTGATTTGCTCTTTGACTGTTCCTGTGAAGTAATATCTGAAAAAGAAGCTAGTTAATACTTACCCCACCAAAGAGGTTGGGCGAACAGCCCAACGCTGGCAGTGCCTTACTTGCCAAACCCATGGTTTTTAGTTGCTCTCTCGTACTCCCGCTGCCCAGTGCTCCTCCACCATCTTTACCTTCCCTCACCATCAACATCTTTCAGGGAGTCGATCTTTATCTCAGCAGCAGTTCATCAGTGCAGATCACTTTAGAGACACAGAAAACGTCCCTTGGCCTCACTGTAATGAGCAGAAAACTGTAAACCAAAATGGCTTTCTTACCCTTGTGCCAAGGCTCTGGATCATCTTTAAGTAAGTGGGTGATGCAAAACTGTTAGGTTTTTTTATTTCCTGCAGACCTGTAGCATTCTTTCCCCTGATTTTTTAGCACTGGGTGGAACTGGAAAGCTCTTAACAGCCAGGGAAGTGCCCAGCGTCTAAAGACAAAGACACAACTACGATGGTTTCCTGAGCGTGTGAGGAAAGGTGACTGCCTAACACAACAAAGGCTGGGGAAGGACCAAAGTCTCAGATTATTTTTC
The DNA here is from genome assembly GCF_963921805.1 of Phalacrocorax carbo. Lineage (NCBI taxonomy): Eukaryota > Metazoa > Chordata > Aves > Suliformes > Phalacrocoracidae > Phalacrocorax > Phalacrocorax carbo. Next base: position 42,446,410 of record NC_087520.1, read on the forward strand.
AACTGGTTGAAATGGGAGACGAGGGCATGTTGTAACAGGCAAACAACAGCTTGCAGGATTCCTCGGGGGTTTGATGCAAAGTGCACTTGCAAGGAGAATAAAAACCAAAATAGGTTGGTTGGTGTGTCCTGTGACATAAATGAACTTTCATTAAACTCGGTAAAGGTACCAGCTGCAGGGCTGGGACATAACAGCAGTTAGAAGTGGCTCCCTTTACGCTGTGCAAGTGTAAGGCTGTACTTCTGAGGAAGTACCTTGTAAACATTGGTGCGTTTACATTAAGCACCCTGCCTAAATCAAAGGTTTCACCTTGCTGCGCACTGCGAAACAGTAGTGATAATTTCATTAAACGAGTGTTTTCTGAAGCTGTGGCTGTGTTTAAAAACTGTAATTTGAGATACAGTCAAAACGAAATAGAATATATGTCCTATTATCCTATTCTCATGTGGGTGTATGGGGGAGAAAGAGGGGGATTAATGATTAAGCTGAAAAGACTTTCAGCTCCTGTTTTCTGGCGGTTTGGGCTGTCGGACAGTACGTGAGACCTTGCATATTTTTCACTTTGCCAATTTTCCTGCTTGTGAAGTGACATGCAAAGCCTAAAGATTTCCTCTCTGAGGCACGGATTGCTCATCTGACGGGGGAGTGATGTTTCTGCTTGATGTAAGCCACAGCTGAAGAAAGGACAGCAGAACCATGTCTCAGGAGAGCCCAGCGGGCTTGGCTTTCCGCAGGCACATGTGCACACAAGCAGGACACTAATATCACTCAAGGGCCAGAAATACCTGGCCAGAAACACCTGCTGAGGGAAAGCGTCAAAATGTTTCATCTCGACCTTTAAGAAAAGAAATTCTGAAGGCTGGAGACAGTGTGCTCAGCAATTATAAGATGAAGATAGCAAATAAATAAACAACTTGACTACCAAAGTGCCTTACGTGAACAAGGGCAACTCTCCATAGTACAGAATAAAATGCAAACCGGTACCGGTACAGACCCTGCACACTGTCTGACACGCGCGGCTCCTTTGCTGGTTCCGTCCGGAGCAAGGCACGGAGCCAGAAAACGCGAAGTCGGTCAGTTGGAGAAGCCGAGCGCAGCTACCATTGCCCGTGGCTGGGCAAAACGAAACCCTCTGATTCTGCCAGAGCCAAGCCACGGCCCTCACCCTGGGGACCTTTCCGGAGCCCGCGACCAACTGAACTCTCGTGTCAGGCTGGCAAATTACGTTCCAGTCAGGCCCACTCGAGATAAGTATATTTGCACATGTGAGGATACACCACTCATGAGGATCTTCTGTTAAACTGGAGGAGGCAAAGCAGGTTCCTCGGTTACTTACCCTTGCTATTACCACCAAGGGGTGCAGGAAGGCAAACAACAGCTGTAGCACAGGCCTCAGCTCTTGTTGTGGCGCTTCAGCAACCGAAATAAGTTGAAACCACCCTCAGACAGATCTGAGGGGGTGCAAGGATGTTACAGGGTCAGTGGCAATGACGTGGAACAGAATAATGAAATTCGGGGGTCTCCAGATGAGCCTCAGTGATTGCCAGAATCATCTATCACACACCACAGCTGCACCTCGTCGCTTGTGTTCGGGGCAGATAGTCTGGAGCCCTGTATCCTGCCCTACTGAGAAAGGGACTAGGATGATCAAAAAGGGTTTTTCCACATCTAACTTCTCTGATGCTGTTTCTTTTGAAAAGGACTGTAGGGTATTGCATTATTTCCACCTTTGTAGAAAAATCTTATCTTAAAAAGATTCCTATTAAATAATCTCCTGCTGGGATTGAGTTACAGAGTTGGGTTATCTGAGCACTGCAGAGTGCTCTGAAAATAGAAGCAGGAAAATGCTTCAATGAGGAAGAAAATGCATGCCCGTTCGTAAACGTTAATGTGAATTTTCCTGGAGTGCTGCACACACAGAGAATTGTGGCTATTGAATTATTTTTCTCACTAAAAATCTTCTAGTTGATGCCAAACAGTCTCTTTTACTCATCTGTGTTTCCAAAAGTCTTCTGAAGATTTTCTCTTCAAAACCAACCTTCCTGCCATCTCCTCCTTGACCACCTTTGGTGATGCTGTCGGGGTGAGTTATTTTTCCTGAACGCGTTTCGTTCCTTTGGCAGGCTGGCTCGCGTGTAACCGATGCTGTGCCTTCCACTGAAAACAGGCATGGGTTGTGAAAGCACCTCAAAGTCACTCATGAACAGCACCTATGTGGTTTAAAGCATTGTACAGCCGTGGAAAAGTAGTCCCTCCGCCGAGGAATTCGTGATCCAACCCCCAATCAGGAGTCGACCCCTAGACCCGCTCCACCCAGTCTAAACCTAACAATCTCATTTGCAATACAGGATGTCAGATACAAACACCTAGAGACAAATTTCTGATTACGTAGCCACAGACTGCCTTCAGTGCGGCATGGAAGTCTCGCTTTTAAATCTGGGCTGCTGTAGGTTTATGTCATACTAACGATTGAATCCTTGCCTTGGTGCTTAGAAATATTCAAGGTGATCTGGTAGCAGTGTCTGCACGTACTGGGCAGCTGGGCTCGCGGGGCAGCACTTGCCTACTGTGGTGATGTTGAAGAGGCTGTGCCTCTAGGAGTTCAGTTTGCTCTTGTGAGCTGAGGGGGTACGTATGCCGGCACTCTGATCTGTATCGTTTTCCTCACTCGTTTTGTCTTACGAAGGGAGAAAATGATTGAGTAAATGGCCTCCAAGGACACCCCTGCTAATTGCTCAAAGCTAATCTGAAACGTGGGACAGGAGATAATTGAGGCCTCTAATAAAACTGCGTATTGCTCATTGCTCCTGAAGGGAATGGTTATTTCCTTTTGATGAACTGCATTGAGAGCTTTGGTTTTTATGTGTGTCTTCAACACTTTGGGGAAATGGACTGATCCCTAACCGTGTCAATGTCCAAGCGCTGAAGTTAAAGAAAAATTAACTGCTAATTTAGAGGCTCTTCTTGTGTTCTCTGAATCCAGCTACCTCCCGTCACTGATCCACGGGTGAGCTGAGGCAATTAGCAACTAGAGAGGAGGGTCATCCACTCTGAGCCATCATTTGTCCTGTGATGCACTGTGATGTCCAGGTGGGAAGGAAACATGGGAACTCTGTATGTCCTCTCCTTTATCACCAGTATCCTGGTTTCGGCTGGGATAGAGTTGATTTCCTTCACTGTGGCTGGTGCAGTGCTGTGCTTCGGATTCATATGAGAATAATGTTGATAACACACCGATGTTTTAGTTGTTGCTAAGTAGTGCTGTCGTGGTTTTAGCTGGGATAGAGTTGATTTTCTTCTCTGTAGCTGCCATAGTGCTGTGCTTTGGACTTAGTATGAAAACAATGCTGATAACACACCGATGTTTTAGTTGTTGCTGGGCAGCGCTTGAACTAGTCAAGGACTTTTCCAGCTTCCCAGGCTCTGCCGGGGGCACAAGCAGCCGGGGGGGGAGGGGGCACAGCCAAGAGAGCAGATGCCAACTGGCCAAAGGGATATTCCATACCATGTAACCTCATGCCCAGCGTGTTAATGGGAAGGAACTGGCCAGGGGAGGGAGGCAGCAATCGCGGCTCGGGGACGGTCAGCGTCGGTCAGCGGGTGGTGAGTGGTTCTATCGTTTGTGGTTTGGGGTTTTTTTTCCTTTTTCCCTTTTTATTATATTATCGTTATTATCATAATCATAATTATTTTAATTATTAAGCTGTTCCTATCTCAACCCACAACTTTTCTTACTTTTGGCCTTTCCAATTCTCTCCCCCATCCCACAGGGGTGGGGGAGCGAGCAGGCGGCTGCGTGGTGCTCAGTTGCTGATGGGCTAAACCACGACAACGAGGTAGCAAGCAAACACAGAAAATACTGTTGTTCTTTAAAGCCTTTCTCATAGGCCTTGCAAAGATGGATGCCTGAAGAACACAGAAAGCATCTTATCACTTGTACATTCTTAAGTTATCCTGAAAAACTATTTTATCGTGTAGGATACTTTTCAAGGAACTGCATCAAAGAGGAGATTACAGCTACTAGAGAAATCGCACCGGTGGAGATGACCCATTGTCAATAGTAAGCTGCTCCTTAAGTCAATATGAAGCCGTCACACTGAAAGGATGGCATAAAAATACAAACACGCTGCAGTGATGAAGCTGTCAAAGTCAGAGCACTATAATACATTCTTTTTAGTGATTGTTTCTTCCTGAGCTCATCAAGTAGAACATCTTGGCTCAGTGATCTTGCTGAGAAACACCATATAAATTTAATAGATACCCAGCATGGTGCCCAACCTCCAGCCATCTTTTCTGTAGCACTCACTGCTTGAAAACTAGTTCAGGACACCTGGCCCTGTGCTCTGAATTAACCTGATCTTGTTTGTAACCAGCATCGTGGGGAAGCTCTGCAGCGTCGCAGATGTGTGCTTGATGCACTGTGCGAGTGATTTATTATGGTGAAACCAAATGTACCTTCTGGTGTGAGAGGAGGTAGAGGAAAGATAATGTTACTTCTGAATCCAATTATCCTTCTTTTTTATACTTAATTAAGAACACAATCTTGCTCGAGGCTGAAAAGCTTTGGCTTCAGTTTACACAATGTTGTATCTGTCTCCCTGTCCAAATTTTTTACCCTTCCATATGACAGCAAAATCTCTGTGCCTGGTCCTATGAAAATTGGTGGCAAAAAGCCTATTGGCTTCAGCTGAGCAGGAGCCAGTAGGTGCTGATTTTACCTGAACAATGTTCTTTAACAGATGTAGCTCAGCAATAACTCATGTAGTTGAATCTAACATAAAACTATGAATGCACAGTAAAAAAAATCATTGTTCTGAGTCTGGTTTTTTCCTTTCCATTTAATCGACAGGAACAGAGAGAAGGGCCAGATGACCTGTAACAAAAGGTCTTTATGATTGCTTCTGTACTTTATTGCCGAAATGAACATCATCTTTCTCTCTGAAAGAGCGAGAGGGTAACACAGTACCCTGTCACTATTTATAAGGCATTTTCTTTGGTGACACTTTTGCCACACTGCATTTGTAACGGTTGAAACATGACCTGGATCAGGAAGTCTGGTAAAGTGAAAAAGGCGGTCGTTCTGCAGAAGAGGGTGGGGAGGTACCATTTCAATTACGGGGCGACAAACAGAGCTTGTGTCAGACAACACAAGGATAAGAGACATTGCTGTAACTAACTTACCTGCACGGAGTAATTGTGGAATTATTTCAGTTACGCACCCTGCGTGGTATCCAGCCGCAGGGAGTCTGTAAGTGCGTGATGAGACAGATAAGAGTTCACCAGTTCTGTCCTGGAAAATACTGGACATCCCTGGGACAGTCTTGAGTATTATCAGGTCTTTTCAGGGCTCCATGCATGTTTATCCTGAATCCGTCTCACGCACCGATCGATCTTGTACGCCAGGCTGCTGAAGCGGGCGCTCGCCGGTCCTTTCTGAGCGGTCAGTGGTTTCTGAACTGGGTCTGAACATAAACCGTGAATGTGTCTTTCCCCCCTCCTGTGAAATAGAGTGGAAGGTCAAATCTGGCTGTGTATTCAGATAGTGACTTTCAGGCCTATCTGTGATTTATATTGGTCTGTCGTGCTTGTAACATGAAAAGTACTCTGTTTAATGAGAAAGTGGACTCTGTTCCTATTCCAGCTCCCATATCCCTGATTCAATCTAAACCACATTTCCCTCACAAAGAACCTTTCAAAAGCAAAGAATTTCAAAAATCACTATGAACGCTCCAAGAACCTACATTGTAAAGAGGTCCCCAAATGATCTATAGCCATTGTGGATTTGTTTGTTAGCTTGGATTTCTTGGTCCAGCAATGGGTCAATTTTCACACACGTACAAAAAGATCTTTTGTTTTCTCAAGTATGTGTGAATCTCATGGAATCTCCATTTAGAAAAAAAACATATCTTTAGTTTCAAAGTGTAACATGGCAGAACCAGTTGCTTTGAAAGATTCCTTGCCTCTAACGTATTCTTCATTAGGAAAATGTATTCCCAAACTGAAATTAGCACCAGTTTTCAGGAAGGACTCAAGCGTGTTCTTGCCTTGACATCTGTTGGTGTAAATAACATAGTGAAATGTGAATTCAGAAGAATTATTTGTGTACATTTGAGAAGGTAACTTGTAACTGGGTAGTAATTCTGACAGCCTGCTTGTAAATGCAGAGCTGTACTCAATTCAAATACTAAACCCTGCGTAAAGGGACAATATAATTATTGCTGGATCACACTTGCAGATCGGTTTTACAAGTTGCAACCAAATAAAAGAGAGAAATTGCAGACTGGCTTGGAAGTGTCACCAGGGAGCAACCTAGGGAACTGTTAAGCTTGGAAAGGAGGTTTACAGTGAAAGCTGTTTTGTTGTTGTGATTTGCATTTCCAATAAAGCTAAACCCCAGGAGGATTTTGGCCTGTGGGGGGTGTTTGCAAGCTGGGGAACGCAGACTGTGGACTTCCTCTACTAACCAGATCTTAAAACTCACCAAAAAAATATCCTTGCAGAATGAAAAGCTGTAAGTTGTGCATTTATATTAGGGATACTTGCATTAATAGGTCAATATTAATAGGCAGTTGCCCTAACAGAACTCTTCTGACCTTACTTTAAGATCTAATCATTATCATTTTACACAGGATTCGCTATGCAAAATAGCTAGTAAGCAACCTCCTCCCCCTTCCTCATGTGCCGCGTAAGGGATTGGTAAGTAACACCCATTCTTTCTGCAAACAGTGAGATTGACTTGTCGGGAGCAGTTCGAATGCTTGAATGGAAAAGACAGAAACTTGAGCGTACATTTCGCTGCTTTTACTTCAATTTTTGAGCGTTGTGCCCTCCTGCCTTGAGCGAAGGCTCCTACTTCGCGGTGTCCGTAGCAAGATTATAACCAGAACCTCTCCACCCGGATCCACGGGCACTATTTGGGGTTGCTGCTCCGTTTTGTGCCTCTGGGTGAAGTGAAGGCTTTGCTCTTGCTGTTTATCCTGTTCAGAGAGTTTCCGTTTCTATTAATCTGCTGAGAGGAAAACTCAGCGATCAGCACGCAGATTCGGAGGCGGTTGTCTGGGGTGGCAGCGTTTGCCAGGAGGGCAGAGCAGGTGGCTGGGGCCAGTGACCAGTTCTATACCTTGTTTTAATCTGCCCTTATGTTTCTATCAGAGCTCTTTCCCAGCACGTCATTCAGAATCTTTTTTTATATTTTGGTCTATCATGCACTAAACCCAAACTTCCTTGGTTTCTTGCCTGGTTTGGATTTGAGAGGATGAACTTGTGCTGGTTTAATTTAATTCTACATCAATTCTTAAATTCTTGTCCTACTAAAGGCTTCAGCTTTTCTGGCTGTGTTGAAAGTAGCATTTGGCATAAGTCATAAACCCTACTTCAGACAACTTAATTTGTTCACAATGGTGCTGAAAGGGAAAGAGAGCACTATTGCAAACAAAGGCTTGTGTATCCTTATCGAAGGCTGAGAACCTTATGGCTATGAGAGACAGGTTGTGTCTCTGCATCCAGCTGTAACACTTTAAGGCATTACTATTTCAGCTATTTGCTGCATCCCTCCTGTCTAGAGTGGAGATGGCTTATTTATGCCTTGCGACTGCGAATGCATCTGAGTTCAGTGAAGATGCACTCTGAATCAGTTCTTGTGTTATTGTACCTGAGGCAGTGAAGATGCTTGAAGTTCAGAAGAGAGATGAGATCAAATCTAATCATCTGCGCGCAGCAGACAACTGTATTCCCCGTTTGTTAAGCCCAGTAATTGGAGTTTCGTTCAAGCATCTATTCCGGAAAGAGAACGTTCTTGCTTTGTGTAGTAGAAGTGGTGAACCAGTCAATTGCCTTGACTGTTTCTTCCCGAGGTTAATCACCTTGCCGTATAAAAATGTGCGCCTAGTTTGTTGTTTCGGCTGTTTTCAGCCTTTAGCCACTGATTCTCTTTACGTCACGCTGCGCTCAGCTACGAGATACCAGTTCATCCCCCCGCAAAACATCGTCTTCTCTCTTCACCCCCCAGCACCAGCTGGTGTAGTTCCCATTTATATAGTTTGATGCCCCATCACAGTAGGTTTTGTTAGTTGGATAAAATTGTCGGCGGAATCTCTTCGATATCCCAGGTCCGTGATTCTTCTTGGAATATGCCATCCCATTCACTGCAATTAAATTACCAGATAGGGCAAAAATGTGCTTAGTTTATGACTGACTCCTCCGTGCACTCGTGTAATAATCCTCAGATAAACTGATCATGAGATTGTACTGCTTAAAGCCAGTGTTTATCTTTCCAAGCACTTAAGGCATTAAGTATCAGTATGAGAGGAAAATGAAATGCTGACAAGAGAGTTTTCAAAAGCAAACATGAACTGGAATATTAAGAGGCTTGATGCAAGAAGGGCCATCCAGCAGATTTATGGTTTCATCTGACAGGTTCTAGCTTTTAAATATGGAAGATAAAGATAATAAATTTTCTAGTGTTTCTGATTTACAGCTCTGATGTAAGATATCTTTTCCCTGGAGACATTCACCCCCCGCCTGGACGCGGCCCTGTGCCCCTGCTCTGGGGGTGCCTGCTGAGGCAGGGGTGGGACGGGGTGAGCTCCAGAGGGCCCTTCCCACCCCCACCAGTCTGGGATTCTGTGATACGCTCCTCTGTACAGATCATGGTTGAGATTCTCCATCAGATCACTCCATATTTGCATCCATATTAACCCGGTGGCAGCGCGATTCCGGAAGCTTAAGGATTCTTCAGAAAGTTTGCCTGAGTGTGTTCGGAGGAAGATACAGCTAGATATATGATGCTTCCTGGAAAACAGCTTAAAAGAGAAAGGAATTGGTTATTTCTGACTTGAAAAGCTTTTTGTGATTCTGTCTGAAATGTTTTCTGTTAACCTTGTAATTCCACCCAAACCGAACGTGTTTGGGGAAAAAAAAGGCTCAGCATTTTCAAACAGAATATGGTATCTGACGACAGCCAGCACAAGAACGCTGAAAACTGCTGCTTCTCCGTGTAGTACATTGCTAAGGATGCTGAAACCCTTTCATTGCAAAATAGACAAGAGTCACTTTTAATCTAGAAAAGAGTATAGTGCTTCTCTCTAGTCTTACTAGCTATTTTCAAATGGTTTTAATAGCCTATGGATAACAGAATAATTTGTCACTTTATAACACGAATATAATTTTATGATAAAGAGTTACGATTCTTCTGAAAGAATGCTAGTAATTTTTGCCTAAAACTTTAGGGGGTTTTGCAGGATTTCTGCTCTCAAGAATCGTGAACGCTTTTATTTTATTTTGGTTTGGAACCCAGCAAAATTGAAACATTGAAATTTTAAGTTAAATACACTTTTCGTGCTCTTTGGTATGGTAATGCACCCTTTGTTGCTACATTCTAGATGGAAGAGAGCTGAAAATTCAGTCCTTGTCACAGCACGCTTTAAGTCTTTTCTGAGCCCTGTATTCTGTAGTCAGATTTCATACAAGTTCCTTCACATGAAACTTTTCTTGGTGCGTAGTAACCTAGAAATCAGTGTGAGAAGGCAGCATTCACACCTTTGCATAGGGGCGATCTCACCACAGCTCCTTTGCTCCCAGGGTCTCTGACTCGGCCGAGGACACCCCTGCGACCTGTCTGATTTCTGATTTTGGTGAAACACTTCCTCCCATGAAAACCGACGTCAGAATTAACTTCAGTGGGACAAGATTCAACTCTTATTATTTTTAAATCCTGTCACTAATATACTTACTGGAGTCTTGCCCTGGGTGTAATAAAACCTAGTTTAAATTGCCGAAGGGTTCAGCTGCTGCCTTGAACAGCTGCATTGTTGTAATTTGCCAATAGGATGTATTACATCCTGATTAGAGTTTCTGTTGAGTGATGGGCCAAAATTACAAGGCAGAAATGTGGCTAATCACGATAAAGGCGATAAGTCTCTTCATCTACTGCCCGCATTTAGGATTTGCAGAACAGATGCTGTTTGTTCCCCTTCAGCTGCATTTGCTTTCATTCTGAAGATGTCTTAAGGTTAACGAAAAAGCTTATTGGACATTTTGATGGGGGAGGAAGGGAGAAAGGTGAAATATCTTGGAAGGTTTCTCTTTGTTTCCCAGCCCTGATAAAATTCCACAAATCAGTCATCATAAGATGAGCAGAACGAGCTATTCCAGACCAGAAAGACATGTCTGTGAAAGCTGAAGAGACCATGTTTTTAGCATATGGATTGCCAGCATAGGTGCAAATCACACCAGGAAAGACTGTGCCACTCCAGGGATTAAGGCTTGAGTGGGCTGTGAATGGTCTTTTGTTGCACTCATTGCCACCAAGCCATAGGCTGTTCATCGCGCTGCAGTTAAACCATCTCCCGGTGTTTTGCCTCATTGGGCCATAAAGCCAAGCCTTAGACGAGGACTGCATTAACACATTGCCCCCATTATACAACAGAGAGGTCCCAAGCTTGTGAGATTTGGGGGTGGAGGAGATCTCACTTCATAGCTCAGTAAGAGATATTATATTCCGCTCGCACCAGCCCACAGGTCCAGTCTGGGGAACCCTGTGAGGGATCTCCCAGCTCCCTGCTCTCAGCCCCCACCCCAGCACCACCACGACTGTAAGAGACGCAGTGCCCGGAGTAAGCGGAAGCGCGTCCACCGGGGACGAGGCAAGAAAATGAGCTGTTGTTGTCACGCCTGGAACAGAGCTTATAGCTCATGTACTGACGGCGATTGAACAACGTCCCTTTTTGTGCTGTGTCGCGGAGCACCGAACTGAGCCAGACTCATACTGTAATGCACAAAGTATCTTGCATCTGCCCTTCACCCCTCTCTGCAGCTCCGCCGGTGCCTTGTTGCTAAATAACTGCAACAATTCAAGCTGGAGAGATTAGATCACCCCAGGGGTCCGTACAGCAGAGCCTACTTAACACCAGCCAGTAATCTGGCATTAGGCACTCTTTGGGACGGCGGTCTATAAAAACACACGCGGAGCACGCCGGCGGTGCCCATGGGCCGGTCCATGCGGCCAGGATTGCCGGGTTCAGCTATTTTCTGTTCTGCAAAGGCCCACCTACTCCTCGGAGTGAGAATTTGCCGTTCACGTGTTGCAGCCTGCTGTGACTCAGAGCAGCCTTGCTCTCTCCCATGCTCAAACCACGACTTCGCCCCTGGCAACCGAGCCTTCTTCTCCCGGATGGCGACCATGGCCTCCTAAAAGTCTCTTGGGGGTTCACCCTTTCACCCCATCCCTTACTACCATCTGCATAAAAGCCCCCCAGTCTGGGCTTGCTAAAATGAAGTCATCTGCCCTGTCTGACTCTCGGTATAAATCAAGATTTTGGAGGATATTTTGCTCAGCTCTGTTGCTCCTTCCCTGCTAAACGTGGATGCTGCCTGGTGTCTGCTGCACTCGTAACGTGGAGGAATAGAAAATCCTTCGGCGACGCCAAATATAAAGCAGCCGTTGAACCGTTTCAATCTGTTCCTTGCCAGACACAGCCCCCAGCGTGCTGTCGCCACCGCTCACGCTCTCCCTCGCTCTGTTGGAGGCAGAGCAGAGCCTCCCCGGCCCCGAGCCCCGACACACGGCAAAGCCCCCGCCGGGCTGCGGAGCGAGGGACGCCGCAGGCTCCTGTAACGCAGCCCGCAGGCCGTTGTGCCGCAGCAGCTCTTTAAAGCCTGATGAAATGGCTGATAAGGCAAAAAAAGGCTTTGAATACTAAATGGGCACAAAACAGGGCACCTGGCTGTATAAAAATTACGTTCAAAATGAGAAAGAAAACCTATGTCTCATATGGTCATTAGCATAAATCCCAGGTTGGAGCGTTATCAGCATTGCTCTTATAAGGTGGGGAGTGCATATATTAAGAGGCTGACTCCCCAGGTCGGGCTGTGGGGCCCTGTACACATAGGCTGCTATTTCTGCTTCAATTCCACGCTAAAAGGCCCTTTCCTAAACAAGGGTATTGTGCTCCAGGAACGTTTACGGTTTATACTATTTCTGAAACACTCGGAGACCTCCTGATGAGAAGTATTACAGAAAAAATAGGTATTCTTAATTCCTTCTTTGTCTCCACCACGCCGGGTGCAAAATACAGTGCATAATAGAGCCCCTAATACATCCGATCAAAGTATCAGCCCCTTGCAGACATTCAGCTACGCTAATGTGCTGCGCAGGATGATACTGAGGAGGCCTGGAGTCTGAAAATAGAGACAGTTTCCAATTTGTGTTGTGTTATTGTGATATGCCAAGCGTGCGATCCCAACCGCACCACAAATAATTGGTCTTACGCTTCTACTCTTCGTGTCCCAGCCTTCCTTCTCAATTTTTGTCAATTGTTTCTTGCATTCTTAATTATTAGCAAGGAGGGATAACGCATGCAAACACTGTGGGGTAAATACTTTTCCAGCCAAGGAACAGCAGACCCCAGAGATAAGTTTCAGCCTGCAGAGCAGATGATGAGATACCCCAGGCGCGTATAGCCCCTGTGACTAGCCGAGCTGCTCCTATTACAAACAAAAGGGTTGGACACAATACCAATAACCTCACTCTCTTGAGGAAAATGAAGACCATTTGGTAATGCTGAATTATAATCAACATTTTATAAACAGAGCCGTTTAATGTCTAATTCAGATTACTCTTACAGGAGTGATGAGTGGAGAGGGAGGGAAGCACTGAAGTCTTGAAACACGCTTTGCCCCAAACACTCGTAGGCAGCCACCTGGGATGTGCGTTCGTCAGCCTGGGCTGGGGTCAGGCCCGGGTGTGTTTCCAAGACATTCTTTGTGACAAAGATAATCTTATATTCGACTGAGGGTTCAACAAGCAAGTTGATTAACTTGGCTGTGGCAGTGCTGTTAAAGGAAAAAGACTGTACAAACAAGAACTCCCCAGTGGGTTTTTCAGAACCGACCCGGTCGTGCTCCAGTGAGGCCAGCGGCAGACCAGCAGCAATGCTTTTGCACATCACATCCTGGTTTTTTTCCCCACCCAGTTCTTCAGAGCATTAGCAAGATGGTATAGCCAGGTAGCCTGCCCGAGAAGATGAAATTGAGGCTGGAGACAAAACCAAACCCCACTAATTCTCTGTTATTAGTATCATTCATTAGGCTAGTTTTTTCCATCAGGATTTGTCCTGTTGTCTTATCACAAACTAGCAATTCCTTCTCTTCCTCATTTTTCTCACGTGTATCTAATGTTGCTCATGCAGTTGCTGTATTAGTGACTGCAAGCTTGAAATTCCTGTGGTCAAAATGGGACCACGCGTGCCAGTACACCACAGAGGCCATTCGAAGAGGGAATGCAGGATCTTACATGTTCTGCAAACTGGACTAAGGGCAAATGGGATGGTTATCTTGTACGAGTACTTTGGAGTCTCGCTCCAAACCACTGCAGAAGTCAGGAGAAGATCCAAGGCAGGGACAAGCCCTGTGTCTCCCCTCCCAGCTGGTCCAGCTGCCACTGGTGGGTGAGCCCCAGATCGTACAATCATGGAATCATTAAGGTTGGAAAAGGCCTCTAGGATCATCAAGTCCAACCATCAACCCAACACTACCGTGCAGGGCACTGGGCGCCAACAGCGGCTCTCACGGAGGGCGCGGAACGGGCACGCCTGGAGAAGTTACCCAGAGGAGACGCATATTTAGAAAAGATTTAGAAAGCCTTTACAAAAAAACTCTATGGGAGGCATACGCTGACTGAGGATAGCAAAGCAACCAAAGAGGCCATCCCTGGAGCCAGCTCACCAAAGGCAGCACAACTGCTCCGCTTTGTCTTGCTGAGATGCCTTCAAGCAGCCGAGAAAGCTGTTTTCCCTCTGTGCTGAGCTCTTTCTCGCATCAAACCCCAAAACACAGCTGATGAATTTCTTGAGATACTGATGCCAGGCTTCAAGACCAGACTGAGATTGTTGTCTCAGTACCCCACAAGGTGTCAAATAGAAGTTTATCGTGGTCACTGAACCGGGAAGGCAAAGCCTCAGAGCATTTCAAGCTCTCTGCAAAGCTTCTTCCCATTAGTTATGTCTGCTCCTACTGTCAGTCCTGCAAAAAAATAACCATTTCGCTTCTTTCAGGGCAAGTGTTAATAAGTTGAGTCCAGAATTGTAACGCCCCATGTAACCCTGTGCAGGAAGCTGAAAAAGTTCACTCTGGAAGTGTCGTTCTCGCTCCCAAATCTGTTCCTGACCTCTCTGCATTTATTTTATGTGGGTGTGAAATTCTTTTTGACCTAATTACAATTCCCACTTGACATTTTGGCACTGGAAATTTAGATGTAGAGCTGCTGAACAAAAAATGTGTCAGATGCACTGTGGTCACCTCTGCCTTTCAGAGCAGAGACAAGCAGACAAAAGCTGTGGGCACCCAGATCATTTTACATTTAAGCCAGTGTTTAATTCTCCTAATAGCCCCAAGATTGCAAGAGCTCAAAGACTTACACCCAGGATTAAGAGACCTCCTAAATATAGGCTTGTTGTTGCAGGGAAGGGAAAAGAACAACAGAGTCGCTGAGAACTGTTCTTGAAAAACATTTATTTCTGTAATGGGTTTATAGCGCTGACTCCCAAGCCCCAGTACATCACAGTTTCCCCCTACACATAATTCTGGGGACAGTTACCTTTGATGGAAAAGAAAAAGAAAGCCATACAAAGAAGCCCCCCAAACAAACAGCTTGGTACCAAACAAACTGTGCCCGGGTTATCTCTGCTGTTGAATGTTTCGGCCCGACTGGGACGGAGCTGCCCTGCTCCATCCCTCGGGCTCTGCTGCAGCGTGGTTCACTGCCCGAAGGCCCCACGTAACCAAAGATGTTGTGTTTAACTGCAGAAAACCAGCGGGCGCATGGGCAGAGAAGGCTATTAGGATTCAGCGGCTGCTATTTTTGGAGACATCATTTAAAAAGAAAATCTATGCTTTTCAGTTTCACCTCCTGAGCCCCAGCATTAGGAAAGTCAAATACAAACCCAGAGACCAATGTACACAAAATAGTGAACAAGTGCCCAGCCGTTTCTAAGCCCCTCACTTTACTGTGCCGTGACACGTCCAGAAAACAACAAAACCTCCACATTTGGATCATGTTGGATCTTATTTTTAAGAGGGAGGGGTCGAGATGCAGCACATAGCATAGCAACTGTCAAGCATTGTTTAAGGCAAATTTATTCCCATTTATTAAGAGTTAAAGAATTTTTTTTGTTGGTTCGCTTTGTTTTTTAAGCTGTTAGATAAGACCTCCGCTGGACAATTAAGCTTAGACAATTTATTAAGAGTTTGAGTGAAGTCAACTCAAGTTGATCTGAGCCTAGAACAGCAAAAAACATTATTCCCAAGAATATCAGTGAGAACATATTAAACAAAAAACGAAAATAATCGATGTTCAGAACTCCTCCAAAACTTTCTCCCCTCAGAGACCAGGTTGAGCCCAACTAAAACACACAGACACGCATGCATATGAAGAAGGACACAATGGCAAGCCTCTACGAACACAATGCTGAACGGGAGCAAAGCAGAGCCAAACCTAAATTCCGCAGATGAGAGAACATGGACAGAGTTATGAGTAAAAAAAATGGGAAGGGGGGTGTACGGGGGGGACCAGAACCCCAGAGAGGGATGTTTCATGAGATGGAATGGAAAAAAAAAAGTCCGCTGTACGCAAAGGAAGGGAGTTCTTAGGTGCACACACAGAAAGCTGGGGATTTCAGTTGCCTCATCTCTCAGTTGTGTTAATTTGTTGTGCCTTTCCGCTCCCTTTGAGATCCAGGTGATGGTGCCAGGAGGTTCGTGGGTTTACTCAGTCTGTGCATCATAATTAGCCCCCCCTGCTTTCTTCAGCTCATTCTTGATGTAATCTTCATCCAGCTCTTTGTGGTCACTGATCACAAATTCTTTGGCAAAGTTCTGCAAGAGATAAAGAAAAAGCCTGTTTAAAAAGCGGATACTCGTCCGAGTACCTGAATAAAGAAGCATCATCCAGCTTCCGTGGTTGTATGAGCTCTATACCCTTATCTGCTGTGGTAGGGATGATAAATAGAAAGCTGTGGATGAGACAGAAGACTAGTGATGGCAAAACCCAAGACTTTTAACCTGGAGAAATGTTATGTTTCTACTTCTACTGTCACTGGCTGCAAGCCCCGATCCTGCCCTATGCAACAACTCTTCCTAGCGATAAATGCACAGGCTAGGTTAGGTCAAGTTTCCTAAGTGGTATGAAAACAAAAAATCTCAGAATTGTTGACCTTCTGACTGCCACGAACCGTCAGCATAATCTTCTGCAAGTCACTAATCCCGTCTGTGCCCTGGTCCTTTTTAGGAGCCCTCCTCCCGAAGCAAGAACAGCGCTACACTACAGTACCGTACCTCACCAGCTGACGGGAGGATGCTTCGATTAAAGATTGAGCAACACACAGATGGTGCCAGGACCAAATAAGGCTACTTCAGTAGATTTACTGACTCCTCCTCTCAGCTATCTAACACGCATCATGGCCAAAACAAAGATACTGTGCTAGGCAGGCTGCTGGTGGTGTTAATAGGCTCCACTATGCTCTGTGGTCTAACCTCCAAAGTGACCTTTGGGGACGTACGTTATTAATACACTGGTGTACTGCAGGGCAGCTCCCTAGCTGCTTGACTGCTCTTTGCAACTTCGGGGAGCTGGGCAAGCCCTAGGCAGCAGGCTGCGACGAGAAGCTGTGAACAGAGAAAACCTTTCTCAGAACAGATCGCTGCGAATGGGATCCCAGGGTGCCTTTAGGGCACTTGTCACGGCAGTGTCACTACAGTCAGGGATTTGTTCCGTTGTGGGGGCTGTCCCTCCTGCCTCCTAGCAAGGGTGGCATGCATGTGTGTGCATGTGTATTTCAGCGAACATGCACATTTGCTTCTTGCTTTAGCATTTTCCTTCCCTTCCTCACCACAACTGAAAACACTGCGTGTGTCTTTCCCTTCCCCCCAACCCACAGAGGTTTTAGACAGCATGAAAAACACAGGCATTCATTGCACTCTGCAGGGCCAGGGACAAACTGACGACAAAAAAAGAAAAAAAAAGAAACAACCCAGAATTAAAATCCCAGCAGCCCTACTGCAATGTCTCGGGGCAGCTGCCATGCCTGGCTCCCTGGGCAGCGAGCTCCCCGAAGGGTGACGGAGGCTGCCTGGGAGAACGAGGCGATGCTTTAAGCGAGAAGCAGTCGTCTTGTCCGGGTCTCTCCGGCACTGGACCAGCCCCGGCACAACCGCGGAGAGGGGGGTGCTAATTGGTTTCAGACTCTAAGCCATGGGAGAGCTCTTTATTTGGCAGCGTCTCAAGGGTCTCAGTTTGGGATCAGAGTCGAGTAATGGAGGGGGTGGAGAAGGATTCAGCTTGAAAGAGCCTCAGCACCTCTTTCATGCGGTGGAAGGAATGGGAGGCAGAGCAAAACAGCTCCCTCCCCCACGCCAGTCTCCCAGGCTGCGGCTGATCCTGTTTCACACTGTAGGAAATCCTCACTACGGAAGAGTTGCTTGCGGAGGGGGGGAAGGCTTCTAGCAGCCATGAGAAGCCTTGTCTGCTCTGCTTTAGTTTGTCAGCAGCTAGACAAAGTCCTACAAAATAACAGCTGCTTCACAGCACCATTTTGCTCCATGCTTCAACGGTTGGCTTCTCTGGTGTGAGGACAGACAGACATTACAGGCACTCATCCATATCTTAGCAGAGTTCAGGGAAAATTGGAAGGAAACTGTTTGTTTAGAGAAAAAAAAAATCCTCTTTTGAGATGGGAAATGAAGAGGCAAACTGCCCAAGACATCAGACTTGGTCGTGCTCACAAGTGTCCTGCTTCCAGATCTGTGTGAGATCTCTGCAAAGCTCATCTCTCGCTAAGAACAAACAAATGATTTTCAAGATGATGCTCACTGAGGTGTGCTACCTACATGATTTTTGAGCTCAGCCTTTTCAATTTCTTTTCTACGTGCTAACACGTTTAACAAATTTTCCTTAACTCAGGCAGCAGATTATCCAGGACTATCTGACTTCAGTGCTAGCCTTTGCCCTGACTTTAGGG
Organism: Phalacrocorax carbo; assembly: GCF_963921805.1. Lineage (NCBI taxonomy): Eukaryota > Metazoa > Chordata > Aves > Suliformes > Phalacrocoracidae > Phalacrocorax > Phalacrocorax carbo. The sequence continues at coordinate 42,464,421 of NC_087520.1, forward strand.
AGAACTGAGACAGGCCCATAAAATCATTTCCGAGAAGGATTCCATGAAAAGTGTGTGTGTTTTATAAATGCAGAGAGGGTTTCTTTCAATGCCCTGCAGAATTCAGCTGATTCTGAAATTAAAACTGCAAGCGCACTCATACATGAACGGAAGGGAACTGAATTATATGTACGACAAATTATAATTACTCAAATGTCTTCTCAACTAGACAGTTACCCAGATGATTCCTGGGTGATGATCTGTGGGTGCCAGCCACTATTTCATGTCAACGCCACTGAGACACCTTGCTAGGTCTGAACAGTCTGCCCCCAGCAGTGGCCAGATGGGTTATGTTCCCAGCCACTCTTAAATATCCTCTTAGCTGACTGGGCCACCTCTTGTGCCAGATTTGTACACTCGGAGTGCAATCTGGGTCACCGCTATTAATAACTCTTTGCTTTATTCCTTTCTGCTGGCAGGTGCTGGCAGGGGCTTCTTTGGTTCTTCGCACTGGCTCTTACCACCACAAGGTCTCATCAAGCCTGGCCCCAGGGGGAGAAGATGCTGCTGGTGAGTTTGCTGCCTGGAACTCTTGACTTCAGTACCCTGATTGACCCTTCTTCAGCCATAGCCTCCCTCATCACTCCAAATTCACTGTTTGAGCTCTTTGGGGGTCAGCTTTCGTTCAGTGCGCAAATCGTAAGGTAGGGGAGGCATATAAGTATTTTAGAGGCACTTCAAACCGCCCCCTGTGTTGTCAGGGCAGGAAGACAGGAGGGACTCCGGCTCTCAGAGCAGGAGACTGGGCACCCATGATCACCAGCAGCTCTTCTCAGCCAAGGGCCATCTTATCCAGAGTTCACTTTTTTTCTTGTCCCCACTGAAACTGCCAGAAAGTAAAACTACTCCCAACTGATTTAATTGGGTCTGATGTTAGCTAGACCAGGCAGTGGTCCTTATTCGGCATGACTGTCATCTGCAATTAGTAATAACCGACCGTAGCAAACAGGCTCCTGCAAAGCAGCAGGAAAAGTCCTAGCTTCAAGTGGGTAACAGCAATGCCAACTGGCGCCTGGCTTCAGCCAGATCTCTGCTCTGCCACCTGATTTTCTTTCTGCCCTTAAGAGACTGGGATGGGGAAAGTCCCCGCTTGCTCTTCTCTCACACATACCGATATCTAATGCCTTTCAAGAGAACTGCAGAGGTTATAGCTGCCTAAGGCACAGCGCATAACTCTGATGCTTGGGCCCTCGCTTTGCTGACGTGCATCTTCATTTCACATCCTCCACTTCCTTTTTCCCTTCTCCTCCCCTCATCCCCAAGCTTTTTACAACCGCAGCAAGCCCTGCGAGTGAATTCTAGCCTTTGTATTCACAGTCACCAGCAGCCTACAGATAACAAAAACAATAATGCCATTTATCTTTATCACTCTCGTGACACAACAGTGACCACAGCCTCTTTGCTTTGCCTCTCAAATCATGGAACATACAATGTTCAAGTAAGGTTTACTCATGGTTTTTCAATACACCTATCTAGCATGTGCCTCACTCTGTGCCTGAGGAGCAGAGGGTCACCATTTTGCAGTCAAGTCCCCTGTGTCAAACCTCATGTGACACTACAGAGAGAAAGGGCTCCCACCATGCAGGTCAGGCTGCAAAAAGTGAGCCTGCATCCCTCCCTGGGAAGCATGAAATCTGTACAGCAAGCTCAGTCCAGCCTTTCTCTTCCAGACAACTTTATGGGGGGAGAAAAAAAGAGGGTGGAGTAGATTTTCTTCCTATTCCAGGCCTTCAATGTTTAGCATATGAGGCCATAAAATTTCCCTAAGCTGGCCAAGGGAAAAATCTGTCTGGTGCAGATACGGTACCAAAAAAGTCTGCAGAGGCCCTTATAAATCCCAGCACGGGTAGGCCTGGAGCCAGAAGGAAAATCCTTGTATCGTCTACAGGCACTTGGGTTCTTAGTAGCTAGGGACGGTGCCAGGTAGCTGAGCAGCTTCTTGCTGTTTTTGTTTACGTTGGGGTTTGCAGCAGCCTCCACGGATATTGAGAATCCTCAGTTCCACTGTGCTTAACGTCCTCGCTCCCATCCTCTGCTCATCTTATTTTCAGTGCAGATGCAGTACAGAGGAGATGGCATCTCCCGTGTTTCCTTTCCAGCACGGTATGGAGTCCTAGACCTGGGGTCATGGGGAAGAAAGGACATATCCTGTGGCTGCAGCAGAGGTATGTTCTAGCAGGGCTTCTCTTGAGTACAAGGAGAGCTATAAAGTGACAAGCGCCTACAGCAATACAGTACCATTGCCCTCCACTCTACTCTGGCTACACCAAACCCGGTCCTGCAATCAGCTGTCAGAATCCAAGCTATCAGCAAAAACCCTCTTTTCAAATTTACTCCTTGCCAATTTTGACATGGACCAGTTCCAGCCACTGGGAGAAGCCAGCCCAAACCTCTGGCAAACGCATCTCTCGGCAACGGGAGCTACATTTCAGCTGATCTGCAAATTCTTCCTATCTGTGCTGCATCCCACTGGAAAAGTCACAGGGCTGTGTGTCAGATGTGGGGGGATGAAAAGCTGCTTATTCTGGCCTGGAAAAGTTACTTATAAAGTTACCCCTTTCTCTAGGCTTGGACTAGAGGTTCTTGTAAAGCCATACCCATTTGGTATGGTCATTACAGTAAACCAGAACAGGAAAAAACAGTCAAAAAGAACAATTCTGTTCGTCTTCCCAGCAGGATCTTACTCACCCTCCTGAGAAACCCTGTCTCAAAGCCACCATGATATAGCTGTTACCGTATGAGTTTGATTTTCTGACTGCCTCTAACAAAGTTATTAAATCATTTTCTGTTTAGGCCAGTGTACTGACGTGAGAAACCTAATGCACATGCATGGAGTTAAACGTGTTGCGTCTGCCCCGAGACCAGGGACACTAACGCCGTAAGTGAGGGACCAGCACCGTGCAGTGAGGAATCCAGAGGGAAAGACAAAGGTGAACAAAAAAGATCTGGCCATGAGCTCCAAAGCAGGAACTCAATAAACTTGTTGGCATCACTAAAGCCAGGCAAATTCCTCACCGAAGATAATAATGAAGAAAATGCCACAAATATTTGCTTACAGAAACAGAGCTCTCTTACTCTGAACATGATTTAGGCAAATAAAAGAGCACATGACTTTGTGGGGGCAGGAGTGCTGAAGAAGGCAGAGAAGAATCAAAATTCATGGAAAATAAGACAAACTGGCAAAGATTGGGCAGCCCCTTTGCTGAGACAGCCCTGCAGGGGAATCCAGTCCTGTCAGGAAAAAGACCTCCACGCTGCCTAATGAAGCATTAAAATCTCCTGGTGGGAAATTCAGTCACGAAGGGCCACAAGTTCGCAGAGAGGAAGCAACACTCAGAGGGAAACCAAGTCCTGTTTTCAGTTCTTCAGCATTTACATCGAAACCAGACCACTTCAGCACGGGTTCCCACTCCCAGCCCCACCGGCTGCTGTGCCTGGCCTTGTCCTTGCTAGAAGAAAAGCACCATAACATCATCCCTCTGCCTCTCTCCTCAAAGCGAACGGGGCCGTTCACTGGAAGGCCTGATGCTCCTGTACTTAAAACCCACAGCTGCCAGGTTTCACCTTGCAGGAATTTTTATGGCTGCGCTGAACCTCATGCTGGCAGCCGTTCCTAGCCATGACAAGCAGCTTACAATAGCCTTGATTTCTGGGCTTAAGCTGACCGGCCTGTTTCTCCTGGGCCTCTGGAATAAAAGAGGTCAAAACAACAGCCTTCAGAGCACAGAGAGTCTCCTGGATGGATTTGTGCTGAGGCCGAATGAGCCTCAGCTTGTGTTTATAAAGGAGGTAAAAGGCAAAACCATCCTTACTGCCAGGGACGTAAACCATGGGTTTAAGATCAGCTTTGGATGATCTCCTTTTTAGCCAAGTAGAAAACTTGCCCAAAGCCCTTCCGTTCAGCTGGTATGTGCTGGCAGCTGGGTGCAGCCTTGGCCCGACGGCTAGCGGCGCACAGCGATGCGGCCGTGCGGCGACGCAAACGCGCGGGTCTGCCGCATGCGCGGCTCACTGCAAGCACCCGCCGCTTCACCCACGTGCACGAGGTAAGACACGCTACTGCCGGCGACAAAATAGATGCAGCCTTGTAGGTTAAGTCATCCTGGCTTACTGTTTCATAAAGCTCCCCAGCTGTTAGGTTTGGATCGTTCTAGATCTAGGTTTAGGCTGTACCCCTGAGATGAACTCCTGAGCACCTCAAGCAACAGTCCGCAAAGCACGGGAGGTTGTGTGCTACTACCCCCACCCCTAGGTCTGTCCTTGGCCTAGGCGGAGCTCAGAGGAGGAAAGATGGGGTACTGCATCACCTTACTCCATGTCTTCATTTACACAGGAAAGTCTCCGCACATTAGCACTTAGCTATACCCTTAATAAGATAGAGGTAAATACTTGTTCCCCATCCTGGCCTTACTTCTAACCTGCTCTCAGCTGAACTACTCGGACCAGCTCACAGGCTTGATCCAAGATTTCCAGTTGAGGTAAAGAGGAAAGCATTGAAAATTAATGGCTGTGAAAAAAAGCTACAGAGTGATCCTTAAATGCAAAATGCATTTTTCTGCAATCCAAAATAAATACAATAAACGCAAAATCCATTTTCCAATAACATTAAAGAGGCAATAAGTCCCAAATAAGAAAGAAGACCTGATTCTCAGCTGGTACAGATCAGGAGAACTATGGCTGTTTGCACCAGATGAGATCCAACCCCGTAATTTTACAGTTATTACAGCTAAAAATCAATTGTCCTTTCTTCCTGAGAGATTTTCTGGCAACCTCCTCCGCTGACTATCAGCACTGCTTCCCAAGCCACCTCCCTAGATTTCACAGCACCTGCTCCCCCTTCCAAGGGAGGAAAACAAAAGCAAGGGCAACCCAGTTTCTCTCCTTGCTTTATAATATTTCAGCCTTTTGTTCACAAACCCATAATCTACTCTTCAACAGTTAATGTCCCTTACGTTTTCGGTACGCAGGTGCTTCTGGGACACCCTTAATAATCACCATGTGTGAACACTCTTTATTCTACCGTCGCAACGTTGTGGGTTTTGCTTGCTATTCAAGCTGACTGTCTTTCACTTTGAGTGTCTCGGCGGAAGCACAACATTTACTGGCCTTTGCTCAGCTTTGAGCAGAGCTCAACCGTAGCTCATCAATGCACCTACAACGTAGCAGAGAATACAAAGCCGGCCTCCCCTCACACTGGAGCTTTGGTCTTAAATAAAGAGCCACAGTTAGCTTTTGCAAATATTACAAGATAGTGAGAGCCCTTCAAGTTTTACTGAGGGCTTCTCAGACTGAAGAGCTGTTGTTCTGGAATCCCAACCAATCACTTCTATAGATCACAAAATCAAAGCTGCTACCTGCTGTACGGAAACCCTCCTTGCGCCACCCTCCCTCAGAAGGAGGGCCACGTCGCACACGCCGGGTGCACCTTCGGGCCGTGCACGTGACTGACGCTGCCGAGCCAAACTGCATCGACAGCCTGGATTCCCTTCAGGGTTTGCAAAGAAAAAAAGTTCCCGCTTTAGGGCACTACTTATTCCAAATGATGAACCAACACTGAGTCAGATGTGTAGTTTACCATTACAGCAAACAACCAACTGTATTTTTCTATGTATAGCTCATATCTCAGTCTCTGTGAAAATCAGAAGCAGTGGGGTGACAGGGAATGCACTTGAAGGTCAAGGGAACTAGTAGGAGTGAAATAGCTCTGGGATAAATTCCCTCCACTAAATTTCAGTTGGACTGTCTTGTCCTTTTTTGTTCCGACAGATTATCTGCAAGGTTACATGCATAAAAAGAAAATAATTCTCACTCCACTCAGAGGGATTCAGCTGCACACGTAGAACTATTCAAAACAGTTGTCAAGGTAATTTCTTATGGAAAGGAGATCACCGTCGACATTACATTCAGAAATGCTTTGGACTGGGTTATAGACGTGGCTGCTCAATACAAGTGTATTAAGCACAAGTATTGCTTTCATATTTTAGTACAGATTAATTGGAATATGAAAGCTTTTAAGCAACATCCAAGAATGGTTAATGTTCCACCAGATTATTAACTCATATAGACTACTAATCAAAGATGAAACAAGTGAAATTGTAAATTATATGTAACAGACCTGAGGGACAGATCTTAGAAGCGCATTCAGGAGCGCTATTCAACTCAACAGGAATCAACTGTCTAAACATATTTTTAAAAAAAATCTTGGGCTTAGTGACTCCTCTATGAATCATTCATTAGTACTCTATAATTTCATCCTCAGCTACAATTACGCAGTTTCAGCTGCTTCACACGCACAGAGGTTTGCTTTCCTGTCTCTCAGGTGTCGTTACAGAAGTTTCTATTCAGAATGGACCCCTCTGCGTAGTTGTCATTTTGAAGGATTTAGCACCGGTGCTTATCTTCTGGAAGGGTAGGAATTTATTATATCCTTCATGCTTCTTATTGAAATATAATCTTCTGTATCACACAAACTACCAATGAACTGAGGAGGACTTCATTCTCACCCTTCATATTGTCCTACTGGGAGATTTTCCTTACATAAGCAAGAACACAGTTACTGAGGGAGATTATTTCAATGCTCAGCCTGTTCTCCAAGCACATAAGAAAGACCACTACTCAGGCACTGGAGAGCTGGCCCAAGATTTAGTTGAAGGAGCTAATCTTGCTTTAAATAATTCTTCAGAGGAAACATGCTAGACATTAGCATCTTCTCCACTGAAGCCATCCTTTCGGCAGCAGTTCTTTGCAGCCTTCCACAATTCACTTCTCTCGTGGCTGTGGCTTGTTTTCATTCGCTTGGACTGAGCTTGGAGCCCAGCAGAGCGAGCCTGGCTCAGGGTACCCTGGGAGGCCTCAACAGAGTTAAATGATGAGCTCAGCTGGGGCAGGCAAATCCAAGTGAAGCCTTTCCAAGGTGTGTACTAAGCCCATTTCTCTTTTTCCCTGATACGCCCAAAGCCAAACAGAAGACTATTCAAATCTAGTTAGCTATTAAGAGCTGTTAGTTAATTGGTACTGATAGGGACTTCAGACTTTAGTTGATTAGGTCCATGAATTCATTGTGCTGCGATAAAAGACCTCAAGAGAAAAGTTTAAACAAGGGCGTGGGTTTTTCTGTTTAATTTTACCTGCTTAACTTAATACTGCCTTGTTCTCTACCATTCAATATTATGTTATTTCCACATCGAGGAAGGAGATGGCAAACATCTTAATGGGGACAAGGAGGAGAGTGCATATATTCTCTCTTCATGAAATAGTTTAGCCAGCTTTAAGCTCAAAGGTGCTTCTTTATGCCTGAGTGCTCAAAGGGCAGATGTTAAGTCTTTCTAATAGGAAGACGGGCAATAGGAAACCCTCTTATTTTTAAAGGATTAACTACTAAGTTGAAGGATGATCCAATCCTTCCCCCTCTCTTACCCCTGCTGGTGTTTGTAGAGCTAAAAGCAATGAGAACTGGTGGTTAGAAGCAGAAGGAAGAGGTTACCTGTACTACTTCTTTGACCAGAGTCTTGTCGGTCCCAGTTTTGGCTCTCTGCAGGCCACTGACATCCTCTCCAATCCAAGTGATGAGGGCAAACTTGACTCGCTTGCTCATGGCATCGCCGGTCGTGAATCGGACAAAGCCAAACAATCGAACATCATCTGGAGAGACAAAGCAACACGGGTAAAGTGACTGGAAACAGAAACACCCGTCTTGCCATTTGCCGCGGTGAGACTATTGCTCTCAACTTAAAAGACCACATCAAGGCACTGATCCTCTGTTACAATAGCATCGTTCTGGATTAACAGGGTCTCTTATCACACGCCCTTCACTTGCAAGGTTCACTTTGCCAGTGTTAGGCCTGCCTCTTCCAGGGGTGCTCCGAGTTATTGGGAGGACTCTGGCTGTGCCGGCCACCCCGCGCCACATTAGCGTGCAGCTAGTGAGTCTGGAAATGGCTAAATACAGTCAACAGGCAGCTCAAGAGCACAGAGCTACCCCCCTCCCCGGCATTCAGCCAGATCATGCATCTGCAGGTCGCTGGTCAAGAAGGGAAGAAAGTGACTTCCCAGCATCCCTTTCTTACAGGATAGCAGGATTAGGGTAACATTTTATAACCTATACCCAGGAACTGGCCATTGTGCAAATCTGATCCTTTCCTCTCGTTCCCTTCAGCAACTTTTCTGGCTCACTTGTGGTATGAGTTTACAAGGAGGGGTGGGGGGAGAAGGAGCAAAAGAAAAACCTACAATGACTTCCCCAGATGTGCTTTTCTACTCATTCCAAACGCCTTGGATTTTAAGACTGTTCTGATTTTTGTTTCACAGCTGGTTTCTGCTATGTCACACCATGCTAGAGTTATTTAGTCTGGCCATATGTGTAAAAACCCTTGTAAACTCCTTGTCTCAAAGAGTTCGTTCCTTCATTGCAGGGTGACTCATCAAGCGAGGCAGTTGGACGCCTTCACGATCACAGGCGCTTAGAAAGCGTGTGATACCATCCACTCATATCCCCAGCCTCGGTGGCACGCACGATGCTGGAGCCTTCAACCAGGATTGTGCAGAAAAGCAGACCAGATGGACAGTTGTGCAATCGTGGAATACACCTAATCATAGCTACTTCATCTGTTGCAGGTCACTCAAGACCTTGTAAATGAAATGAGATGACTCAAAACAGGAGAACAAACTTGCTGTTTGAAAAGAATCATGTTAATCCTGGTTACACTTGTTGCGACCAAGTTCAACATGTTTTATAGCTATTTGCTGTCTCAGCTCCTGCAGGCTCCAGGTGTAGCAACGTCTGCCCACATCCCCGTCCCTGGATCCGTTACAGCACGCTCCGCGAACGGTCAGGACAGCCCCGGGAGCGCCGGGTACAGCGGCGAAGCAGCCCTAAATTGCTCATCCTCAGAAAATAAGCTGCTAGAAATCAATGCAAAAAAAAAGGGGGATTTTCTCTGAAAGCTGACAGATCTCAGAGCTTCTGTTAACACTTTGTTTTGCCAAAGTGCGAGTAAAGACAACTTCCCCTTGGTAAAAGGTTAGAAGTTTTTATGTCTGAACCCCCCCCACCTATGCTCCCCCTCTTTTGTTCTCTATGTACTTTTTGCCACTGACTGGAGACTACTAGGGAAAACGGAAAATGTATGTAGGGGGGTATGTGACCCAGTGCAGTGTTTAAAACAAACGCCTCTAAAGATTTCAAATTTGAAACAAAGAGGAAGAGATCTTACTCAAAAAAAATATCCAGATGGATCTTTGGAAGGAGAATGAGAGTCGTATATCAGCAGTGCAGGCAAACAAAACTTCTCTCTCAGATACCCTATTACTTTTAAGTACAAGAAACACACTGAGAGACTCCTGTTTCTACCAGTAAATCCTCTTCCCAAGATTGATTAGAACCATAAATGAACCGACAACCAGGAAATACCCAAGGTGAAGAGAGACAGTAAATCCCCTAACGTTACTATTAACGGTTCTATGAAAAAACCTTGCTTTCCCAGATCTGACAGTAAAGGAGGCCACGCTCTGCTAAGAATTATGCTGTGGTTCCTATGGGAACACAGCGCTGAAGGCACTTTAATGTCATCAAGTCCTGGCCCCTACAATACTGTAACCGTGTCACAGCCCTTCCCATGGACCCATCACTTTCCACCTTGAGTGTGTAGGCTTTTCATCCCTGCCCCTTCTACCAAAGGCTGTTACAGATCCTGAAGACTGCTTTGGAATATTCCCCTTTCTTATAAAGATAATGCAAAACCATAATGAATGTGAAGAATTCCAAGTTTTTCTGCAGTGCTTTTTCATAGCGACATAGAAAGGAGGTTGAAGGAATTTATCTGTCAGCATGAACTTTAATTTGACCTGAACCCACAGATCACGGGCAGCAGCAGGATTTGCTTCTCAGCAGAAGAGTTTGAGTGCTTTCCTGTCCCGTCTGAAAGCCGTGGCACCACAGAGAGCCAACACCAGCAAATTCCACACGGGCTTTTATCTATTAGATCACCTGCTACTCAGTGATTATGAGCAACTCTTACTTCATCGTACTAAATCCCAGTAAGTGTAATGAGCAATTGAGGTTGGATGTGGGGCTCTGAGTCACTTTCTTGGGCAGATGTTACCTGGGGCAGGTTTACCTGTGGGGGCTTGAAAGGTTACGCCCGAGCTGCCGCCTTCTCCTGCCTCCCCATGGAGGTCGTATCCCCACGGTAGGCAGAACAGGCTCTTCAGCTGCCAGTTTTCAGCCCAGTGTATTTAATATAAACTACCAATACGTGATGCTTTAACTTCACGTGCCAGTCTGTGACCTGCAGTAGCTGAGGAGCATTTCAGCAGCTGCAGATACAGCCCAGAGGGAACGTGAATTGCAGCCCTTAGCAATTAACACGGCTCTTGTCCTAAAAGGGCAACAGGGACAGATGTAGAGAGTTTTAGCACTAGTTCAGCCTGGGTATGTGCCTCTCCAACTACTGCAGGTCAAAATCCCTGAGCAGGAGCGATGGACAATTCCACAATTAGTCTGAAGCACGTTCAGAGCAATAACGGGATCGAAACACAAGTTCTTTTATACTCCCAGATTTCCTCTTTCACAGTAAATCGGTTCTACCCTACCAGAGGATCTCGCTGCGCTGGAAGCCATCAATGCCCTCAGTGCCAACTCCCCTAGAAATCTCAAGGCATTAATATCCACCACCCCCCACCCCCAGCCCTTTTCACACAAAACCACTTATAGTGGTTTCAGGAATTGCTGGGTGTGTGTGTGGGGTCCAACAAATCATAGAGAGACAGTAGATTTCCTCTGAAAGAGGAAATCCTGCCTAGCTCTATGCAACCACCTTCCTCGTCGCTAAGCCTGGAATTTCAGGGCAGAGAGAAGCAAATAATAGATCTGGATAGAACGGAAATAGCGGCTTTGCCTGAGAAGATCTCACAAGTTACAAACAGCAGAAATTAACAACGTTAATTCCTACTAATATCACTACTCCTTTAACTACGGTTGTGCAGCAAGACAATAGGGCTACACAAACAATGAAAAGTACAATTAATGCCTTAATGAGCATCATTTAGTGTTTTCCTCCAAACCCCTTACTTAGCAGTAGGCAGGATTTTCCAAATATACTGATTAAGCTGCCCCTGGCTGTCAGCAAAGCTCGACGCCAAGCTGCAGAGATTTCCTTGACGGTATTCTCTTTTTCATCCACTCAAACCCTCTGGTTCAGCTGTACTAAAAAAATTCCCCATTAGATTAAAATGCACTGACTCATCAGTAAAAGATAATAGCTGCAGGGAAGAAATACGCTGTCAAGAGCTTCACGGTTCTTAGTCTTACGGCTCTGAATGGCCAAGCCAGAGACATGCCAAGATAAGGCCGCCGCTCCCGGCTTCACCTGCCTGCTAAATCAAGGTCACATACAGCAAGGCAGCTGACGGAATGATCTGCTTTTGCGTTCTGTCCAACCATGAATTACTGACAGCGTGCGACGGATTTCATTGAAGATTTACTTTGTTTGTTTCAATCAGATTCATTTTAGATTAATTTGTCAATTTTCCATCTCTTCAGTCACCCCTGGCTGGAAGTGCGGACAGAAAACCTTCCCTACCTCTTACTACAGTGTTTTTTCCCTCTCTAACCCCGTACTGGTGTCCATATCTCTCTGATGCAACGCTGCCTTGCACCATGCGGACATGTTCATGAAGTCATCTAAGATAAACACAAAATGTTTGACCTCAGGACCATAATAACCACAGGGCGTCCTGCATCTGGGGCACCAAACCTTTCCCGTGCAACCCGGGGGGGCTGACACGAGTACAGGCTGCTCGGGACACAAGTGTGTGGGGAGGATGAGCTCCCCCTGACTTGTCTGGTGTTCTCTGGTCCCATGAAGGCCCCAAAACAAAGGGCATGCAAAAGATGCAACGCTCCTCTTTACCTGCTCTTACGCCTAGCACAGGATGGTAAAACACAGACCCACAGCCATGCCATTTTAATTAAGCATCACAAAACTAAACTGAACGCGAAGAGTTACTATTTCAGTGCAGAACTCGGCCTGATCTGTTACTCCCACAAAAATGAATGAGAATATTCCCTAAACTGGCCTCTGGTGCAAGGGACGGTCTAAGCCACAGCTCCAGCTAGCAGCCAGGAGATCGCTGTCAAACACATGCCTTCTCAGCTGACCCTCCCAAGAGCGAGCAGGGAGGGCACGGGGGCAGGGGAACGCTGCAAAGACAGAGCAAAGAAATTCCCGTAAGCCACCCATGGCCCCAGGTCTTCCTTTAAATAGATGTTAAGAGAAAGCAGACAAGACAAACATTAAAGAGGGAAAAAAAAAACAGCAGTCAGAGGCTGATTTACAAAGCACATTTTAGCAACTTAAGATGTAGCCAAATGCAGATAAGCACCTATCTCATTATATGTCCTCGCGCATTTTTACGAATCTTCCCTACAACCCACGGTGCCAACGTAATCTTGGTGATCTCTCAACTCGTAGCTCCTAAATTTTCTATGCAGGCCAGGCCTTATAGGGCAATTGTCATAAGCCCAAAAGAGATTGCATTTGTCTTAGGAGCCAATTCTATTTTCTTCCTAATATTTTATGTCAACCAGAAATTATTTTATAGGGAATTTATTTCAGACCAAAGGTTTTCAGTTCTTCCTCATGCCGAATGCACAGTGTGGTTTTGGTCTGATCTTTTCAGACACATGAATAACTATCCCATTTCATGCTGTCACTGCAATTATTTATCTGGACCGGGGCTTTCCAAATGAAAGGCTCATTATTTCTTTTGTCAGAGATGCACTGAAAAACAACTGTTCACATGTGGCATGGAGGGGAAGCACAGTCTTCCGACCTCTCCATTACTTAATGGCAGAATACGCTCTTTAAAGTAAACCACAGACGGAGACAACGCAATGCTCTGCTGCTTCGTAATAGAGAAACTGAGGCAAGCTGGGTGGCGTAGTGAGGTATTACTGACACACACTAAAGTTTAAGTGGATGTTTTTGGCCTGACTTTCAGTTCAGTATCTCAGTTGTATGTTGTTCTTCTCAGCAACAACATCACCAGCCCAGTTATGAGACTTTGAAATGAAAAACAACAACAAAGAACCCCAAGAGCCTTCACATCCTTCTGTACAATAACCTTCAACTCTTGTCGGTGTTTCTGGCTTCAAATCCACCAGCTCAGCTGTTTTGTTAGAGGTGTACTGATGGCACGTACTGCTAAACACCATATTAACGCTATGTCTGGATCCATGCCATCTGCAGAGGCAAGAGCTGGAACTCTGAAGTAAAATGGATCAAAAGCCATGAATTAAGTCCTTGTTTAATGCAGAGGTAGTCTGGGCTGTTAAGCCCATCCAAAGCAGTCCTTAGCCAGAAGACACAGGGGGTGCCCACACTGTGTGTTTAATGACCCTGACGCAATTAGCATCCTCAACTTTGGTCTCCAGACTCTTTGGGTCAGACAAAGGCCAATTCAGTCAAGCACGCTGGTCATTACGCAGGGCTGCAAGAGGAAGTGCCACCAGCGGCCACCTCCTCATCGTATAAGGACTTCACTGTGCCAGCGGTTGAAACCAACCTCCTCGACTTTACTTTGGGATAGGCTGGAGGAGAGGTGTTCACGCATCTGGGGCTGGTCTTTGGAGGACAGAGCAGACTACTGCCTGAGGCTAAAGCGGAGTCTACTACCTCCCAGCCCAAGTGTTCGAGTCGTGTTGTGGCTTGACGCAGGCCTTGACAGCAACAGCATGACAGCGACTGATATGCAGAAGTCCAGGGTTCAGCCTGTGCTTACAGCATAACCCTGGGACCCTGAACAAAAGGGCACTGAAGAAGCTTTTCTTACCATGTGTTCTTCCTTTAAGAGTGGCAATTGCTGTCCCCAAACGGTGGGATGGGGAAAGGATGATAGTTTGATTATGCAGTTCCTTAAACTTTTCTGCTGGTACACAAAGCTTAGCAAAGAGCTTGGGAAGAAAAGGCCTCCACCCCAGGATATGCAACGTGTAGGTCTGAGGTGCAGCGCGCGCCTGAGAGTAGAGCAGCGCGGGATGAAACCCGCACACGGCAGACCGGGTGCAGCAGCAGCGCCTGGCTCACGCGCCTCCGGACCCCCGGCGCTCAGCACCTCGGCCTGTCGCGTGTTCATTCACCGGCAGCCCACAGAGCATCGCCGGAGGTTTGCAGAGAGCTGGTTTCCAACACGGTATTTTTGAGCTGTTCCTTCCATTAAAAGCAGCTATTTCAGTTTCTTGCTTTTTCCCTTTGTCCTCAACCACTCTCGTTCCCCGGGGAGGCTTGCAGGACCAGTAACGGGCTGGGCCGTGGACTGCATGAAAAGGGTTATGCATGGGGGGAAGAAAAAGCAAACATAGAACCCTGCTACCAACAACCCCCTCCAGCCCTTCATAACCTCCGTCACTGCAGGAGGAGGATACCCACCACAGGCCTCCCAACTGGTACAACACACCTTCTTGGTCTCAGAGCCACATGAATTAGCACACGCTGACACCGCCTGCTCTGTAATTTCATGCCCTGGAGGGAAGCAATATGTACCGCATGCCCAAGGTGCTTTTAATAAGAATGGTTATTAAAGAAAGCGGGGGGCACAGACGTTTGCCACTCAGAACGGCACTGAAAGAGGCGGTGCAGAAAGTAGAACCGAGCAAGCTCGGACGGAGGGGCTTGGTGGCACTTTGCACACTGCGGTTTTCAAGCCCAGCTCCCGCTCTCACCTTCAGTCGCCAAATTACACTCAGCTTCTACCAGAGGCAGCTGCAGCACTTTGCGGCTTTCAGGGCAGTGTTTTTCACAAAACAGGAATTTGAAACAAGGAAGGAAGTTTATTCTGATGCCATTTTTTAATCTTTTAATCACATTTTCTCAAGCTGATAGTAGCTTTTCTCCCCTCCAGCAAAACATAGAAGGAGGTGGGGTATAGGCCAGGGGGGAAGAGATGTAGCATTGGGAAGGAATAATGTTTAGCAGCTCTTCCCATCCCTTCCTACTCTTTCTTACTGACTTTGTTTCAAGTAGAACTATTCCAGCCAGCTCTACTTCATAGTAACATCTGGTACCTTTCTTCCAGATGGGAAGGAAAGCTCTAACTTCACTGCTGGCACGAGCCTTGCTTTCTGACCACGTCTACCAGTCCGGGCGAAGGGTTGCTGCACGGATGGAGGCACCAAAACTTGCATCTCTTGCTTCCCCAGCTGCTGCACCGTAATTCACAGGTGGAGGAAGATCCCTTCCAGCACTTAGCCAAGCACCCCGTACCTGAACTTGCCTAGTTCCTTAGGCCTCCAGCAGCTGTGCTCCAGGGGTAGGCTTGAGGATAACCTCTTTCTTGCCTCTGCTCTGCCGAGGAGCAGCCCATACCAGGTGCGTGGGAAGGAAGAGGGAGAGAAGGAAGATGGTAGCTATAAAGGACTTAGCTCCACATTAATGGCTAACAATAGGCCACAGCCTACCCCACAGATGCCCTTTATTTAACTCCTCCATTTCTGAGCTTACGCTTAAAATATGCAAAATTTCCTTTTTGCCATGAAAAAGCTTCAGTATTGGGGCCAGCTTGGCACTTTGCTGGTATAAAACAAGGTTTCCTTAAACCCTGTTTTAAGTTTTAATACCCTGCTTATAAATAGAGAGTTTGGCACATGCAAACGACGCCAAGAAAACAAAACTGGCCATATTCCAAAGTGCAGTATGTGCCTCCATGAGTTGTTACACGCACCCTACCCGGCCCAACCAGTGACTGCTCTCTGCCAAAGCCCCTCTGCCTGCTCAGCCACTCAATAAAAGTGCTCCCTTTGCGACAGAAGAGAAGATAGGAAGTGTTCTGGAGAGGGCACCGTTGCAGACAAAACATTAAAACTCAGTTCAAACTAAGAGATGGACTCCTTCAAAACAAGGAGAGAATATAAATGGGGAAGGGCTTCCTCTGCAAGCCTCAGATGTCTGGAGGCGCTGGAGATGCTCACTTATCTTGGCCACAAGAGCAGACAGGGAGCATGGCACCCGGATACTGAAGCTGTTGCCCTCCCAAAAAAACTACTAACCCTTTAAATAACATTGGCATGAACTTCTGAAGTGCTGAGCCCTGGGTTTCCCCGCATGCCAGGGAAACTACATTTTCCTTATGTTGCCCATCAAGAAGAGCTGGGTGGGAAGGGGTTCTTGTGCTACAGGGCGTCAGCTCCTCTGACATCAACTACAAGAGGGTTCTTTTCGGTTTTGAGAATTTTCCCTGCAAAGGGCCCAAGAACAGCTGGAAGCGAGTAGCCCTGTTAATCCTAGTAAGACCCCACTGCAAATGTTGTGGCAGACCAGACTAAACCTTCTTGATTTAGTGGCTACTTTCCACGGACTAAACCATATTTTTCTCCTGTGATATTTATTTACTGATAAATATCAGTCCAGCCCTGTCCTCATTTGAGTTACTGAAGTCCTCCCCTACAACTCGGTAGAATACAGCCAAGCCCTAGGACTTGGCAGGCCAATCTGGACAGGCACTAGTGATTCAATAGCTGTGGGACTCTGACCACAGTGCCTCCAGGACTCGCCCCACCTTGAGAAGGGAGAGACTGCTCGATATGCAACTCCTTCGCTGTACAGATCCATAATTCTAAAAACACAGGTTAACTGCAGTACTTGACTGGAGAGTAACTAGATGAGTGAGGAAGGCTTTGTTACAGTCCAGTGTTAGTTACAAAGGCTTCATCTCTCATGTCACTTGGTGACATTGTCAAATAGCAGCCCAGACAGGGGGAAAAGCTATACAATTCCCCCCTTGAAGTCATTTTGAGAAGAATCAAAGCTCGCTTTTGTAAAACACATCAAAAGTTCTGATCAGATGAAGTTAAATATTCCTCAATTTATTTTCATTTTCCCCAGGCTTTGTTTCTCCTGTTAATATCCTACAACCGACAGTTAAACAATCAACTGCCACGTTTAGACCCGGAGCCGCAACCCTGGCGGTTGTGCAACGCCACATATACGATTGTTTTCAGCGCTGTATTGTTCGAGCCCATCTTCGGCATAACCATTCTCTTCTCGGGTTTCACGTTCTCAGAAAATCCAAGCAAGCCTCCTAACTGCGGTTACTTTAGTGCTATGAGTACAATTTACAGAAGAATTCCATTGAAGATGATCTGTATGAATGCATCTTTTTAGCCACCAAAAAAAGAAAAAAAAGTCTTTTTTGCTCTTCAGCGGTGCTTTGAAACCGCGGCGCTGAACAAGGGGACCGTTGCTAATCGAGCGTTTTACCTCATTTATAACCCAGAAGCAATGAAAAAAATAGGCAAAGTGGGGGAAAAAAGCCCAAAGGACCTTAAGCATGAGGGTGAGACAAAGGAGCGGCTGGACTACGGACTTGAGTGAGTTGCACTCCGTGGCGGCTGGAAACGCGACCATGCAGGACAGGGCAGGCACGGGGCAGCACCGGCACTGATTTACCCAAGTTTTCTCCTCTCCCCCCTCGCACCGGGCAGCGAGAAGCGCGGTAAGGTGCCAGCGCCATCGAGACGGAGCTTACCTGTGCACTTCCTTTTAAAGGTTTCATAGTCTACCCCTTGGTCTCCGGGGACGATTGTAGAGCCATTGTATTTAAAAGTCACCCTTTGGGAAGGGGAAAAGAGAAGGGGAATAATACATTTAAAAGTCACCCTTTGGGATGGGGGAAAGGGAAGGCGAATAACATATTTAACAGCATTTGGGAAGGGAAAAGAGGCGGTGGGGAAGAAAACACTGTTAAAAAGCGTCGTTTGGGAAGGGGTGGGGGGGGGAAGAGGGGAAGGGGAATAAGGTCTGTACCAGTCACCCTTTTGGGAGGGGACGGGGGGGGGGGGGGGGGATGGGGGTCCCGGAGCACCGGTGCCCGTCCGGGAGATGCCGGGGGCCACCTACCAGTTCACCTCGGTGGCATCGTCCCTGACGAGGTTGTACGCCTCCCTGCACGCCTCCTTGTCGATTTTGGTGGCCATGGGGGCGGCCGGGCCGGGGGAAGGGGCGGGGGGGGGGGGAAGCCCGGTGCCGATGCCGGTGCTGCTGCCGCCGCCTCCGCTCCGCTCCGCACCGCTCCGCACCGCGCCGCGCAGTGCCCAGCCCGCCGCCCGCCGCCCGCCGCCCGCCTCCGCCCCGCCGCCGGCTGCCAATGGCTCGGAGCCTGCGCTGGGCCTGCCCCTGCGCCCGCCCCCCCGGGCCCGGCGAGGGGCTGGGGGTGATGCAATAACCGGGGGACCGCGGGGGGGAACACGCAACCCCCGCCGGGGCGGGGGGCACCGGCCGGAGGATGCGCAGCCGGGGCGCCGCCCGGGCCGGGGGGCGAGGGGCTCGTCCCGGCGCCGAGGGCCCGCCGCCGTGAGGGGTTCGTGCGGCCGCTGGTATTTTTCCAACACACGCCCCCCCCCCCCCCCCCCCCCCGCGCTCTCCCGATGTTTTTCCAGCCCCTGACGGGCGGGAGGAGGAGGAGGAGGAGGAGGAGGAGGAAGGAGGGAGAAGCGATGCGCAAGATGGAGCAGCCGCTGCCGGCGCGGCGGGGCCGGGAGCCGGGCCGGGCGCACGGGAGGTAGCCGGGAGGAAGCACCGGGAGCAGGTAGGCGAGGGGCCGGCGGGGGCTGGAGGCTGGCGGGCGGGCTGGGCCGGCCGCCCCGGCCGGGCCGGCAGCCGGGAAGAGCTCCCCGCGGCTCCCGCATCGCCCCGCACGGCCGCGGGTGGGAGCCAGGGAGCGGGCCCCCGCCATCCGGGGGTCTGCGGGGGTGACCGTGAGTCGTGACAGCTCGCTGCTGCTTCGGGGGTGTGGGGGGTGTGCGGGGGGCCTCTGCCTGGGAGCCGGTATCTGGGTGCCTGCGCCTGTGTTTCACCCCGATTCGGATGGAGAGATCTCCCCCTGCTGGGCTGCACTTCCAGCGCTGCGAATTAAAGATACAAAATCCAACCCAAGTCGATACGCTGATGAGAAATGGTGGGTTTTAGGCAAAAGTCTGTAAGACTGCACTTCAGTCCTGTGTCCTCAGAGACAAGCCCTTTGCTTTGCAGAACTCGGCTTGAAATAAATGTCACCAGATGTTCCTGTGCCCACGGACCGGAGGTTTAAAAACCAGTCCTTAAACTTGTCAGGGGGTTTCTACGCTAAACGTAGGGGGCCAGATACTGCAATTTTAATAAAAAACTACATTCCGTGATAAAAAGTATCACATTTTGTTTCTTTTCAAGTTTGCAGTGGGATGTTAATCATTTATTTCACGTCAGTAGGTTGTAATTGTGAACCGAACAGTAAGAAACCTCATTACCACATACAGTTACTCAGTGTTTCCAGACATCTCGAGGAAGGAGGTCGCCCGAGCACGCGGTAATTGTCAGCCACATCACTCCCTGCCGTACCCTCTGAAACCCTAACCCTGCACGAAGCTCCTTGCAGAGAGCCGCTGACTGCCGGGGGGTTCCCTGTAGGCTCAGGGCCCAGCCACGGGCGGGCTGCTGCAGTGCAGCTCTGCCGCGTGGGTGAGGTCATAGGGAAGAGGGAAGTATTTCTCAAGTCGGTACAAGTGCGGGACACGGCATCCGGGTGAATCGCGCTCAATACCTCTGAGATCGCAGGCTCTAGATGGTAATACAATCACACGTTAACAGCTCTGAATTTCTATCGATTTTTCTTTTGGAACTGTCTTTAGGAAGACTTTTTCTTTTTTAAAAGCCTTTATGCTGACCGTTATCTGCTCGTATCTTTTTTTTTTCGTAGTCTGCATTTATCATCCTTTGGCACTACCTCGCTGTTTATACCTGGAACAACTGCTGCTTGTCCTTGTCTCCTCACGCTTGTTCCTCAGCTCCTGAGGTTTCCTAGGGGAGAGGTGGGTGACTGAAATGTCACTTCCCTTAGAAGGAGAAAACCTCAACCTCGTTTAGGTCTCTGTGACCCAGTGGCTGGAGCATTTGAATTATATTCTTTAGGGACTTTGTGGTGCTTCACACTTTCCAGTGATAGATTCAAACCTTAGAAGTGCACCCCTCCCTCGTGGGACCACACCTCTTCTCTTTGCTTCTCTTCCTTGTCTTTGACACATTTTCATGTTGTTGTTTTTTTTTTTCTTTTAACACATGGAGGAATAAACATTGTGCTCTGTTTCATCAGGCTGTAACTGGAGAGGGGGAAACACCTACTTTTCTGGCTTCGGTGAGCTCTGACTTGCTTTTCACATGGGGGTTTTGAGACCTCCACCTTCCACACGTGGGTCTTTTATTCCTGTGCAGGAGGATGTCACCAGCCTGGCAGGAAGAGCAGTCCATCTCCCGGGAGTCCTCGGAGAGGAAGCCCAGACAACAGAGAAAGTGAAAGGACTTAAAAGAGCGCTTAGGGACTTCCTCAAAAAAATGTCTCCAGCAAGCACGAAGTCTTGGATATCTGGACTGACCTTCAGCTGTCCAGACTGTACTAATGCAGTTCGGGAAGGGGCTCAGAATCTGTGGAGGGAGCTGAGGAAGAGGATGGTTCTGCCCAGCCATGGTCCCCCAGGAGGCTTAGCTGCTCTCCTAAAATATACTGCTCCTGTGGCTCTTTGCCCTCACACCTTTTTGCTTCTTTTCTGATCTTTTTATATGGCTGTCCCCAATCCTGCATCTCCATCTGTGTCTTTTCTGTGCAGGAGCAGAGAAAATAATGGAGAGAATAATACCCCCTTCCAGGAGGAGGCTGCTGTGAAAATTCACAGATTCACAGATCACGGTTAGCGTTAGGGTTGTCAGCGGAGTACGTTTTTTACTCAGACAGTCCTGGAATTGAGGGTCTTTATCCTGGGTCCCTGTGGTCACAAGGGCTACAGGAGAGACCAAAGCTAGCAAAAATGCTTCTCCTTTTCAGACTCCAAAATCAATTAGGTTAGTAGGAACCCATCATCATCGCCAGTTTCTCTGGGGTGGCTGAAGAGCAGACACAGATGGCCGCATGCTACTGCCCCAGCACCGGAGCATCACCTGCAGCGTGGGGCTGGGGGACTGCTGCGGTAGTATGAAGGTGCTAACATCCCAGGCAGCCCTGGCACGCTCCCCCTGTTTAAAATTGGCTTTTCCCTGCTGTGCATATCATCTTCTGGCAGCGACTGCTGCCCCGTCACCGTGCGGGACACGTGTCCGAGCTGGGCTGTCCTCGGTGAGAGCGGACGGAGCTCGGATGCACGCACGCTTTTGCTGGCTTCTGCTGTCCTCGATGCACCTCAGTGCACACACTCCCCCCCACTGCACAGTTTATCACCGCTTTACAGAACACGGCCAAGTATCCCGCGCTGGCTGTAACCAACACCCCTGGCTCCCCCTCTGCTCTGCCCAAGTGAGGCCACATCTGGAATACTCAGGTGTCTGCTCCAAATGTTCCACACCGAAATTGCGCAGGGCCGAGGCGCAGCCCCGCCGCTCGAGTCACGCCTGCCCCTGAGGGGTCTGGCCTCCAAAATCTACTCATGCTGGCGGCGAAAAGGAGACGGTTTTACCTCCAGCAGCTGTAGCAAGAACTAGCAGTCCAGTTCTGGGCCCCCCAGTGCAAGAAGGGCAGGGAACTGCTGGAGCAAGCCCAGCACAGAGCTGCTGAGATGCTCAGGGGGCTGGAGCATCTCCCTTGTGAGGAAAGGCTGAGGGACCTGGGCTTGTTCAGCCTGGAGAAGAGAAGGCTGAGGGGGATCTCATCAATGCTTATAAATATCTGAAGGGCGGGTGTCAGGAGGATGGGGCCGGGCTCTTTTCAGTGGTGCCCAACGCCAGGCCAAGGGGCCACGGGCACAAGCTGGAACTCGGGAAGTTCCCCCTGAACATGAGGACAAACCCCTTCCCTGTGCGGGTGCCAGAGCAGGGGCACAGGCTGCCCAGGGAGGCTGTGGGGTCCCTTCCCTGGAGACATTCACCCCCCGCCTGGATGCGGCCCTGTGCCCCTGCTCCGGGGGTGCCTGCTCAGGCAGGGGTGGGATGGGGTGAGCTCCAGAGGGCCCTTCCCACCCTGTCACGCTGTGGTGATTCTGGCACAGACCTAGCGGGGCCCTTGGCAGCACGGCCACGGGTGCCGGCCGGGCTCTGCGCTCAGGCCGTGCCCTCCGCACCCCACGAGCGGGCCCTGCCCGGCAGCGGCAGGGAGAGCCCCGAGCCCTCCGGGCGGCCCCCGCCGAGGGCCCGGCCGCCATTTGCTGCCGGCGGGGTCAGCGGAGGCGCCGCCGCGGCCCGGCCCCGGTTCCCGCCCCGCCTCGGTCCCTCCCGCTGCCGCCAGCCGGCATTTCCTGGGCCGGCAGAGCCGCGGCGGGCCCCGGGGGGAGGCCGGTGCCGCCGCCGCCGCCGCCTGAGGGGACGCCGCGCTGCGCCCACCCTTCGCTCCCGCCGCGGGGGACGTTGCGGCTGCAACGGTGCGGGGCCCCTGCCCCCGGGCGCCGCTGCCGCCTCCCGAGGCTTGCCGTTGCTTTGGGGGGGTTTTACTTCCCCCCCCCCCTTTTTTTTTTTTTTTTTTTTTCTTTTCAATTTTCCGGGTAAATAAGCGCTGTGGAAAAGCGCAGCCGTTATGTAGCTGCCGGAGGAGGGGCCAGCGGCGGGCGGGGGATGAGCTGCCGCGGCGGGGCTGCGCGGAAACTGCGCGGAAACTGCGCGGGGCCGAGGCGCAGCCCCGCCGCCCGGGTCACGCCGGCCCCTGAGGGGCCCCGGCTCCGAAACCTGGCCTTGCCGGCGGTGAGAGGAGATGGTTTTACCTCCGGCAGCTGTAGCGAGAACTAGCAGTAAGTAAATAACTCATCGTCGATAATGTATGTGCCGGTCTGTGTGCCCTGGCACGCGCCCGACTTGTTGACACACCAAGCGTTAATAACACGAGAAAACGACGTCAGGGAGCAAAAAAAAAAAATAAAATTAATCCTTTTTTTTTTTTTAACTCAGACATTTTCAAACTGGATTAGCATGCGCGGGTCTGAATTGTGGTATTTATTCAGCACGATATGGGTTTTAGCAGTCTGAAAGGATTGGTGTGCTGCTAACATCTTTCTTTGCTTTTGTTCTAGAAGTACAGCGGCTCAGCCTGTCATGGAGGGAACCAGGCAAACCAGGATCTGCCGTCCACACAAGATAAGTGAATCCTCAAAGGTTTGTACGTTTTGTGTTGCCTATCAAAAAAAGCAAGTTACAGAAATAACAAGAAGGGGTGCAAAGGCTCTCCTCTGGATGGACTGTTTTGAAGTGATGTGAATATTCTCAGCGTTTAAAAAGAGGTTTGAAAACAGTGGGCTACCTGCTCAAATATTTTTGGTAGAAGTTGCTACCTAGTGATTTAAAAAAAAATAGAGAAGCAGCAGCAGCAGCAGCGAACGGGCATCTGCTCGTCGTGACTCATAACTTAAAAAAGAAACCCACATCATCGCAGCACAGTATCTTCTCTACACCAAAAATTCAGTCATTAAATGCGATGTGTTTATTCTGGGGATTTTTCATACTGATCCATCTCATAAAATCCAAGCTAGTTACAGAAGCAAAGCTGGGATTACTTTTTAGATTTAGTCTTTGTTTTGTACAAGACGGGATTCTTGATCCTGCGAACAGTAGTTACTCAAGTGACCTCGAGATGTTTTCTTTAGTTTGTGAAGTTAATTTTCTCTGTATAGAACCTGTCTGCGCAAATACATAGGCTTAGTTGGGAATCCACAGAAGTCCATCTTAGGTAGCTCTTTATGCAGGTCATCAGGGTGATGAATTAAGATTTATAAGATGTTAATATCAGCCGTAATTATTATGTTCACTTTGTTTCATACCAGTGAAAACTGCTTTCCTGTTCTAGCAGGAGCACAAGGTTGTATGTAGGTAGAGATGCTGCAGGGCAAGTACCTTGTACTGCCAACAACAGCTAGAAGAGGAAAACTTCTCAGTGCCCATATCTGTCTGTTGCTTGAGACAGATCTCCTTTTCTTTTGCATCACTGACGAGCAGTGGTACTGCATTAACAGTCTGAAAGAAATTAGATCTTTGAATCCGAAATAAGTTAAAATACTGCTCTAATACAGTTGATAAAATAGGACTGATTTTTAAATGCATCCCTACCCATATAATCTTTCCCTGAGTGCGGATCCTGTCTACCATTTAAATGGCTTAGTCTGAATGTAATAATAATTCATCACATTAAAAATTAATTAACTTGACAGCATTGTTTTATTTTCTTGCTTAGGCAGCAGCTGCCACTATCTGCTAAACTTAGATTTACTAGATAATGCTAAAGCTGTTCTACAGAATATAAATAGCTTGAGAAAGATGTTCGCGTTTAGTATAAAATTAGTCTTGGTTTTGAAATGTGCAGCTATCAGCTTTTGTTATTTGCTCACTGAACGAATGAACTTGCTAAGTGGCTGAAATATGTTAATAGATTCTGAGTCCATCCAGAGGCGTACGTAATGATTTTATGCTCGGTTTCTGAAGTAGCAGCAGTTCTACATGGCAACAAGGATTTTAGGAGCACAAGTTGTCAGGCGCATTTGCGGTCAGGATTATGCTGCTGACTCGACAGCCAGCTAAGTAAATAGGGATCTCTGGCAAATCTTACATTCCGGTGTAATCTTGTTATGCACGATGGTGGTATTAGAGAATATTAGAGAGAAATGATCAGCCAATTTACAGAGATGAGAGGGGATATGGTTTTGGTTTAATCCAATAACTGTCCCTCACGAGTCAGATTCAGAAGAGGGTGCTGTAAGATGTTAGTTATTGTCTGTTCATCCTCTTCCCTTTATCGTAGTTGTCACAAATGTGCGGTTTGTCTTTTGCCATGTTTCTTCTTCTTCCCACCTCCTCCATCCCCTGGTCTCTGCTTGGGCTCCTGTGTGATATCAGCGCCTCTCCACCTCAGAAAATGAAGATAAAATACTTGGCAGTCCTTAAGCCCCCGTTTTCTTTTCTGCTACAGATCTCTGGTAGTTTTGTTCCTCAGTGGAAGTTACTTTGTTGCCTATGCCATAAATCCCTTTTTAAGTTCAGAGATATGATGAGGCGATGAGTATAAGGCAAATTAAAAGAGTTTTCGTCCAGAAAACCTATAATTATTGAAGCCTCTTCACTGAGGTCAGTTTGACTCTGCACACTTGCATGTACAAAGTCACTCCAACAGGCGGCTTTTTGGCTGCTTAGTCTCCATTGTTTAGAGAAGAGCGTAAGCAAAACTGAAGAGAAACCACTGGGATATCAGGCTACGAGCAGCGCTTTTGGTTATTAATGTGGATCTCATCTTTGGCGGTCTGCCTGTTGCCATACCACCGGCTGAAAGGCAGACGTGGGAGGTCAGGCTCCCAAGGCTGGTATTAGCTCAGGATGATTGGCCGCCATCACGTCTGGACAGCGGTGAGCTGCGTGCGTTAATCCTGGTTATCTCATCGTGCACAATTACCAAATTATGTATGCAGAGCGCGTATCTAGAGTGAGGGTTGCGTGCAGGGGAAGGAGCTTGGCTCGAGGACTTGAACCTTTCCCATCCAGGTGGGTAGAGAGGTTGTCTCACTGTGATTTAACCAACCCATTAATGGCTTAGCCAGCCAGCAATAATCATGTGCTTTCTGTTTGGGAAACCAGGAAAGCCACAGATCGTTAGGATTTCTAGGAGAAGCAGTAGTTTGGTGATGGAAAGGTTGAATGCCTCAGAGGCTCGAAGAGACCTCGGGTCATCTGCGTGACTGTTTGCAATGTAGATATGGACTGAGACACCTTTTCAGGGTGTCCCTTCTGGGAATGCAGCCTGAGGGCGTAGAACTGGGCAAGACCCTGGGTCCTACAGCCAGACCTGTTCAGAGCTAACTTAGGCACAATACAAAGATGTGCTTCCCTTCCACCTCCTTTCATTTCTCTTACATGTTCTTACAGGCTCTGCAACTCTGCCTGTTTTGGATTTGGTAATTAAAATTATGTATTTGCATTTAACTTAACCTGGCTTTTATTAAGAGAGATCACAAGGTAACTGACTGTACCATCAAGCATTCCATTCCTCCAGAAGGATGGTCCTAAAAGCTGCATCGCTTGCCATACTGGGGTGACCAGTACATGTTCTGCAGGACATTCAAGGGGTAACAAAACGTTTCCATTTTGGTTCTTCTTAAGACTGGTAACGTGAGTCTGTGAGAAAGAGGCGAACGCTGGTTGCCTCAAAAGCCCTGTGGCACGTACAGAGCTGGTGGGAAGAATGTCTGGACCAGAGGGATCCCAAGAGGGCACTTAACAGACATGTTCTGAGGGCATTTTCCCCTTTCTTGAAAATAAAAATATTTAGTCGTATTCATTAAAACAGAAACTACCCTGGCTTCTGGAAGGAAGCAGAAGTCTTATGGGAATAAGTTATCCACATGTGTGGCTTTGCACATGAATAAACAGCTAATATTTTTGAATGCAGCGTGTGTGCCTGGAATAATATGGAAAGAAAGAGAGGGACCTTACCCTAACGAGCTTAGAAATGCTGAGTTCTGAAAAGATTTAAGAGGGGGTAGCTGTCAAGTAAGCACTAACCCAAACAATACATGGGCTGAATGAAAATTTGGCATGCTGCTGCATGTGTGTCTCCCACTCCGAATATTTAGCGAGTAGCTGAGTTGAGAAGAACTCTGTAAGGAGTCATTTGGGGGACAAGTAAGAAAGGAAATGTCAGCAAGATGTCTCGAAGACAATGTGTGGAAGAGTTTCAGAAAATTGTGCCTGTATAAATCATCAGGGAGGAGGTTTGGATTCAGCATTGTGGAGGAGGTAGGAGTAAATTAAAGGGGAAAAAAAAAAAGGGAGTAGGAAGCAGTAAAAGTCTGCAGAGGCCTTTCAGAGTGAAGGTGGGGAGCTCGGGCTCGTACTGCGCTTGCCAACTGTTTAAAGTCAGAATTTATTTGAAATGTGCAACACAAGTAAGCTCTCTCTTGTGCATGCCTACACCTAATGGGAAAAGACTTTGTGCACACTGAGATTTATCTTGGTGAAGATAACATCTGCCTCACACTGGCTGTTTATTCCAGGTGTACAGGTGGGATGACCACTCTAGT
This sequence comes from Phalacrocorax carbo, assembly GCF_963921805.1. Lineage (NCBI taxonomy): Eukaryota > Metazoa > Chordata > Aves > Suliformes > Phalacrocoracidae > Phalacrocorax > Phalacrocorax carbo. The sequence goes on from NC_087520.1 coordinate 42,491,455, forward strand.
CTAGTTCTTCAGAGCCTGAACGAGCAGAGGCACCGAGGCCTCTTCTGTGACATTGTCCTCGTGGTGGATGAACAGAGAGTTCCTGCCCATCGGAACCTCCTCGCTGTTTGCAGTGACTACTTCAACTCCATGTTCACCATCGGTATGCGAGAAGCCCACCAAAAAGAGGTTGAACTTTTTGGAGCCTCTTATATTGGTCTCAAGGCTGTGGTGGATTTCCTTTATGGCAGTGAGCTGTCTTTAGATGGAGGCAATATCGACTATGTGCTCGAAACAGCTCACCTGCTGCAGATCTGGAAGGTGGTTGACTTCTGTTGCGAGTATCTGGAGAATGAAGTCAGTGAGGAGAACTATTTGTACCTGCAAGAGCTAGCCTCTATTTACAACCTGAAGCGCCTTGACTCCTACATTGATTCTTTCATCTTGCAGAACTTTGGCACGCTGTCTTTCACCCCGGACTTCCTGCAGAACATTTCCTTGCAGAAGTTGTGCCAGTACCTGGACAGCAGCAACGTGCAGCAGGAGTGCGAGCACGACTTGCTGCAGGCTGCCTTGCAGTGGCTTACCCAGTACCCGGAAAGGGAGAACGAGGCTTACCAGGTCCTGGATAACATTCATTTTCCCTTGATACCTAAAAGCGATCTCCTCCATCGAGTCAAGCCTGCTGTCTGCTCTCTTCTTCCCAAAGAAGCAAACTGTGAGGGGTTTATAGAGGAGGCGGTGAACTACCATAATAACGTCACGGCCCAGCCGGTGCTGCAGAACAAACGCACAGCCCTGCGGACCTGCGAGGAGAGGCTCCTCTTTGTGGGTGGGGAGGTTTCCGAACGGTGCCTGGAACTGAGCGATGATACCTGCTTCTTGGACATCAGAAAGGGGCAGTGGGTAGCAGAAACCCCTCTGCCAGCCAGACGAAGTCACCACTGCGTTGCAGTCTTGGGAGGCTTCATCTTCATAGCCGGAGGCAGCTTTTCAAGAGACAATGGAGGGGATGCAGCTTCAAATCTCCTATATAGGTATGATCCCCGCTGTAACCAGTGGATAAAGGTGAGACTTAAGCTGTATTATTTCTCTGTTTAAAGTCCTTAATGTTTAGAGCTTTTTCTTCTTTTTGGTGGAAGGACAGGGCTCATTAGAATAGCCAACATAACAACGCTTGCAACTGGAAATTCAAGTTATTTAAGTTGAAAAAGCAGCTGCTTGAATCCTTTGTGCGAATGCTTGAGTTACACACACAGCAAAAGAGTCTGGGGCAGATTTTCAACTTAACTTGGGATTTGGGCATCTCACGTGTGACATTCCTGGTCAGCATCCACCTACAACTCTTCAGATTACTTTTGGGAATAATGCTAGAATGGACTTACAGAGGTGATTGCTTAGTTCGTCTTTCTCAAGTAGGAGCACGTTCAACTAAATCAAAAATGGGTCTGATGTAAAAAGAAAATGTCTCTGACAGTTGTCAAATGTCTCTGTGCTAAATGTCTCTTAGAACAAGCTATTCACTTCCAGTCCCGCCGCAGATCCCTGCGGCCAGTGCAGGTTCCTACATGAGCCAATCCTGTGTGGTTCCGTTGTGGTTTTGAGTGATTCCAATATACGTTTTTTGCAGAGTTTTGCAAGGAGGCCCATGTAACACAAACATTTATAGAGTTACTTGTCTCTTAGATGCTTCCTGTTGTCCCCTTTTTTTTTGAAAATAAATGGTATGTAACATGCTACTGCAGAAAACCAGAAGTATTTTATGAATATAACGGTCAAAACCAGTAGCTCCCCTTTCTAAATAAATGGGAAGAAGCAACTAGCCTATGCTCAGACATGAATGTACCTTAAGTCAGCTTGCCTACCAGATGTTTGAAGGTGTCAGCGTGTTATTTTTTTTGACAGGTTGCCTCCATGAGACAACGCCGTGTAGATTTCTACCTGGGAGCTATTACCGACATGCTGGTAGCTGTTGGTGGCAGGAATGAAAATGGGGCGCTTTCTTCAGTTGAGACCTACAGTCCTCAGAAGGATTCCTGGTCCTATATAGCAGGCTTGCCCAGGTAACAGCAGTGTTTGGAAAGCTATGCTGTGTTTGAAGAATGGTAGTAAAGGGAGCTTGTGTGACCTTAGCTCATGAGTGGGTATCGCTAGAAGGGAGGTGGGGGATATATGACCAACACGGCACCAGCAAGTAACACACCATTCCAGCATTTGGTGTTTGAGCGACCTTCTCCTCCAGGCAGCGTGCCTCCTGTCAGCTTGATTGGGTTTAACTTTTGTCCTGAGGTACATCTGAAGGATGGAGGGAGAGCTCTCGTAATTTCGCTCTACTACTCTTAAAATATTTTTCCTGAGGTCACTCGGAGTTGGATCTTTTCAGAGGCACTGTTCAGATCTTGATCAAAGGCTTTTATAATTTATTTGGCCTTATTTTGTCACCTTGGTGTGATTGCTTTCCTTGTAAGGTGCTTCTGTTTGGCTGCTCAGGTTGGCTGTTGCAGATAAACCACATTTACCTGTATTGCAAATAGGTAACCCCAGCAAATGTGACTTTTCTTTCTCTCAGTCTGAGTTAAAACTTAGCTGCTTTACTTTTGAGAGGCTTTAGTACTGCAGCTCCTCTTGTAACAGCAGCACAGGACATTGCTGGTATTTTGAATCATCGTTTTGAGTGGTGACTTTGTAAGAATGGTACGATAGCATTTCATTTGCAAACAGCTATTCAGATTTAGTAATACTTCACATTCATGGAAAATACAGGAATATTGGCTACACGCATGGTATTTTCATGGTGTCTGAAACCTGTAACTTCAGCAGCGGTGCTTGCTTTCCTAGTGACATCATGAACAAGATACTTGCAATTTGATTTGAGAGTTTGGGTTTTCTTCCCTTATTCCCTTAGCTGCAGAGCTGCAGAGCCACAGGCAGCCAGTGAAGGCACAGAAGCCTGTTGCCCAATTCTATTTTGGGTAGGTGCTGCAATGCGAGTCTGATCCAGGCTAACAGCTGGGCTCGAGCGCTCTTCAGAAGCAGGATGCTTTTTTCCATTTTATTTCTGCTCGCACAGGCAGATCTAGCAGTTGAGGCTAAACACCACAGTCTTTCCTGGGAAGCTGTGTATGAGAGTTCCTAAGCCCTTCTGTTAATTGGGGTGACCTGTGAGATCCCAGTAACATCTCCTAGAAATTGTAGCACATCTTTTCTTTTTTTTTTCCTTTTTTTAAAAAAAAAATTTTCAAAGAAATGTACATGTGCCCTGACTACCTTGTATGTTGTTAGAAAAACACTTGCCTTAGAATCGGTATGGATAATTTTTTCCCAGCATATAAGTGGTCCTGGGGAAGCTTGCAGACTGTAAGCTGTCCAAAAAGGGGCGGTTTTTCTCCATGTTCCTACTGCTACGTGTGTGTTGGCTTCGTGAATTTTGCCGCTGCAGCATTTAGAAGTGAACTTTGACACGAGGAGTGTTGATTTTTTGTTAGATTGCCTAGCCGATCTGCTTGGACTAGGCAAGAGTCCCCCTTACGGGACAGACGCCCCTTACACTGACTTGGTTGCTGAACCGCAGGGTTAGGCTCTGGTACAGTGACTATTTTAAGTGATTGCTGCATCCCAGAAAAATAGTTCTGCATCCTCTCTTCCTGCCTGCTCTGTCCTCGTCCCATGCTCACTGCGCCCTGTGCCAGCTCAGGTCTTTGTGCAGCTGCGTAGCGAGCTAGATAGTTTCCCACTTTTCCACATAGCTGCTCTCTTGCGTATTAATATGTCTTTAGTTAGATCTTAGTGGACACTTACTACCTTCAAATTTTCTGCCTTCTCAGCCCTCTTTCTCCTGTTGGAGAACTCCTGCATCAGGCAGTATATTGTTTGCAACAACCATTTTTCTGCACAGAAGGAATAAAGTTAAAGGAGCCTTGCGCAGGTTGCAAAAGGCAAAATTGGCACAGAGGTGGATGATGGGAAGAAACTTGCTGAACGCTGGGACAAGCGAATGCTGCTTGAGCTCAGAGAGATGTGGCTCTGGCAGGTGTGGGTGGCTGCCCGGAAGGATCTGGGCAGGCCTTTCCTGGCGTACTTCAGGTGGATTTGCTGACAGCAGAGGAAGGAGGAGAGATAATTTTGTGATAAATTCAAGACTAGAAGGAAGCATGCTAGCTACAGTTGCTTCTGTGTCCTCCTGTCTTCCCTTCAACATACTCTTGATCTGATCCCTGTTTTCCTCCCAGCTTTTGTTTCTCAAGCTGATTTTAGTTACTGTTTTCACTTAAATAACAACTTCCCCAGGTCTATTCTAGCAGCAGGTCTTCTTTCCTTGCGTAGAGCAAATCAGAAGCTCCAATCCTCTGCTTCCTGATTGCCCGATCAGGCAACACATCCCAACATAGCCACCTTGTTTCCTGCGTTTTCCTGTCCTCTTCCCTCTGAAGAGAAAACATGCAGGTTTTTTGTCCTGTTGGGTGCATGGCCGCCAGAAGCAGGCTCCCTGCCCGCAGCTCTGGTGTTGTTTCTGACTGCTCTAATCCAGCAGCTGCCTGGAAGACTGTTCCCTGGAGTGATAGGCACATGTTGAGGTCATTCTGGGGTGTAGGCTTGCGTAGTTCGATCTGAGCTGTGTGGGGTTGGACTCTCAGAGATTATATTTATTAAAGCTTCTGCTCTGAACATGCAGAAAATGTTTGGGTTTTTTTTTTTTCTTCCCAAGAGTTAGAGTTTGCCATGTGTGTGAAGATTTTCAGGAGAAAGGCAGTGGTTGCGTCCTTGCATACACATGGCTTCCGTCCACTGCCAAATCCTGTGTCCGTGTTGCTGTACGCAGGCACAGTCGTGCTCCTCTAAGGAAGAGGTTTGCAAACTCTTTTTTATCTCTTCTTCCCACCGCCCCCTCCTCACCACAGCGTGGTCAAAACAACACGTTGTTTTCCCTAACCACTTTCTTGGAAGGAGCTGCACTGTTTTGACTGAAATAATGCTGCCTTACTGAAGAAGAAAACACAGCCTCTTGAGGCAGATGCTTAATGTGGAAAACTTCAGCCAAGCTATCTAAAGGGTGGACCTGGTCCAAGTTTGCTACAAGTACATTTTGCCTGACTCTCATTAGGGTCCTTGGCTGTGGGATACGTTTCCCATTCTTCGGAAAGGTCGTATATTTTTTTTTCACCATTTTCCCAGGCTTTTTGGGAGCAGTTGCTGCCATAGTTTCTAGCCCGGAAGGGAGCAGCGGTGGCTGACAAGCTTGGCAGAGCAGAAGTTGGTGCAATGTGTTCTCATCTTGAATAGACCATGAAAAAGTCTGCCGCAGACATGAGTGAAATTAATGGAGTGGCCCTAGGTTAAAGTTTGGCAGAACAACTGAAAGCAGTTGTATGAGGAAATGTGTTGGAGCAGGTTAAGGAATGATGGTATCTGCTCTGCTAGTTGTGTCATGAATAATCTCGCAGGGTTGCCAACAGGTGGACACTGAGATTCAGAGCAACCACAGCTCGCCTGGACTTCTGCTGGAGTAGGGGATTCCCAAAGCTTTATCGAGTTAGGCCAAGTGTTCTTCTGTTTAAGAAAAGAAATGGTACATTTCTAGCATTTACTGAATGGTGTTACTGTGTCAGAAACTGTAATTTTTGCAGCAGTGTATCTTGGTGTGCTGGTTTTGGCTGGTCATTCAAAATTGGCAACTGGCTCTAGCAGATGTTGTGACTAGAAACATCCTTCTCCTTAATGCCTCTGTCTCTGGGCACTCTTACAGACAACGCTGCCAGAACGCTTGCTGCTTTCTGTTGGGGGATGTCTGGACCCACTGTATTGAAGTGTCCTGGCCTGCTGGACTTTTAGAAATGCCCCTCTTTAACCACAGGGCTTGCAGAAAGGATTCTTATTGATTGTTTTCAATTTGTGCATTATATTTCATGCAGCTTTCTATTAATATGAAGCAGGCTATGTGCAATTTCAGATGAGCTTTTCAGAAGTCAGGCAAAGTGAAGCACCTCTAGCGTATTTCAACGGGTAATCTCCCTGTATTGAAAAATAACAAATTGATGGTCAATTTAATGCTCCAAATATGATTGCCTCTTTCAAATTACTCTTGCAGCTATTGCTGCTTGCTAGACATACCCATTGATTGAGGCAAAAAGAAATGCATCAGTGTTTTTTCTGTAGCTGTCTATGTTAGACTGCTTGCATGCTCTTGAGAGAAAATGGCTATTGCTTGCTTGTTTACCTGTGGAGAATTCCACTTTTCAGTTAGTGTAGGAAAACATTTAACCTACTTTGCCAAAGGTCACTCAAATTTTTCTTAATTTACAATCCTTTTTTTTTTCTTTCCCAAATGCTGAATGTTATGTGGCTGCTGTCAGCAGTACGATAACCCTGGGCTTTGTGTTGGATTCAATGTCATTGCACTCTTCTGCTTCTCACTCCTCAAACTATCTCTTATCTGATACTACCTCCACAGTGGAGTCTGCTGCACGTCCTTCAGGTAGCTTCCTGGTTAAAAAGCTTCCTGGTTTAAAATCTAGTGCATTTTGAGAAAGGAGATGAATTCAAGTTGTCCATCCCACTTCCCAGATAGGTAGTCTATCCATAGCCACATAACATTAAGACCCACTCCTGTGCATATAGAGAAGCAAAAATCTCTAGCAACCAGACCGGGTGCCACTGGAGACATACGCTCCTGGTTCTTGTCTGTAAGAGCACAAACCAGGTAAAGCAGCATTTGTGGCAGGTGTGAAAGCCGGAGTGCATGTGCTCAGGATATTTCACATCAAACAGAAGCACCGAGCATGAGTTACATGCTTCCATGGTTAGGCAGATTGTGAGTTATGGAATTTTTGAATTGCCTTTTTGGATAAAGTCTCGTAACTATGCCTTAGTCCTCTCTTTTTCTTTCTTTTTCCCGAGTGGCTAAGGAGCAGTGCAGTCCCGAAGTCACCTCTGTAAGGTCTCCGGGGATCGTGCTCCGGCCCCTATAGTTGAAAGGTCCGTCCGGGTCACTCAGCATTCTTTTGCCAAGTGTGTCAAGGATTTTTCGGTTTCTTGTAGCTAGAGCCTGTTAAAATATCTGATTCAGACACTGGTCAGGGATCAGAAGCTTGGGTAGGCATCTAGAGTAATAAACATCTTTTAGCTTTTCTCAGAAGTGTTGTGCTTTCAGGGTAAATGTGGGTTTTCTTTTCTATTCCACCTTTTCCCTTGGCACAAAAGTGCTTGGCACTTAGGTGTGTGGAAGAAGTTATGATACCATTTGTGTAGCTGAGAGAAACTATTACCATGTGAAATAAAAACAGCTCAAGGTTCTATCCCCATTGAGTTTTGAGCATGTTCAGGCATGGTTCAAAAGCATTCCAGGCTAAAGTAATGCTAACGTAGGTTTGTCTGCCATAGAGGTTGAGTTGTCCTGAGCCCTTGACTACAAAGGATGGTAGTAGAGGCTCGTGAGTGCAGCAGGATGAGCATATTGCTCCGCAGCCCTATGGGTATTAAATTGTTTGGGCTCTTTGTACCAGTGTGTGAGCCAGTTTGCTGTGGCTGGTGCTGCAGCTACATTTTTTTGACACCTCCCTGCACCCCAAAAAAGAAAAAAAGGCATGTGCAGGAAGGGTATGTTCAAAGAAGCCGAGGCTGTCCCTCGCCTTAGCATTCCAATTCTAAGAGCTGAATGGGTTTGGTGAGGATTATCCTAGTGTAACGTTAAGAGCAGCCTCAAGAATCGGGTTTGTAGTGGCGTCATTATAGCTGATCAAAGGGGTTTTCTCTCTGCCCTGTGGGAGAGCATGCATGGTGTTGGTTCTGCCATCTCATTTTGTCTTACTTCAAACACGGACTCTGAGCTACAATTGACTGAGGTCTGTTGCCTTGTCTTGGGGTGACCAAAGAAGTCATCACACGTATAGCAGAAGTGGTAGAGCAGATGGGTAGCTCGTGAAAAGGACACTGCATGTATCGTGACTGCAGATAAACTGGGCTGTGACACTGCTGGGTAAGAAATGTGATTCATGATCCTGAAGCTGTGGAAGGGGAAGGCAGCAGTAGTTTTCTTGTTGGTTTTTCTCCGTTAATTGCTACTGGTAAGTCTGACAGGCATCATAATTATTTCCTCTTTCTGTCATAGAAACCCTTGCTGAGATGTGGATTTTTTCCTCTCTGGCCCTCTCAGACTGATCCAACCCAAGCACTGGAGCAGGAAAATGGGAGTGAAGGCCATGCCAAGTAGAGCAGGATGGGTTACTTCTGTTGTATGACACACTGTAGAGGATGCCTTAAAAAGTGATTGTCATACCTTAGCGCTCGGTAGTGACCAGGTATGAAAAGGATGCCTTAAAAAGTGATTGTCGTACCTTAGCGCTCTGCAGCGCAGGGTGAAGCAGTGTGAATAAGAATAGTTACTGGGTAACTAACAGGATTAGGGATTCTTCTGTCTTTAGTTACTGTTTATCTTCTTCTGTGGTACCAGTCCTTGTTGAATGCTTGTGTATCCTGATAAAATCCAAAGTACTAAGTCAGATCGGTTTTGTTTGCCTGTCCTAGGTTTACCTACGGCCACGCTGGAACAGTCTACAAGGAATTTGTGTACATTTCAGGAGGCCACGATTACCAGATTGGCCCCTATAGAAAAAACCTGCTGTGTTACGATTACCGCACAGATGTTTGGGAGGAGAAGAGGCCAATGATCACTGCCCGAGGGTGGCACAGCATGTGCACCTTACAGGACAATATCTACTCCATTGGTGGCAGCGATGACAACATAGAAACCATGGCTCGTTTCGACATCCTGAGCGTGGAGTCGTACAGCCCTCAGTGTAATCAGTGGACCAGAGTTGCTCCTCTGTTGCAAGCAAACAGTGAGTCAGGGGTGGCAGTTTGGGAAGGCAAGATTTATATCCTCGGAGGCTACAGCTGGGAAGAAACGGTCTTCTCCAAAACAGTCCAGGTTTATGATAAGGAGAAGAATAAGTGGTACAAAGGCACTGACTTACCCAAAGCAATTGCTGGTGTGTCCGCATGTGTCTGTGCGTTGAAACCCAAAACAGAGGACAAAAAGAAAAAGACGAAAACAAAAAAACATCAAGATCGAGGAAGATGACTACTTCTGGATAACCACCCTTCGATGGTGGACTCCAAACGGACCTTGCATTTAGTCATTTCTATCTAACCTTGATTCTTTCTCTTTCTTTTTAAATGGGGGGGAGGGGGGAAGGCATCTTCTGAAGCCTCAGAAAATGTACAGTTGAACATGGTTTTTGAATTAAGCTCATGTTTAAGGTAAAAACGACAAAAGAAACAAACAAACAACACCTCCTACTGTATGAGGGGTGATACAGCAAGAAAGGTTATGCTGCTCTCCTGAATATTAAGGCTTAGTCTTTTACTTCTGTGGTTTATGGCATTTCCACATAGATTATATTATATCAACGTTTTTCAAATAAGGTTGAATCTGTGGCTGAGACGATAACGTCGGGGGAGAGGGGGGCAGAGTAGTAAGGGTCTGGTTTGAAGTTACAGAGCAGTTCAAAGGAGTTCAGAAGCAACTGCTAAGAAAAAATGAAATGGATCTTTGATGTTGGAAATCTTGAATTTTTGTAACGTTAAATTCCATTTACAATACATTCTTGACTTGGTAGTATCAGATTTCTGGAACACATGAGTATTCAGAGAGAATATTGCTTTTGGTGAATGCAGATTAGATCAGCTTGAAGAGCAAATAACTCCACTGTACTCTTAATATTAAGAAGGCCTTACTGCATGGCTAAAGAACAGATGGGCTTGACTTGGGCTTGCGCTGATAGTGTTGTGAACTTTAAAACCTGGGAAAGGAGAGATGCCTTTTGCATCCCCTGTTGTGGCACTTGTCGTATCTAAACACAATAGCAAGTTTTTTCTTGGGCTTTACAGCATGCCCCAGAATGAGGACAAAAAAAGTCTGTTGAAGAACTTGAAAGAAGATTTGAGGATTTGGATGGAAACAGTTTGCCTTGGGCTTCAGAGCAGATGGAACTGATAGAGCTCACTGTTCGCTGGGGTTTGCTGAATAGGGTAATGGTGGAGAGGAATGGCAGGAGCATCCTTCAGGTGAACTTGAAGCAAGATGTCCCTCCCCAGCCCTACCAGGCTGGAGAAGCTGGGATCCACTCCATTTAACTCTCAGCGGTCACAGCTAGCAGCCAGCGTGAGCAGGGGCCCGTACTAGAGTTTTCTGCTGTCAAAAAGCCTATTAACTGAGGATGATTAATTGGGGTTCTGTAGTCCTGAAGAAGAGCATCTTGGATTTTTTTACCTGAGCTAATAGCTCACACTTTCCTCTTTTTTTTTTTTTTTTTTTTTTTTTTAAGTTAAAATGTCTTTTCACAAGCGCAGCCTTTTCCGAAGGGTTTGTGTGGGACTGGAAGCCACGGCTCGTGAGGCATGCAACCCAACACCTGCCCCGGCGAGCCAGCTTTGTAAGGAAGAAACCCAGAATATACTCAGGACCGTGTTTGGGATCTAGACAGTGGGACTGAGCTGAAAATCGTCTGTTAGATCCTCTGTGTCACACCACCCTCTGCATACCAAGTAAAGAGATTTCCGACCCAAGTGTTAGTCCACCCTCTACAAACACAGCTGATTCTGCTGCAGGTATTAAAATTCCCCAACTGTCTGGCCAGCTTTCAGGCATTCCCCCTGGGGCATTTCACAAATGCACCTCTGATTTGCAGGAAGGCGATCACCAGCAATCCGATACAAGCACTTCAGTTATTGTAATGATGCCGGGCCACAGATTAATATTCCTCCTTCGCAAAAGAAGAAATTTTTAGAAAGTTTTTAAAAACAACTTTTATACTTTTTTATAACACATTTTGCTAACTTAGTCTCTTGTTTGCCATGTATTATATTATTTACTATAGAAGCCACTGCTCTGCAATTGTGACCCTGTTGTTGCCGCCAGGAGCTCATCATTTGATGGATCTTTAGTCTCTGTGTAGTTGGTCGGGATGCGACGCAGCTGTCAGAGCAGCGGCCGCATTCCCGGCGTTGTCAGGCAGTCAGCTCTAATTGTGACTATTGTACGGCCTCTTCCCCGAGAGTCCAGCTCGCCAGACGTGCTCATAAACACGCTTTATTTTCAGCTAGTGGGGATCTGCTGAGTGGATTTCAAGGGCTTTGCTTTAAAGTTCTGCTGGGAACTGTGGATCATTGCTGTTATTTCTTCCTCAGTCCTTCTTTCACATCTCCCTTATGCGCCATTTCAGGTTTGCCTTTCATTTTCCCATCTGGTGTACATACAGTTGATGTCCTGCTACCCTCCTTTTTATTTCTTTTTTTTTTTTTTTTCCCCCAACTATTTACCTCAATAATTGGAAAATACTAAGAAAACATTTTTGCACTTAGATTAATTTGAAGCTCTTGTAAATTAAAGAACTCTTAGATATATTACAAGAATGTATTTGTACTGAAAGAGGTAACAATAAATTGCTGGAGTGCAAGGAAGTTACAGGTTTCTTCTTCAGTGCTAAGAAAGGATATTAGAAAACTAGTTGAAATTAACTTTGTGAAACTCCTTGAGGTTTTATTGGTGTTAAAAAAAAAAAAAAAGCCTCAGGAGTTAGTCTTTCATTTGCATTAATGGATTTGTTTTAAAGCCTTTGTAAACTGCATGAGGTAATGGTTATTCTTTTTTATCCTAAAAATAAATTATAAAAATAAAAACACAAAAACCAAAAACAAAACAAAAAAAGACCAAAACATTTTGGTTACGACAAATTCATTAATGAGTTGTTTGGGGTTTTTTTATATCTGAAACCCTTGCTACGTTGACTGACAACTACTTAACTTTTTGGGACATTTTCATGTGTAAGTATAGAACAAAAATTTCCAAGACTTGCTTTGGTTCTGTTAATGGGTTGCTTGTTACTATACTCCCCTTTTAAAGTGTTTATGTATTACATTTAATGGCTGGAAACAATAAATCCTGTTTAGAATATTGTGTTCATCACCATCTGACTTGGGTATTGATTTAATTGAGGTTTTCCTGTTTGATAAATTGGAAAGAAGTAATTCTGTTATTATTTTCAGGTGGCATTGATAATGGTGGAAACAGGTTAATATGCAGAAGATAAATGTAAAAATATGAAGTAGAAATACAGCTTGTTTGGCCAATCCACCTTTTCTTCATCATATTCCAAACCAGAGTGTCAGGAATTACTTTTCCCATTTGTTGCAGCTGTGAGAAAAGGCCCAATTCAGTTTATATAGTGGTTTCAAAGATAGTATTTAATGGGGAGTAGAGAGATGCAATTATGACTTCATAACATTAAACTTAATTGCATAGGCAAAATATAACCTCAGTACTCATCAAAGCAAGCCTTATTTTTCACGATCCATTTATTGGTCCTTCAAAAAGAGAGGCTAGAGGTGAGTATGGGACATCTTTCACGGTGTTAGAGGTCACTGGCGTATCGTACCTGTTGTGGCCGTAAGCATTTTCCCACTATTAAAGGAACAAATGCTTTCCATTTGCACCTGCGAGGCCCACGGTAGCAAGCATTGCTAAAAGCAGAGTCTGGCAGAGTGCCCTGTTGTGTTTTGGATATAGTACACCCAGAGTGGCTTATCGTCGCTCGGAAAGCATTAGTAGATAACGCACGATGCTTGAAAGTAAGTGCAGCTCCTAAGTGCTGAACTGCTTTGTGAAATGGGTCTGCTGGAAGTGAAGTGCAGAAATGAAAGGGCGGGTGGATTCCTACTTTGGTTTCTGTGCTGCAAGCAGCCCTCTTGGCGAGTAATTAGGATGGGTAGGGAAAAAGCAAATCCTAGTGGTCTCTGCTCTTAGGGAATCAGGCCCCTGCACCTGTACATGCCACTGCCTTCAGCTGTAAGCTTTGTAAAACGTTTTACTTCTTGTCAGGAAGCACAGCTCTTTCTTCCTGCCCTGGGGAAAAATAACTACTGCTCTACCTCATTTTTTTTATAAAGGCTCCTATTGCCAAAATCCGAGGAAAGCTTGTTTTACCCGACACAAAACAGCTACCAATAACCTCAGGTTTTCTCTTCCCACACTTCCATGCCTGTATCTTGGCATCAGCACGTCGAGGAGCTGCTGCTGCTAACACTGACGTTAGATAACATAAATCCCTTGAGATACCCTGAGGAAAAATTACACCGCAGTGTGAGATGCAGTTGTTTTGAAGGCTCGAGAAAGAAGCTGGAAATATTTTTGTTCTCAAGTCAAAATCTTAAATTGAGAAAAATGTGCCTGAGTGTCTGCCTTTCTCTGTCAGAGATCAGACCGCTTTCTTCCAAACACTGCCGTTCAGGATTTGGTATTCTTAAGTGATAGTGTCTCACGTCTAGAGAATTTAAATAAATAATTCAACCTTTAGTATGCTTTTTCAGAAGCATTTTAGCTTGCAGGAAAAAAAAGTCTGGGTTCTAACTGTGGTTCTTGTCTTGCTCATACGTTGTAATGAAGCTCTGACCCGTCAGAAGTTTCTACAGAAAAAAAGTGCAACAAACTTTAGATATTATTTTGTTTAAGTTTCTGCCATAGTTCAGTTCTCTTCCCATGAAGGTAGAAATGAGCGAGAAGCTAATTATGCCTTTGTGAGCTTAACGGCGCTGGGTTGTTTTACGGACCAGGTCGGGGCAGATGCATCCCACCCAGGCGGAGTTGTTCTGTCGCTGCTGCGCGAGTCAGGGCACAGACGAGTTCCAGCTACTTCCAGTTTCCTTCTGCCTTCTGGTAACTCCGCTAGTAGGTGAGCGGCACGCAGCCCAGCAGCCTGTTTGTTGATACCACATGCATTATTTTAGCATCGCATAGGCTCTGTCTGGAACTCAGAATAGCTTTGGAAAAAAATGTACCTTTGTTTTTATCATGATAGTTTTGGTGACAGAATGTGAGAGGAAGGTGAGATAGAGACCTGCGGGTTCCAGAGTGCAGAACTAAAATAGATGATTGCATGGGAAGAGAGAAGGCTTGTCTTTAAGATAAGGATGAATAAGACATAACCGATTCAGCCAAAAGGTCTGCACAGATAACTGAAACACAGAACATACTGACTCAAGCACTCACACGATCTACTAAAGGCTTGTCCGGGCTTCAAATTTGTTTCAGCTTAACTCGAACTAGTCCAAGCTTAACATCTACAAATGAAATAATGAAATGAATTTGTCACAAATTTTCAGCAACTTTAGGAATACAGAGTTTGAAGTCAGGTTTGCATTAATGTACTTTTGGAATGAAACACCTCCTACTGTTGTCCTCTTGCTGCTCTGCTCCTTGCTTCTACCCACATAACCCTTCCTGCGCCGCTGCTGGCTCAGCTTCCCTTCCTAAACTCCGGGACGCCTGCTGCTGGCCTGTGCAAATCGGGCAAACACAGAAAGCCCAACACTTTCTCTGCAAGCCTGTTTCAGTACGCAGGGTACTCCAAAGTGTGGGACTTGGGGAAACCTCAAGAGTGACTACCCAGCACAAGCAGCTGTCCAAAAACAAGGTTCGACAAGAAGGACATATAAGCAACTTCTACCAAGGAAGAAGCCCTCAATCAGGGTTATAAAAACCAATGGTGTTTTAAAACCCGATTATGTTTTACTATAACCACATGCAGCAAAAGGGACCTCCTTCAGGAGTGATATCTGTTCCTTCTTCATAGGTTCATCACGTAACAGCTTTTGTGCCCCCAGGACCACTGTGAAAACAGCTCGACTTACCTCTGACGACGTTCACGGCGTCTCTGTGGACCTGAGGCTGGAGCAGCACCGGCGCAGCTGATTTGATAGACGATGCCGATGGCACCTCTGTGGACACTGACCTACAGGAGGCTGGTTTTCTACTGAAAACGTAAAATACAAGGAGCCACGAGCAGAAGCTCCTCCCTGCGATCCACACAGGGAAGATGGCTGCTGCTTGTAAATACTTCATGGTAGGCAACGGTGCAGATGGAGTGAAAGGAGCTTCCACTCCAACACTATTTTTGTGCCATTATGGGCACGAGGCTGGTACCACTATGGTCCCTTGACTCCTGCTGCTTAAAATAATGTTTCTGGTTTTTCTCTACACAGCAGCCACCTTAGCTTTCTACATCTTGGTCCCTCCAAAACACAGTCTAGTGCTGACTGGTTTTTTTCTTCACAGTTGAATCTCATTAACAGAATGACTGGAGAATTAACAAAGCCCTTATTGTACCTAGAAAAAAGTCTTCAGAGCTCCTAAAGCTCTTAGCACTCGGAGGAAGCTTCACAGGGACAGCAGTAAACCTCCCGCAGTGATCAACCAGGCCTTGCAACACTGCAGGAAGATATTCCCTTCTGCCCCTGAACGAATGGATGCGAGAGTCCTGCCGGCTGCTTCGGGAAAGTCAGATGTGTAAATCCTTCACCTCCTGGGCACTGTCATGAGTGCAGGTCTTATGATCTAGTGAAATCATGAGGAGCACAGTATGGAAGGGTGAGCCATTCCCAAGCACTTTGCATTTACAGTAGGGTAAGAGCAATTACAGTAGTTACTGGGAGGCAGCTAACTTGGGAGTAGTTTATTCAGCTCACTAGCTAATGCCAGACAATCATTTATTTTCATAGCCATGGACTTAATTTGTTGTTGATCAATTCACAAAAAAATTAAGTCAGTACCATGTTGTTAGGAACTTTGCTTATGTTACTTTACTCTGTGAATCTTAAGAACTCTGAAAGAAAGATACAGCACCACTTTTTACCATCAAAAAAACAACATGTTGTTTGGGAGCTATAATTCATGGCCACTGGCAGAAAAGACTGAAAAAAATAAAACTGATTTGGGCAACGCAGTAAGCAGTAATGAAGTAACAGGCCATTAAAAATGGCAAAAAAAAGGAATGATAAAACAGAACCGAGGTGGAAACTTTGCAGCAGGTAAGTTTCTACAAAGCATGCTTTGCACTAAAACTTACAAAACTTACATTATTGCAAAATATTGCGGTAGAATGTTAACAGACTTTACAATGAAACTGTATTTAGACAGGATAAAACTGAAGGTGTAAATGTTGCTGAGCTACGAGGCAGTGGCATCCTCTCTGCCCACGTCAGTTTTCACCATCAGCTACAGCTTCGGTTAACTTTGAATTAACCGGTTTTCAGGCGGGAGGCACTGTGCTCATTTGTATTTTCAGCCATTTGAAGGGGCAGCTTTTCCAGCAAAAACAGTCAGTTTACTTAGGCAGTATTGTGGGCAGAAGGGAATTTTGCCTTCAACCAGATGAGCTATGTAAGGGTTTTCACTCCATTATTTACCTTGTAAATTAGATTCCCGAGGGAAGAGGGGGTTTCAGATGTTTCAAATGCTGTATGCAAAAAGTCTATACATTTGTGTCCCTTTTTTGTTTCTCTCTTTTAATATTCAACAGCCATTTTCACTGCTAGTTCTGCGCCTTAGGACAGAAGAGCTAGAAACAGAAGAAAGGGAGCGGCAGCAGGGTGTGTCAACTAAAAGCTGATATAGAGAATCATCTACTGTCATTCCTTCCCATTACTGTCATGAGCACATGTTAACTGTTGCACTTCATAAAACGTCCTTAAAAAGGAGGGAAACGTCCTTATCCTAGAGAGGTGGATGATTCTTCTTTCCACTTTTCAGCAAACCTCCTCTCTGGACAGCCAAAGACACAAAGTATTTTATTTCCTTTTCTTCAACTCCCACCGTAACGCTAAGCTTCCTCTAGCACTTCCCAACTGAAGCAGACTTTTGCAGGATTTGGTAGTGTGTTTAAGGAAAAAAATATGGAGTAAATTAGCAATTAATGTAATGGATTCTTGCCTGGGGGTTTCAGTATTCAGCTATGACTCAGTCCTCTCAAAATCATGAGATTGGCTTACTAAATTTTTTTTCCCTGATAAAAATGCTGAACCCATGCCCACTCTGCTTATTCGGGACAGATGTGGGACAACCTCGCTCTCCCACACGCTGGCACGCAGCCTTCCTCTCACCTGCCGGAGTAACCCTTGGCATGCGGCCTTTCACAGAATTTTGAGGTGAAATCATTAACTCCTTGGGGGCAGCCTGGCTGCTCGCATTTTTTCAGCTGCATCCCGCCTGCACGGGGGTAGCACAGGGCCGCATAAGCTTGCCTAGGTTACTAAGCCAGGGCTAACGGCCGCAGCGCCAGCAGTGCGGGACCAAACTCCCGCCACTGGCTCGGGAGGCGCCTCAGCCTGGGCCCGCCTCACGGCAGCGCCCCCACCCCAGACAACGCCCGGGGTCTAAAGGCGAGGGTGTTTGGCGGCCTCGCCCCCCTCCCCGCCCCGCTCCCCCTCAGGGAAGCGCGCCGCCGCTCCCCGCCGCCGGGCCCCTTCCTCAGGGCCACCCCGCCCCCGGCGCGGCCGCCACTGCGCCTGCGCCGCCACCGCAGGCCGCCGCCGCCAGCCCCGCGCGCAGGCGCATTAGCGCTCCCGCCCCGCCCCGCCCCTCCCCGGCGGCTCTGTGCGCAGGCGCACTGCGTGCCGCCTGCCCGCCCGGCTGGTGCGTGTGAGAGAGAAGATGGCGGCGGCGGGGGCAGCGGCGTGAGGCGCCCGGGAGACGCCGAGCTCCCCACGGACGCGGAGCGCCATGGCTGTGAACAGCGCCCAGGTACTGGCCGCCCGCCGCGCTGCCGGCCTGGGGCTGCTGCGGGGCCCTCTGACGGGCTCGGAGGGGCGGTCGGGCCCTGTAGCGCGGCTCGCCGAGGGGGGGAGCGTGGTGGCCGGGACTAGGCCCAGGGTGATTCTGCAGCTTCATTGAATCTCCTCGGGGTGGTGGAGGGGCCGCGCCGCTGGCCGGGACGGCGGCCTCCCGCGCTCCCGGAGGCGGCCCTGCCCCGCGGAGGAGCCCAGCCCGCCGGGGTTCGCCCCTTCGCCGCGCCGGTGGCACCGCGCCTGGGCCAGGGGGAAGGAGCGGAGGGGAGGAGGCGGCCTGCAGGCGTCCTTTGCGGGGCGAAGTCGGTGCGGTACCCTCATCTGAGTTTTTGCGAGGAGAGGATGGTTGGAAGAGAGTCGATAGGTTGAGCTTGCCTTTTTTTTTTTTTTTTTGACGGGGAGAGGCAGAAGTGATTCTATAACGAGAAGGGAATAAGGAGATTTGTAAACTAATCCCCTCCCTCCCCCCGCCTAAACACTCAATAAACCTGAATGCATTGGGGTGTAAAGGGCTGACTGTTGCAAGATTGCTATGCATGGGGATGCGCGTGCAGTTTCCCTGTCTCTCACTAACTAAACCAGCCGGAAGATTTGTGCACGGAGAAGAAAAAAACAAACCAACAAAAAATCCCCCATAAAACGGAAAAAAAAAAAAAAAAAAGCCGTGCAATCGTGGTAGTTTTTCGCTGGAAGTTAAAAGCGCAATTCCTAGTGTGTGCTTAGAGCAAATGATTGAATGAGTTAACTTTACTATTTCTTTTCTGTAAGTTTTTTTTTTTCCCAAAATGGTTTAAAGCAAAAAACGTCAGGTAGGGTGTGTGGTGCACTGAAGTGGTTTTTTGCAAGACTTCGTACAGCTTTGTTTGTATCAAATAATAAAATCTAGAAAACTTTGATCGTGTTAAAGATAATTTTGTCAAGAGCTGTGTCTTTTTTGTGGTGGAAAATACCTTTCATAAAATTTAAGTGGTTTAAACAAGGTGATGCTTTATTCTGAAATCTGTATTTTTTTTTTTCCTGAAGGGCAGTTAAGGTACACATGTAGTAAAGTTGTGCACCAGTGGCACTGACAATGATTTTTCCATATGGAAAAGTTTGTAATCGGTGAAAACTGTCATGGCGTTTCTTGTCCAGCTTGATTTATTTGAGAGAAAGAGGGACGGACGTGATTTTGCTAACGTGGGTGTTCCGAGGGCAGTTGTAGTTTCTGGAGTTCGTTTAAATTTAAAATTGTTTTAAAATTTTGTATCCTTCAACTTTTCTTTCAAAGTGGAGGAAACTCACTTAGTTCTGCACGTTCTTTTACTGCCCTAAGAATGAATGGCACACATATCAAAAGGATTCAGTGTCCAGCTCAGAAGCTGTTTTACTTGCTACTTTCCCCTCCCCTCAGTACTAGTCAGCAGTGCATGCGGTCAGTCTGATAAGACTGGGTTTTGCATTCCTGCTTTTCTCTTGATTTAGAAGAATTAAGGACGTTCTTGTGTTTGTACATAATTAAGTTGGTGTACCTTGAAACAAAAAAAAGAGTTGAGCTGCTGATTTAGTTTATGGTGACGCACTGCATAGCTGTAATTAAACCTAGACTGTGAATTCATCTTTAGTAGTAACTCATACATAGACCTCCTCTCTAGGTAAAGATAGATACTTAGGTCTCGTGAGGATTGCTGCTTGAATTTGTATATAATTCAGAAGCAAATCTGCAAGATAACTTTCAGTTAATGCTTGCTTTGTGTCATTAAACACAGCCTATTTTTGTGTTTTGGTTCCCCCCCCCCCCAATGTAAACGTTTTATTTAAATGCTGTGTGGGTTTATGTGAATATATATTCTAGAGCAATGCAGTGCTAGGTTGCTGAAGGTAAACAATGTTTTGGACTTTTTTGGATGGAGAACCTGAAAATAAGTTCAGGGATGCAGTTTGACATGTAGGTGTTCCCTTTTTATTTTAGGATGGTAGTGTTGTGGATCAGTAGAAAAATGAGAGTTCTGATAAAAATTGCCTGTTCTGAACACAAGATTGAATAACATTATTTAGTCAGTATGTTCATGTCATAATGCAGAGTCCTAGGCGAAAGTGCTTAGTTTCTCCGTGTGACTGTAATTTGAGTGTACTGCAATTGAGACTTTTTTTGTCACTCGGGGGAAAAAAAAGCCTTCAAGAAAATCATGCTCTTCTAAATAGCTAAAATGCATAAGTCAGATTTCTGCCAATTAATGGATTTATGTAATAGCGGGCAGAAATATTTCATCAGTCAGTTTGCACATTCTAACAAATGACTCCTGAAACATGACCATATAGTGTATTTTCAAAGGGGTGTTAATTTTGGATGGCCAGCTAGTCAGCAAGCACATGACTATATAGTGACACAGTTTAGATATTGCTGATCGTTTGTACTGCTGTATTCCATGTCATTATTTCATAATCATCTAATGAGATATTTAAGTGTTGCTGTCAGTTTTCTGGGTGTGCTCTGAGTATATTAAAAATGTAATATTTTTTTTTATTAAGGTGAGCTAGAAGTAAACCTGTTGTATCACTACAGGTTTTGTATGACACTACAGATGTTCAGCTGATTTAGCACTGGATATAGCTGAAACCATTTGTCAGCAAGGTCATCTAAAAATCTTGGAAAAAAAGAAAAAAGACATCTAAAAAACTGTTTCCCTGTTTGGAAAGATTAATACTCTGTAGGAACTGTATAAACAGTTGTTTTAGCCACTTTTCCTATTGTTTTTCATAGAAAGAATTAATACAAATGCATCATTTGTGAGTCTTGTGAAAACAAGTTAAGCAAAAGAAAGGATACCATAGCAGAATGAATCATTTATGCTTGTTTTGTTCTTTCACCATTACTGCGGTGTCAGATTAACTCAGTGCCATTTTAAACGTACTGTATTGCCCCAAAAGCCAGCTGAAGTAACAGCCAGTAGAGTTGGAGTTCAGAAAAAGCTGAACAAGCTCATAAGCTGCTCATCCTCACCCAAGCCTGTGTCTGGCCTGGCAACCAGAATAACTGGAACTCGCAACATGGCATGCAATCCGACTCCCTGAAATACTGCACTGCAAACTACCTCTTTTATGGCTGGCTTGGAGTGTTGCTCCCTGGCAGGGTGTAGTTTGATGTTCCCTTAAGCCAGTGCTGTTTCTGGAAGGGGGGGGGAAAGCAGCATTCTGTAGGCATTTGTTCTGTGCTGTCTTTCCAGTGTATTGCCTGATGTTTGTGGGTGATCTTGATTAGGAAATCGATCTGTCTCTGAAATAATCTTAAAAAAAAGTGGTTGTTAGGCAGCTGGATGTGTTTCTTGTGCTAGCTTGCTTGCATCCCTGCAGATGTGTCTAATGGTACAGTGTCCTTGCAGGCAGAAAGAAGTGTTTGGAGAGAGCGCAGTGTGGTTTGTCAGGTTCCTGAAATACGCTGAAAACTGGCGGGCACCCTGAACACAAAACGAAAGGTGGCTCTGGGCAAAGGCTGCCCCTGGGTGGATCTGGAGAGAGGTGTTTGAGTGTATCATGCTGTAGCTGCTGCTTCTCCCATCCTGCTCAGTTGCTGTTCAGGGTTTTAAAGGAGTGAAGAAACTGGATTTGTTCCCCTGCCCCCCCCCCTTTTTTTTTTTTCCTTTTTGAGTCCCACTTCCATTGCCCGTAAGGGGCTGGGTTGGTCCTTTTGCCAGTGGAGTGAGTAGTGGGTCTAGGTTTCTGTGGTCTTGGACATTCAGGCTGCAGCTGAACCTATGAATTTAGGTAGCCAAAAGGTATCATTTGTCTTTCTAAAACGTGAACGGTGAATCCATGCAGAGTGCGGTGGGTGAATGTGGGTTGGTTAGCTTGAAAGGAAGCCTGGGAAAACATACATGGAACTTAAATTTGGAACTATATGGCAGCATGCAAATAATGGAATAAACCGTACAGGTTTTGTGAATCGCTGCTGTTTATTCTGTGCATTCTAGACTACAGCAGTAATTCGGAGACTTTTTAGAATGGATCCAGCCTTTACTTATTAAGAAATCCAGTTTTTATAGGCAATTGCTTAGGCACACTGCTTTTTCCGTTCATGTAGGTGTTAAAATACCTGTAAAGTTAAGTGGGGTTTTGTTTATAGGTAAACTAAGCAGTCTGATTTCTGTTTAGGGATATATATGCAACATGCTGTGTCGTACAAAACAGCCAAATCTGTTGTAATAGAAGTTGCTGGCCCTGGGCCATTGGATTATAGTCATTTGTCACTCTAATGCCATTTCAGCAATGTAGATGTTCATTTCCAAAGAATTAAACATGCTAGAGCTGCGGTTTTTCTTTTTGATGGAAGTGTTTTATGTGTGATCATTAAACATGCAACTGGGGATTATGGAACAAAGGGTTATGCTTCATGGTGGAAAAAAGGGGGGTGTGTGTGTATATGTGTGTGTCTACATATACACACACGAACTCTCCATAGTGGAGTAGTCTGGTTAAAATTGGGATTCTAAACCCTATTTTTATTTTATGAAATTGTAACATATGTGTTCAAGACTACATGTTTTAAGTATTTCCAATAATTGTGCTGTGCTGATTATTTTTAAAATACTTTAAAGGATTTTGTTAGATTAGCGCTTATGTTAACATATTCATTAACGCTCTAGTAGAGTGAAACTCTGAAGTACATTAGTCTTTTTTGTTTTGTATTTGACTCTCTAATACCTAATTTAATTGCAGATGTTTTTGATATTTTAAATACATAAGAACTTTTCCTCCTTGTTTGGCAGCGTAAGATTTCTTGACCTTTGGTGCATGGTACAAGATCTGTTTCTCTTTACCTGTAGTTAGGCAGGAGGTAGCTTAAATCACAGTAGCCCTAACAAAGTGTTTGTGTAAAGCTTATTTAAATCATAAACCTTATGGAAAAGCATGTGTTAAAATTAAGCAAGGCCTTCTTGAGATCCTATGGTAGTAGCAAATTTTAGTGCTGTACAAACTGAAAGAAGTGTGCAGGAGTGCTGCTTATAGTATTGTACGTGAATTCATATCATGTATGGAAAAGAAGCATTGTGTGTTATTTGCATTGAAATCATAGTAGGAAAGAAAGGGATATGGATCAGCTTCTGCTGAATGTAATGTTAACACAAACTGGAAAATCACTTAAGGGTGCTTTAAGTTTTTTACTTTGTTAAAAAAGTAGGTACCCTGATTGGGGTTCAGCTTTGAGGTGGAAGAGAAAAATGCCCTATCTGTAAGAAACTGTAAAAAAATAATGTATCTCAAGGTTGTGTGAAAACATAGTTATAAAAACATACAAGAAAGGAGGTTTTCTTCAAAGAATTCTGTGTATGAAAGACCTCTCTCTCTCTCTCTGTTTTGTTTGAACCAAACTGAACATACTAGCAGAAATAGCTGTGCTGTATTCCCTCAGTGCAGCAGGCATGGTTTTTCATACAGCATTTATAGCCTGCTGTAGTGATTCACAGATTTCCTGCCTCGTTTTTCCCCATGAATGTTGCAAGCTGGCAATGGATTTACCAGTGTAACTTAAAATACAGGAATTGTATATCATTCATGCAAAGAAGTGAAGGCTTTGGTCATGAATGTGTTTTGTCTTGTTGGAGTGGGATTCCTTTGTAGGTGGGGTAGCAGCATGTTACCAGTAGTGATTCTTACAGTGTCGTGGTAATGTTCTTATTTTCATGACTACTTAACAGCTTTGCCATATGCCCATACCTTTCTCAGCAGGAACATGTATGTGGTTTGTTCTTTAGCCTGTATTGCAAAAATATGCATATGTGTTTTAAGTTGGTTAAAGATCACCTGTTATTAGCATAGAAAACTCCTAGAATGCAGGTAGGATTACCAGGTATCGGGTGACAAGGGTGACTTTAGATGTGCTGGCTTTCATTGTGTGAAGGTATCAAGACTTGAAATGCTGTACATGGTATCAAACCACAGGTATTCTCGCTCCTGGTTGTCTGGTGGAGGAGAGTTCCTCTTGCACATGGCTCTCATTTAAACAGGCTGAGTGTAAGTTTTAAAAAGGGAAATTATTTCAAAGCTAACCTTTACAAGGTGGGAGGTAGAGAGATGACTCTGACAGGAAAAAGGGGGAGTTAGAGGCAAGATATTGATAATCCCTTTGATCCTTGCAGCAACCATTACGATGGATGGAGAGGGAAATGGGAACAGTTCAGTTGCTTACTTTAATGGTAGCAAGAGGCAGTCAGATGAATCGTATTCAAATAATGTTTTTGGACCATGCTACTTAGGAGGGTATTTGGTTAAAAATGATGCTGTACCAGTACATAATATGGGATAGTCTTGTCATTTTAAATATGAGTAGGTATGATAAAAGGAGAGGGAAATAAAGCAGAGAGAAAAAGAGTCATAGTCAGCAGAAGTTACAGCTGAATTGCGAGAAGAATCAAGTTCTCTGCAGTTCCCGTCTACTTCAATCTATCGCTTAAATCATATGGTCTCTAATAATAGCTAGCTGTTACCCAAGAAAGTAAGAAATAGTACTGTAATGTCGTTAAAGTATGGAAAACCTCAGTTTCTGTTCCTCTGCTGCCTTTGGGATACAAAACCAAAGCTGCCACTGTTTGAAAATTTCTGTGGAGCACTGTACTTAATTGATATAAAGTTGGAAAAAAGTCAAAGACAACTTATTTAGGCAATTCCCAATACTTCTTTTCTCAGCTAAAGACTGTGACCATGACCATAGGCTGTTGCCCCTTAAACAAGAAGTTTAAGTTTCCACAAATCATGAATAGTGAAAGCTCCATATCAGAACTTAAGATAACAAAAAAAGGGTTTATGCTGTTAATATGCTTTCTTAGCAAGCAAGAATGAGATATATAAAATTATCCTGGCATTGGAAGTGACAGAAAATGTAAATGCAGCAGAATCATGAAAGTGTGAAAGAAGAGTAGTCAGCTTTCCGGGCAGGAGAAATAAAGCTGTTGAGTTTGCTCATGTCAACAAGTTTGTGTCCTCAGTCTTTTGAACTTCACCTTTGTTCAAACAGAACACTGAATTGTGGTGGTCACTCTTGTTGCTGGAGTCAAAACGACTGTAAATACCAGATGCTGGCATGTGATGTTTCAGACGTTGCCAACGACTCAGAGTTTCCTTAATTGGGGAGGATAAAGGCAATGGACATGTATTACACTTAGTACTAACGACTGTCACATAAAGGTCATTATGGTTTTCTGCTTTGGTGTAATTGCATCCTTAAAATAGAGATTCCGCCAAGTTGTCATCAGTGTTCACCTCTGGAACGATGCGTTAGGGCAGTTGTGCATGGTTTTTCTTTTCCTTTGCTTTGGCTGCTGCTAGTAATGGAGGGTATGGCAGTCAGAGGTTGCAAGGGGCTAGACTGTGTGCTGAGCTACATGTCATGTGCATGTACAGTATTTTCATGGTAGTATGACTTTATAGTTTGATTTCTTCACAGCTTTTTTCTAGCCAAAAATCTTTGGGCTTAGCTAAGAGCTAAGGTATTTTATAGCTGTTTGGTTTGCATAGCAAATTTTGTATAAGTGTTTGTGCTTCAAATTTATTTATTTTATGATAGCCTTTTTTTAAAAAAAAGGGGCTCGTAATTAGTGAACAATTGCTTATTATCTTTGAAGGTCAGCTCCAAGTATGAATGTCCAACACATCCAGTGTGTTTACTGAGTAGCCAGAGGTTGTCCTGTTTGATAATGGCAGACATCACTAACTTGAAACTTAGCTCAGTTTGTATTTTCTGTTTTATTTGCAAAACAGCCATTTTGAGCAATGGTATGAGTGACTGATCGTGTTTACCAAATGTTTTTGTGATTTGCAAGATTTTTAAATTGGATTTGGGACCAAAGGAGGCAATGTACAGCCACATGAGAAGCATGTTCTTTCAAAAACTGCCTAAATTGGTGTTGTTTGAAAGTGGAAAGTATGATAAATTCACAATACACAGGCTGAAATATGAGGGTGTGGTTTCATCGATGTTGCTCAACCTTGTCAACATTGCAGATTAGATGGTGGTTTACTAGTATTTACGTGGGGTCCCCTAAAAAGCTCTTGCTCCTTTGTACCGTAGATGGATGAGGGTGAGGCTAGAAGGTGCTGGAGCTGCAGATGTGCTGCTGGCGCTGAGGGGTGTGAGCAGGGACGCTGCAGACAGCAGCTGCTCCTGCCTCTGTCCTTGCAGTGAGTAAGCTGAAGAGCCAGAGCTGCGTTGTGTTTGTCTCCCCTGCCAAATATCGATATTCCCGTTTGTAGGTGGCTGGATGTGCTGGCCGAGGAAGTGGTGACTCCAACTCCTGCCTGGATGGAGGGGTGTACATGAGCTGTTTGGGGGTACATGAGCTATTGGTTGTGTACTCTGATCTCACAGCACTGCAGGCTTTGTAGTAATATCATGTCAGAGTACACTCTGGTTTAGTCCCGTTCCCCGTTCCCCCCCCCCCCCCCCCCCCAAAGCAGGAGCATTTCAGTGTCTTCAGTATTGTAAATGTGTTTCGAGAGCTGTTTTGCGTTCTGTTTGTTGATATGTGCAAAGGAAATCTGATTGCTAACAGAGGACCTTGTATAAAGAAAGACATCAAGTAACACCATCAGTGTTATTCTTTTGAAATGAGCTACCTAAAAAAACCCCAAAAGGTCTTAAAATTGACAGCATTGTTTTCATACAGTAAACCTACTGTCATATTCCAACCCAGTTTTTAATGCTGCCATTTAAGAATATGGGTGTTTAATATGCTTACTATCTGTGTTGTAGTTGCGGAAGCGTATTAATCTGTGCATTCATTTTAACAGCTATCTTGCATCTACACAAAATTGTGTTGCAGATACTTAAGCTCTAAAACCATCTCAGGAGGAGGTGGCATGTATGCGGTGTCCCAATTTTCATTTCAACTTGCATACCACTTCAAAGTACAAAGTTGCTGTCACGGGCAGTGCCAGATCCTCTCAGGTTTCCACCTGCCACTTATCCCATGTCAGGCTGGCCAAGGAGATGGCTGGCTGCATATATACTGAGAATCAAAACAATAGCTGGTGTCCTCAGTTTCTGTCTGCCAGGGGACATGGAGCATACATGCGTGTCATGTGGTGAAGTAGTGTAAGGGGCATGAGTTCCTGCAGAGGGAAACTAGCATAAAAACCTTTGTAGAATTACTCTGAATCTTAAGCAGTTACAGAGCTTAAAATATAGGAGATTTTATTATGTGGTGGTAGTTGTGTTTTGTTTCTGTGATCCCCTTGAGTCATTTACCAATCACGGTGTTTTTCACAAGTTCTCTGGTTTATTTTTGGCCGTTTCTCACTAAGATTATAACCTATTTTTGGCACGTCACAACTCGCAAAGGGGAAAGTCTAATTCTTTTTTGCTCCTAGCCACTTGCATCTTTTGCTTTATGCTGGTTCCTCACCTTCTCTTACCCCTTCTTCCCCCAGTGCAAAAAAAATATATCTGGATCACTGTATCTCATTTTGAGTATAATCATCTCATTGATCAGTGCAGTGTGTGCCAGAACTGGCACAGGAGAAGAGGTGGGATTGTGAATCCAGCAAGATAAAAAGGCGAGTAAAAACTGTGTGGCTTTGGTGAATGGAGCAGGTGGTGCTTGTTTTTAATGATCAGCCAGTGTTTTCTCTTACTGTCACTGCTAAATGTGTGGTGCCTTGCTGGGGTGGTTACCCCTGTATAGGCTCTGGGTATCATTAGCTTTTGCATTCTTTTTTAATTCTTGGCAGCCGATGTGGTTTTAATAGGACTTTGCACCACATTTATATTAATACTAAACTTCCTAGGTTAAATCTCACTCAGCTGTAGTTCTAAGCATTCAGCACTAATGAAATTTAGGGTTGAGATGTGAAGTTAGGCCTTCAGAAGAGGCATATCAGACCTGGGTAGGTGGGCTGAACTGCATTCTGAAGGTGCTAATCTGTATTCCTTGTCAGGATGGAGTCCAGGTAGCTGATTTTTACCTCACCTAATCTTAGCCATCTTAAATCCTTCCCTGAGTAATTGCTTGTGAAAAGCACTGTGTGGGTGACTTGTCTAGCCCTGGTGCTGTTAGGGATAGATTTTAGTTTTCCACAACATTTAGCTATGGTTATTCAGAGGCTATCCATTCTTTTCCTACTTTTCGTTCTCTTCCAGTGTATTTTTCAGCTTCCGTGACCACCTGGCATCGCAGTCTCCTTACTGCCCAGGGTGGAATTGTCCCCTGGGAAGGGTCTGTACTGATTCTCTGTGAATAAGCAGAGAGAACATCAAACATATGCAAACTAGTGGGAATCAAATGAAGATACAAGCAGTCTCAATTTTTGTGCAGTTTGCTTTTAATTACTTGGGTTTAGAAGCATATTTTTTAGTGTAATTTCTTAAATAATAGGGTACTATCCCGAATCTTGCTGTATCTGCAAGGTTAGCACCTTTACATATGTGGAAAGGGTATCTGCTATTCAAACACACGGAACAATTCACAAGAGAGGGAGTATTATTAAAGGAACTGACATGTATACTGCTGTAACTCAATTAGAGAGTTATGGCAACAGTAGAAGGTTTATGCTGTTCCAGAATTTTGGGTGATAATTTAGCTTTTGGGGAGGAGAGTGGTCTGGCAGGCACAGACCAGTTCTTTCCATTCCTTTTTTTTCCTGTGCTGTCTCTCCCACTAACTTCAGATCCTGTGTCATCTCTTCTTCTACCTCTTGTTCCTCATCTTTGGCCTCATCAAGCCTGTTGTTGTCTCCTTGAACTACTTAAAAATGTGCTTGTATTCAAACTTGCTTAATTTCTTAAAACTCAGGGTCCTGTTGCACTTTTTCTTCCCAGAGCTCTACCTCTCTCTTTTCTTTTTAATAATCTGATCCAATTCTATACGTATTATTTTACGTTTTAAAAACATGGATTTGAAGGATAAAAGTTGCCTGTGAGGTAAATTCAGGTATGGTAAGGACAGAAGAAAGGCTTTCCTCTGCCAGGGTACTGCCAAGCACTTCTGAAGCTTGCTAGCTGGAAGCCATTACAGGGAAAGCCTGTCTTTGTTCTGGTAGCCCAGAGCATCCTGCCTTGCCGGGGTAGGAATGTACTGGCTCTTCCACACTACGAACTATGCGGATAGTAGGAGAGATAGTGCATGTGCAGTTCTTCCACCTGGAGGAATTGCGAGAAGCTCATAGAAAACAATCCTTCAAAATCTTGGTTGCTAAAATACCTGCTAAATAAAGATTCTGTAAACTTCAGAAGAATGCTGATTTATATAGCATGTCTGGAATTTGGGTGGACTGCTGTGAGGTTTTCAGAGACAATTTGCTATTTAATGTGGCCAAAGCGGCATTCTCCAGATGCAAAACTGATTTTACTGCAGTGTTCTTAGAAGTTTGTTCTGCTGCAGGAATCTGGCACAAGAGGTTTCAGCCCTAATGATTTTAGTCTGTCAGGAAAAAATGGCTA
Source organism: Phalacrocorax carbo (assembly GCF_963921805.1). NCBI lineage: Eukaryota > Metazoa > Chordata > Aves > Suliformes > Phalacrocoracidae > Phalacrocorax > Phalacrocorax carbo. The sequence goes on from NC_087520.1 coordinate 42,520,457, forward strand.
ACACCAAGGGTTTTCTGCTGGGAAGTATTAGATAAAATTAGTAAGAGATTGTTTTGCCTGCCCCACCTGTAATAAAATAGTAGTTTAACTGGCTGTGTTCTTGAGTAACTTCATGTTCCAACTTCTCTCTCCTCAGTGCTTATCATGCTAGAATAAATGAGAATAATTCAGGTCTTAATTATTTTTGTTCTTTGTTATAGGAAGAGTTCATGATTTGCACATTAGACTCGGTAACTAGTTCAGTGCAAGCAGAGCTTGCGGAGCTTGAACTAAATGTGCTTGCTCAATTATGAGCAACCAGCTTGAAGCTGGTGTGTTCACACTCTTTGAGGGTGCAAAGATAGAGGCTGAGCAATAGGTATTTTACCGACCACTGTTCTTGAGTTCAAAACTGAGGAAGGACCAATCTACCCATTTTGGAAGTATTTCTTTTGACATTTGCAAGGACTGCCTGCTTGGAGAATTGAATAGGAAAGTATTTTTGTTTGGCTTTTATTTTGATTTAACATCGCAAGAAAATAAGTTGGAAAATATTACTTCTTTGGATCACTGGCAGATGTTCTGTGGGCTTGTGGTGGAGCTGCTGGTTTAAAGGTGTCAGAAATTCCATCTTTTGCTCTCTAAAGAGCTAAGATTTGATGTAGTCAGCTCTGACAATTCAGCTGTCTTCCCTCTTGCTTGCTGTCTGGAATGCACTTTCCAGATACCCTGCAGTAGTCCCAGAATGACTGCTCTTCACTGCAGCTCTTGCTTGTAGAACAGATCAACGTATATTCTTAATGTGGGGTCCAGTGGAAGGTCCAAGGAAGGTATTTCTTTCTGTCTGAAAAAGAGTAAAGCAAGAATACTTGATGCTGTCTTACGGGGTGCAAATTAAATGGTGTATAAAACGTAGATGTAAACCTCTTGTCACTGGGCCATTGCTTTATGATCGCATCATCTGCTTTATACTACCAGTATTTACAAAATAAGATCGTGGCTTATTTTGGGAGTACTTTTGTTGTTGTTGTGTGGAACAGAAGAAAAATACCAGTTGGGGAAAGCTTTAGATGTGAAACAGCAGAGGTTTTTTGTTGGGGCAGCCCTGATTTGGAGACCGGAAGCTAAGAGACTTTTTATGGTTGGGGAAGGTACACCGCACTCAAATGCAGTGGTATCTGTGAAGATGATGGGTTGTTCTTTATTCTTCAACCTCCTTTCCCCCCCTACTGACTACAACCAGCACTCTATAGACAGCTTCCTTGGGCTGCTCGCACTTTGTGGCAGCTGCTGTTTGTTTGTAATGGAAAAATGCCAAGAAGCACCTCATTTTTGGTAATAGAACGACGAGAGGTCATAAACAGAATTTCTTTGGGTGTAAGACATCGTCTGGTGTTTTGACAGTTTTTGTATGGTTATTGTTCAGTTTGTTGCTCTTATTTGAAATATGTAATTGATGAAAACTAATATAATGAAAGAGTACAACCTGCTCTGCTTTTGTGAATGTTTGAATTAGAATCCTCAGGATAAGCTGTTCTGATCCATGTTGTGCCCCCATGATAGTGTGAGGCTGTAGAGGCCGTTTGTTCGCTAAACCTGTCCTTCCAGTAATGCTGTGGCCACAGCTGAGATTTCACCAACTTGTGCTTTCATACTAGCGAGCAACTTGTTTTTTCCCCTGATCAGAAAATGAGCTTTTGAGAATGATCATTCTCTTTTTTTTAATAATGGAATGAATTCCCCTCAGATTAATTCATGTAAAATGTGTGGAAAATGCCTAGCTTTCTTCAGCTGTAAGAATTCTGAAATAACATCCAATAAACCCTGACTTGGAAGAAAAAAAAAAAAAAGGAAAGTAGTCATGCACTATATTTTTGAGCCTTTGATTGCTTAAATGGTGGGCAGGCAGAGTTGCACTGACTCATGGGCTTAGTTGACCTACATTTACCTAGCTGATCTTTCTCCAGGCACTGTGTAGGTTCATTACTGTTCTAGTTTTAAGCTGCAGGCTAGTGATAAAGTACCGTAAGCTGTACTAAGAGTTTGCTCATGATTTGTTGCATTTTCAGCTGTTAGAAGCTTTAATATGCAACTGCTCTGCCTTAAAGTACAACTTTATTTCCATACATTTTTATTTATAAAAATGGACTTTATTTTTCCGTAAAGATGATATAGTAATGCAGGATTTTTTCAGAAACTGGTTTGCCTGAAATACTACTATTTAGGATGTGATACAGCTGTAAATATATGGCCAGTGGTCTTTCCTAGCTCCTGATTATGGGTTGTTGCTTACAAATTCAGAATCTATAAAGAAAAAAAGACGCAAACCCTGGTTTTCAGGGTTTCAACACACACTGTTGTCTGTGTCCTTATAAGCATTTTAGCAACAAGTTTCTTGGGATTTGGAAGTTCAGAAAACGTTGTATCAAAATGGATAATTGTCTGTGTACTAAGACTTAATGGATTTTAGTCTCAAAAGGAAGGAGAACCTGAGGGAAGATTGTCTTTCCCTATACTTTCCAGAAAAAAAAAAGTTGACAAACCTTGACAAAGCAAGAGAGGAGTAAAGGCTGATGGAGAAATACCTTACTTGCTGCTGGGATGACTAATGTAAGAACATTTTCTCTGCTAATAAAAGCCAAGTGCAGTCATATGCATGTGCCCTTTTTTCCTTGCCAGAAAACAGACTTCAGTCTGAATGGTTCATTTTCTTCCTCTACGCCAGCCTATCCTGATAGCTGTAAGAATAGGTACGCTTTGTGGAAGTAACTCGGTGAGCAAGATTGTATAGCTTATGGTATACATAAACTAATAATGTCAATTTATAGGTGAACTAGTTTTGACTTGGTAGGCCTTCTGCTTAGATACAGTTGAATTATTGCTTGCCACCATTAAGTAAAAGCTGTATTTTTAACTCGTTTGTAGAAAAGCCGTTGAAGTGGGAATATTTGCAGCTTACACTTATTTGACTGGAAGATCTGAAGCTGTTGGTTATTAGACGAAAGCTACGTTAATGCTTCTTGAAAGCAGAAGTTGACACTTCATTTTCCTAGCTTTCTTGTAGAACAGGTGATGCCAAGATGATGATGCATCAGCAGTGCTATTTCTGCCCATTTTTCTAGGACAAGCAGCTGTGTAACACGTACTCTTCCTCCTTGTGTTCCGGCAGGAGAGCGTTCGTGTTGCTAGACTGCAATGCCAGAGGAGATTTCATTACAGGCGGTGGGGTAACATTAGCATTGATTTTTTTATTTTTTTATTTATTTTTAAATTAAAGTGGTTAAGGAGAGCACAGCAACAAAACAGTCAACGTGAGGAGAGCTTGCAGGTCAGGCATTTTAATGCTTTGGGGTCTTTGGGGAACCCTTTTCCCCCTTCACAGGATTAGTTCTGTTGCTGCTGCTTTTGTCTGTGGTTGAGATGCCATTGGTCGGTCATGGTCATCAGAGTTATTGTACAAATATAAAAATACCCTTAGTTCCATCATTGTGTGGTAGGAAACAGTTTTTCTTGTGTAGATTTATTTGGTTAATTGGTTTTATGTAATTCGTGTTACAATCTAGATGCAGTTAGTATCTTGAAGATGTATAGATGATGTCATCGCTGAAGTGGTTTGTTCAAAGTGGTGTAAAATCTGCTGAAGTGCAGGCATATGGTATGCTATTATAATCATATTTTAGAGATTAACTTAGAAACTGATTCCATTTTTGTTGTGACTGGAAGCACCAGTGACTGACAATCAAGAGGGTTTGGGGTGTTGCTCTGAGAGAGGTATTTAACATGGGTTGCTGGTTGGGTTTTTTTTTTGGTGGTTTTTATATTTTTTTTTTAAAGGAGAACTAATGTTGGGAGGCAGGTACTCAACGCAGGGCAATTTGGTTGAAGGCAGACTGAACACTAAAATTGGTGACACCAGCTCACTAGTGATTTTTGGAAACACAGGCTGAAAGTCCTTTCTGCTGTACCAGCTTCAGTAGGCTCATTCATTCATTCAGTATTCTTAACTTGTACTATAGAAAAAAAGATATTGCAAATGTGATACACTTTTTAAAAAAATTCTCATCTGCAGAGTATTTGTGTAATGTTCTAGTCTCACAATTCTAAGTTCTTCAAGAAGGCGGCAAAGGTACAGGTCTGTCGATGTCCTCTCTTCAGTCACACAGGAAGGAGTTCAGAACTGCAGTTGTATCTGGTTCTTTCAAACTTTTTTGGGGGTGAGGGGAGGAATACTCGCTAAAGCTGTATGAGAATGTTTTGAAATCAGTCCCCGAACTTTAATTGCAAAGTCTTGGTAGGTGGAAATAAGGCAAATAAATTAAATCTGTAGTACTGGTAACATAAAGTTTCATTAAGAACTGGAGCACCCGTGCCACCAGTGACCTCATGTGAAAAGAGATACCATTTTAGAATTGCACAAACTATATTTAATTTTGCATTGATTTTTTTTTTTAAATTTGTGCTAGTTGTGGTTAGTGCCAGTATCTGAGAGACTTTGTGTTGTGTATCATCCCACCTAATGCTGTCTCACTTTTAAGCATTGTTTACCTTTGCTTTCATGCTTGGTCTCATAGATGTGAGCATCTGCAAGAGGCAGGCACACTTGAAAACTCCCAGAAGTTCAGAACTTGGTATCTTGAAACCAGTATGTAAAAAAGGGTGGAAAGCAAGCCTTGTGAATAACTTACTTCCTTTTTAAAGCTATTTGTTGTTAAAACCTCAGTATGAAAGATACTAGATGGAAAAAACATCCCTTTCTGATCAGGCAGTGTAAGAAAGGCATTTTGTTATGTTAGTATGTGTTTACTCACATTAGTTAAAATCATGTTGATTTTAATATGTTTAACATATTGTACGCAAATGGTGAAATTGAGTTACGGTTGAGAATTTCAAAATGGAATAGATCCCTCAGTATGTTTTAGGTTTACTATTTTGTTTTTCCATTCCAAAGGAGAGGTTTGGGAACACTGACAAGAAAGTGGAAAGGTGGTCGAGGTAGATTCCTGACCCCAATTCCACAAAGCCTTGTCCTCTCCACACCCCCACCCCCCCCGCCTCCCCCCAGTGACTAGTATTTTCCATCAGTTTTTCTTACACAGCTGCAAGTGGAAGATCATTAAAATTTATATGATACTGTTTTGACATTACTCTTAATCTAGGCAGAAATCAAGCTCTCCAGACTGAAGTATCTTAAGGGATCCTTGAATACGCTTAATGCAAGGTTAATGATTGCTCTGCAGAGTTAAATAATCTGGGGAGTAGCGGGAGAAATGCAGTGTGAAATGTGTGCTCCTGAAAAAGCGAGAGAGGATTCCTTCCCAGGAGCCAGAACAGAATGCCTCTATGTCGGTGGCAGAGATGGTTTGAGAAAGAGAGGGAGAGCAGATTTGACTCTGAATTAAGCCTCTTAGGGATTATGTATCTTTAAAAGCAAGTCTTGGGGTAATGTTACAATCGGAAATTTTCAAAACTTACCCCCAGTATTCTCTTAGAGTTTTTCTTCCAATTCCAGTGCCAGCATAAGCCTGGAGACTCTTCTCTAAGCATCATTCCTGCTCTACCCTGTGAGTTACTGCTTAGCCATTGACTACTATTTAGCATGCTTTTCAAGCAGATGCTATTTTTTGTCTGAGGATATGAATCAACATTAATTTTTGAAATATGTAATTGAATGCTAAACAGTATTTTTGCTTGGAGAAAGTGTGATTTTTTTTTTTTCTTCCTTAAAATTAAATTTGTGTAGAGCTCTGAGGAATTAAGCTTCAACTTTTCACTGGTAATATTTTTTCATATTTTGGGTTTGTATGGTGCCATACATAGTTTTTATATTTTTGATGGTATAGGCATAGGTTTTGCTAACTAGGCCAATTGAGCTGTCTGTTCGTATGCATTGTCATGGCAATTGTGCTCGTCCTTTGCTCAGGTAACTGTGCAGTGGTAGTTACTGTACAGTAAAAGGCTCTTGATGCACTGACAGGCCGGTAACGGTTGGCATGACAAGCAGCTTACCTCCAGGCAAATCTCAGTCTCTCGCCTGTGTTAGGGCCGACCATAAGCAGTCTGCATCTGAAACCTGCTTTTGCCTTAGAGCTTGTGTGGTGGCGTCCCAATCTGTTACCTGCGATTGGGACTTCAGAGTGCTGTGAAGTACACACAAGTTTGGAGTTTGAAACATCACCAGGCAGATTTGAGTTTGGCCTTTAAAGGAATAATTTTGATGCAGTCCTAATAGGTATGTCTGTTTCTTACGCAAATGCACACCTGGAGATATTAAAATTGGAATTGAAATAATCTGAAACAGCTTTGGCAAAGTTCTAACACATGCTAGTGTATCTCTGCTGCGTTTTAAATGTTGTTTGCAGAGTGTGGGGTAAACTAATGCTGCTTGTAGCATGTGTGGGAGTTGTGTAAATAATTTAATTAAACTTTTGTTTGACTGTTCCAAGTATTTGATTTTATTTGTCAGTTTGGAAAAAAGCTAACTCAGGCTTTTGAAATTATGTGGAATAACTTAGAGTGTACAAGCTAGGTCTCCAAAAGCTCCTACTGCTTATGAGATTATTTCTTGCCATGGTGTATTGCTTTTATAAAAAAACCAGTGCTCTCTTGCTTGAAAATGCTTACTCCTTAGGCATTTCAGTTGCAGGAAAAAACCTTTTAAATTTGAATTAATGGTTCAGAGTAAGTACTGAAGTGATGTCTTCCTGAAGCTGTTTCACAGCTAGAACAAGCGTGTTCTTACACAGAGATGATTTGTATAGCGGCAGGCACACTGATTCATTGGGGTGTAGGATGGACCAACAGCAGGCATGGAGCTAGCACTTCCAGTTGCTTAAAATGCAATGGCTTCCCAGCTGCCCCCCACATCCTTTTCTATAGAGATTATTATACTTTCCAAGTGATGTAATATCTTGCTTCTTATTCATGTCAGCATGTAGTGTTGCCTTAAAAAGGGTAGAAAATTCTGTTGTGCTAGCACAGGGTGCTGTGTGTGCAGCTTGCAGAAATCCGTTCCTTGAGAGACGAGGCTGACTTGGGAGGCAGTGGACAGGATGGGCAGTTAAGTTGGGTAGGCTAAATGTCATCAGTCATGGCCTAAGAAGTTTATTTTGAAACAGCATTTTTCTCAGTTTATTCTGCGGGGATCTTTTAACTGGTTTACCTTGTGTTTGCAGGTATAAAGCATTGTTAAATAAAGCGTCATAAGATGAAATAAAATTCTGGTTTCTTCAGGCCCAAGCAGGATGGGGTTTTTTTGCGCTGTAGTCTGACCAGGATTAGTTTTGGGGTTAGTTATTTGTAAATTTTTAATGTCCTATTTTAAAATATGAAGAAACATTTGCACAGGCATAACATTTCCCCATGTGAATACATCATTGTATAGTAAACCAGTTCCATTAAGCTAGTATGAATGATCATTGTGTTTAACTTGTCTTGTGTTCCCTAATTAAAAAGTAGCACTTGCTTTTGCTCAGAAAGAAGTATCTCAGGCCTGTGATACCTTGGTTAAAAACGTTGGTAAATGAGAAGACTGAGCTAGTACATGGAGGAAGTAGGGTTGAATTTACAGAACTTTTAATAGTCTATAGTTGAGATTATTGGTTTTATTGCATGACTGCATCAAAAATATATCCTAAAACATAATTTAGTTATGAATCAGCAAGTGGGTTTTGTAGGCATGTTTCTGGAATATGATAAATTCTAGCTGGTAAGTTACTGAATAAAAATGACTTGCTTATATTGAGAGCACAAGCCGAGTTTAGGCCCTGTGCTAAGAACTGTGAAGCCATTCATGCAAGTACAGTTTAGGGATCCTGATCTGTTTAGGTGTTGCATTGTCTCGGTAATTAGCAGTTCATTATGTGAAGATTATTTAAAGCATTGGCTGTTTCACTGTGCTTCGTTTGTATCACAGATGTTCATTTGTTTTGACTGTTAGAATTGTTTGTTGACTAAACCAGATGATAGTAGTCTTTGTTTAAAAACACCAAAGGGCATTAAAATGGTTAAACTCCTTCCACACAGAAAAGTGATATAACTCACTTTTTGTGTAAGAAGGCTACATTTTGTAATTGCTGTGGAATTTAGCTTAAACTTAATCTTTGAAATTTATGAATGTAGACGGCTGTGAGTTATGCAAACAGCAAGTACATGAGTTTTATTGGAATAAACCACCTAAAGTCTAAAAAAACTCCACTGTGATTGAGTTACTGTACAGTTTGTGCCAACAGCCTATACTTCACTAGAGATGAAATTTAAAATTTTGAACTTTTTTCTATGGTTCAACTCCCAATTTAATTAGTTGTATCTTCATACAGTCAAGCTAAGGATTTACCATGCGCAAGACTTGACACTGATGAAAAAGCTGGTGTCTGCCCCGGTTTTCTGATGGAAGGGTGGAGGATAGCAAGGAATTGTCTTAAATGACCATCAGAGTATGCTGAAGATGAGTGGCAAGCTGTAAGCACGGGACCAAACAGACCTGCTTTTATCCATAGCCATAATATTTTTGACTAGTAACTGTTAATATCCTTCCGTATGCCAAGAATGTGGTGTTAGTGATATTTTCTAGCCCTTTTGTCTATTGTCAGTGTATTAAATTCCTAGTTCAGCTTCTGTCTGTCCCAGTATCCCTCTGCTGTCCTGAATGTTCAGGTACTATTCAGCTGACTACAGCTGGTGGTGGAAGGTTGTAGAAACTTCCAGGTACTATGAGGTGCCAACACATCAGGCTTTTTACTGGAAATGTTTCATTTTCTGTAAACTAAATACAAGCTCTCATTTTAGTGTGGGCTGTTTTTTGTGGTCTTGTTAGGTACTTACTTTTTCCATAAAAATACAGACGCAGAATATATAAAAGGGTGCAGGAGGATAACATAGGGCAAAGATGTTTCATCTTAGGTTTGTTTTGCAGAGTTTCAGGCACAGGGGTAACAAAATTCCTAAGAGCAGCTGTACCAAACTGGGTGATGTTTAGATCTTGTGTATTTTTCTACACCTAGGCAGTTCCAGTTCCGTGCTTGTGCGCTCGGGTAGTGGTACCATTAGTTTCGTGTAACTTGTTAGTGTAGCAGAACCCTGGAAAAGTAATTCTTGTTTTTTTCTGTTGTGAAGGGTAGGTATCTGTGGCGTTTCAGAAGGTAAACCAGCTTGTGTCTGGGGCTTAACTGATGCAACTTCTCACCCTATGTGTTGGTTTAAAACCAGTCATGGGATGAGCTGCAGTTTGTGCTGTGATTACCTCTAGTGGGAATTTGAAGGAAAATGCACTGTATACCTTTTTAGAGCTAAAAGTACTTTGCTAAAGACTTGGGAAGGAATTAAGATGAGAGTTGGGATGCAAACAGGTGAGTTTCTAGCTCCCAACACACAGGTCTCCTTGAATGCCAGTATTTTAATACATTTTACCATGAATGTATTAATTATATTGAAAATAAACCCTTCCTTAACAAACATCCTTCTCTTTTATTTTTAGTATATTTTTGGGGAGTTCAGCCCTGATGAATTTAATCAGTTCTTTGTGACTCCACGATGCTCTGTTGAGGTAAGATCTACTTTAAATCTCTTTTTGAAATAACATTTTAAAGCTACATCTCTCTGTATATTTGAAATATAAAAACACAAGGATTTTTTTTTATCATTCTCTTAGTTTGCTAGTTTACAAAGTGAAGATATTGAACAGGATTCTTCTCTATGTATGTGGATGTTAAGTCAATTTTTAGAAATAAGAAATAAACTCCTCCACCTCCTCCTTGTCATCTTTCAGAGCTGGCATAGCAGCCATTGTAGCGATAGGCTGTTACAAGTGAGTTATCCAGCCCTACTACCATTGCTTTGGTGTATTTTTTAATTTTTATTTTTTAGAGGTGGATATAGAGGAAATTTTTTTTCAGCAGTGTTCTTGCTTGTAAGCAAGGTAGGCTTCTAAATCTCGCGAGCCTTTTGAAGCACACGGATTTTTAATGTTTTTTGACAGGTGGAGCACTGCTAACCATCAAAGCTATGCTTACAAAGGAGGCTGCGCGAGGCCTGAGAAATGGATCAATAATGAACTAATTACGGTGGCAGTGAGAACCAGAGAGTGGAAACAGTTGTCTGTGTGTGTTTGAGTGTGTAACATACTACAGATAGTACTGTAGACTCTTACTCTCTGTAGTTCTTGGTAGAGAGTGAAGAAACCATTTTCCTGTGTAGGGAGAAGTATTATGCCATTGTCCTAATCTCCAGACTTGAAAAATAATTTTCCTCTATGTCAAGTTCTGGTTTTCCTCCAAATATTTCTATTCAAACATTTAAATCCTGCTTCTGTCCTCCCCCGTCAACATGAAGGAGATGAACAGTTCAGCTGGGGATGGGGAAGTCCTTTTGTTGCATTTTACACATCAGACAACCAATATGACTTAATTTCTTGTAAATGAATTTTCCAAGTATAATTAGTAGAGTATATTGCTAAACAATAAAAGTGGGGTGGCGTGGGAGGTGGGGATGTTTAGAAAGAAAAAGATAGCTTCTACCTGCCTTTAGGGATAGCTTTGTATCTTCTCTGGTAGGTGGGAAGTAATGCAGAATAGATCTTCAGGTAATACAGGCTTCTTCTGATTATATTGCTGTTTCCACACCATTAAATACAGTAGCAGCAGTATGACATTTGCATCCTGTGTAGTGTCACCTGAAGTGTCCTACATCAGCTATTCCAATGTTTACTACATTGTGGAAGATGAAAATGTCATATCTTGACTTCTATAAAGCTATTCTCGTAAAGTATATTGAGGAAACGTGAACCTACAGCATTTGAACCAGTCTTACTTCATTCTATAACTGTCTCAAGTGTACCACTTACTGGTTAGCTATCAGAATAAAAAACTGTGTTGAACAATGTTCCTTAAGTTTGTCCTTGATCTGGTTCAGTTCAATGTTTTAATTATCTGGATGATGAAATAAAAATTATGCTTATTAGTTTTACACTGTGGAGATACTTCAGAGAAAAGTTGTCTGAAAAAAATAGGATGAAGTTCAAGAAGGGCAAGATCGAGGTTGTAATCCTGCAGTGGTGTTCGACATGCATTCTGCTGGGGGCAGTGCCAGCTCTGGGAGGCCCAGCACCTGTTGATGCTGGTGTCCTTCTGAAGTCCCTTACCTATAGACTGAAGGGTGGACTGAGGCAATGACTGGTTAAAGCTAAAAGTTGTCTAGAATGTGTCTTTTTACATGGCATTTTTAATACACGTTCTATCAGAAACCTCCTGACTGAGATGATTCTGATGACCCAGTTGTATGAAACAGGTCAGCTAAGAAATCTCTACTTCGCAAAGGTGCTGTTGATTACCTAAATATGTAGGGGGCCCATAGATGGACTCTTTTTGTGTGTGTGTTTTTCATTTTCCTTTTTACTTTGTATTTTCTTAGGCCCTTTGGAACAGGAGAAAAACAAGAAATACAAGTTTTATTGTAAACTGTTGACTGTAAACTTTTAGAGTAACTTCTTTAGTTCTAACTATAAAATTATATTGAATCTGTGTTCAATATTAATATGATATTTTAAAGATACATAAATATATATAAATATCTATAGATAAAAAGATAAAGTTAGCCTCTTTCTGACCCATCGATTCTCATTTTTGACCTGGAAAGTTGATGTATTAAGATGTATTATGGTTTATAAATGGATTTTACAGTGTGTGTTCTTTTTATGCACTTTTTTGATAATGGAATTTTAGGAATATTTTTCTTGCTGCTTCCAATGCACTGTTGTCTACAGTGCTTTAAGAAGGCAATATGTAAGTATCCATAGCTTTCGAGAACTGAAGACTTCAATGGAGAAGTCTTTGATATTTGCTACACCATTATAATCAATATTTGAGAATACAGTGCAATTTTAAAATGCTATTCTAAAGTTTTATGTCCCACTGCAGAAACAGTTCAGCTGTTCTCCGGGGAGCTGCTGGACTGCCATGTAGCAATGGCTGCCAGTTCGTGCAGGCATGGGAGGAGGTTATCAGCTGCTTGGGGGAGTTTGGGGGCAGGCAAGTTGGGATTAGAAATTGCCCACCTGCGGTTACACACAAGAGGAGGGTTTCTATCCACTAATGACTCCATAAAAAGGTGCCAGTGTTTTATACTAGACATCTTTACAATCCAGGTAGAAACGATATGCTGTGGTTACATTATGCTTAGGCTGATGATAAAAAATTTTTTGTTTTTGTTAAATGTGATTAAAAATATACCTTAGCTGAAACTTTTCAAGGGCAGCACTATAGCTGAACCAGGTTGAGAGTCAAAAGGTTTAGGTGTGACTATTGTCTGTGAAAAACTGTGTTTCATCCTTTCACAGGTAATTTGGTCTATCTTCAGCTCTTGTCTAAAAAGAGGATATGTTCCTCATTTTAAAATCGTGGTGAGTTACTGTTGGTGAAGGAAGATCCTGATGCTGTGAGGTGAATTGCTTGAGAAGTTGATGAGCCTGTGGTGTGTAACCAAGATAAAGATTATCTTTCAGTAATTGTGGTAATCTGCAAGGACACTTGAAGCTACGGTGTGGGATTTGATAAATATAGAAGCACGAGTTCAAGGCATACTCTCAGAAAATCAAACCTTAAAAATGATGTTGTTTTTTAAGGATTCAGATTTTTCAAATGAAACTGATATCAAATGTTAATAGATTTGGTTTATCTTTAAATAAGTTTCATTTCTTTTTTGTACAGCTCCCCCCGTACAATGAAACAGTTTCATGTGGTATTAAGTCCACAGGTGAGTTTCATGATGGTAAGAAATCAACATCCCTTTTTTTTTTTTTTAAATTTAATTGTTGTGACACTTGCCATAGATTTACTACAAACTCTCTTTAAATTTGATCTTTAGAGCTCATTCAGCGGGTATATATGCATATATGTAGCAGGTCAGTTGTTTTTAAACACCTTTATTGAATGAGATCCATGAGAGTAGTTGAAAGTACTTCACCTGATTAGGATGGACACACTTACTCCTCCTTGACTGTGCTACCACACAGTCTTAATGTCTTGCTGAAATACTGTAGGATGTAGCTGTAAAATGTGGGGCTGAAGCTTGCTAGAGAACTTGTACTGAAGAAATAAGTAACTACTGTGGCATTCAGCTGGCCCTCCTGTAGGAGCCATAGCCCGAGTATTTTCTGGCAGTTGTAACCTGAAGACAGCTCTGTAAGCAGTGCTTTGTTCAGTGTTCCCTTTGACTCTTGTTTCTGTCTGGCTCAGCTATTTTTCTGGAAAATCCTTTTTTATTTTTTGGGGGGGGGGTGAAAGTATGATGCTTGGTGTAAAAACGCATTACAGAGTTCCCCTTTTAAAGCTGCGGCATTCACAGGTCTACTCTGTCTCAACCCGTATGCCTTACAACCTGGCCTTACTTCATAGTTTATATTAAGTTGCAGTTAAATAGGAGTTGCCATGTGATCATTACTCTGTATAGTTTAAACTGAACTTTCTCAATATTGTAAGCAGCAGGTAAATTAGTATTTGTCTTTTTTTTTCCCTGAACCAGGGGAGAGCGAGGAAGCTGAGACTTACGCAGATGTATATGAGAATGATAAAATTGACGTCCAGATCTCCTTCAGAATAATACAAGTGTCTGACTGGACATTTCTCAAAAGTACTTAAGAGGACTAAAATGCACATATTGATGTTTAAGAACACCTGATCATTATGCTTAGCAACTTTGGCCTTGTATTTAAAGGTAAATAAGATAGATAGTCATAAAGAAGGTCAACAGGTCCCGTCTGAAAGCAGGTGCACAATATTTTGGAAAATTTAGAAACTTTATTTAATACAAGGCCAGTTTTAAGTAGGAGTTTGAAAAGTTCATTAAAAGGACCATATGATACGAATTGTCTGCTGTTGATGACAGGGGCGTCCAGTGATATATTCCTTTGTCAAACTATGGATTTAAGTTCTGTTCTTTAAGACTGAGCTTTTAATGTTCACAAGCCATACAGAAAGATGGTTTGTACAAATGTTTTTCAGATCATTCCTAGACCCTGAGTGAACCCCTCCCAGCCCTGAGATTAGGTAATGACAGCAAATTAGGTTTTGCCTGAAAAATGTCTTTAACGAGCTTGCACTGTACTGTGCATGCATATTATCACTGTGATGGCTGCATAAGAAGCTGTGGAAACTAAATGGAATGCTGTGCTTATGCAGAATATTTATAATTATAATGAGATGACACACACTGACCATGTTGTCACCCCCCCGGAGTCTGATTTTTTTTTCCTATACTTATCTTCAATGTTTAACTTTATTACAGAATTAGAAGATCTGTTAATACTTACTAGGCATAATCAAATCACGGCTGAAGCTCTAATATGCAAAACTGTTCATACCAATTAGTGCTATTTATTCACAGCTTTTGTTATTGTATGTAGGCTTTGTCCTTGGAGCATCTGTTGATACTTGTTTCAATATGCGTGTCATGTTGTTCATGACAGCTAATATCCGTTTCAGTCCATTCAGAAATAGCACTGTGGACTAGATTGAAACAAAGATGCCCAGAAGCAAAGTGGAAAGTCAAAACAAACAGAAAAAATCACCTCCCTCTCATTTTTTCAAAGGAACCTGACACAATCTTACGGCAAATGAGCTTCTGCCAGTCATCCCATAGACTAACTATACAATAGCTGCTGGTATTTATTATTCTAATCCTGCTGTAAGGTGTAAAGTCTAATTCTTCAGCTGTAACTTCCTAATTCGTATGTCAAATGCTAGAATAACAGTTATGCTCTTGGCAAGATTTTAGCCTATGATGTTCGTGTTGCACCTTCAGCTACGTTACCATTGTGCCATAACTGTAAGGGATATGTTGTGTGTTCTGCTCCCCGCTTGCTCCGAGTTGGTCTTGTGATTGTCTAGCGTACAGTAAGCTGATAAGTCTACCAAAACAGAAAAAGAAATACTGGCTTGGATTATGTTATTTTTGCTAGGTTAGCTTTCATTAACACAAGTGCTGGGAGCTTGCTGGAGTAGTGGAGCAGAACAGGAGTGTGGAACTGAGAGCTTTCACTTTTGGCTGTGGTAGACTTAACTTGCCCACAAAGGGAAGCTACGTTCTTTGTTTTGAAGCAGTTATTTTTTTTAATGGGGATTTTGGAAGAGAAACAGAAGTCCCAGATGATTTTGAATTGGTAGGGATTTGAAAGGTGCCAAATAATTCATTCTTATTGTGGTTGGAGGAATATTAGGTGTTACCAGTTGTTGCTTGTGCTTTTTACTGTTGCAAACAGTAATGAGCTAGCTTTTGGTTCGCGCTTGAACTAACAAGTTGCTCCATAAGTAGATGAACTAATGAGGAACAGTTTTGTTGTGGATTTGTGTCCCATATCCCTTAAAACCCATGCCCTGCGTTGGCAAGCAAATGAAGCCGTGGCTGGTTTCAAGCTGTGTGCTGTCACTGCCAGGTCAGCCACTATATCGCACTGATAGCCAGTTCGTGTTGCTGCTGAACAGTTAGGTGATGCCTGAGATCTCCCAGCCCTTCCCTCTTTAGTGGGTAGCAGGCGGCAGCTTTTCACCTCCCTGCACTTCAGCTGCTGGGTTTTTAAAAAAGAAACTTAAACCCTCCTTTCTGGTTGGTGATAGCTCGTCAGTGATTGCAGAAGTAGTTGGTGAATGGTGGATTGACAGACATGGTGTTATGAAATGTTTTCTCATGGCTGTAGCAGAGAGGTGCAGGAAATTTGAAATTCAGCCTCTTGTTAACATGATTTAGAGAAATCAGATGAGTAAGGAGAGGTTTTTTTTTCTTCTTTTTTTTTTTAAAGTTTCCTTTAGTCTGACGGGCAGCAAGATTGATATGTGAAACTTGCTTACTTCTGATTTAGTTAGGTTAATAGATCAAAGCAGAAAAGCAATTAACATCTGTATTATGTATCTTTGTTCATTAATTCGTAATATGTTGGTATTGCATGTGAAAGTCAGACCTCAACACACACTGAATGTTTGCTACTCTTCATTTGATATTAAAGAGTATATATACTTGTTTCGTTCAGTTTTTTAAAGCCAAAATTTTCATCAGTGGACTTTTCTAGAAAGTATTTGGAGAGTTTCAAAACAGTAATGTTGACAGTTACATATCAAAACGTCCTCTACTAGTCTGGCCTCCCACAGGATTATTTCCTTAGGTGTGCGAGTGACTCTTTTCCCTTAGGAACTGTTGCTTGCTTTTTATTGTGTGGTTTTTTTTTTTAATAAAACAACAAAAACCAATCTCATTTTCAATGAGTGTGGTATATTTGAAAATATGCAATTGTTGATGTGTCATACATAACGGAAGCTGCACAAAATCTTTAAAGTTTAGTGGTGTATCCACTTACATTCCTTTGGAAATAGTATCTTGGTGGTGTTTGGTATGTAGCAACAGTCCTAAAGATTTGAAATGTGGTTTTTAGTCCCATATCTTCGAGGAAACAAAGATATTAAAATTAATGTCTTTGAAACAGTAGCATAAATATCATAGAAAGACCTAAAAATCTTTTATGTACTAAAATGTGAGCTTATCTTTAACATTCCTGAGACTTAGTTTCATTATCTCTTTATCTGATAGTTAGGGAGGTAGCTGTAACTGAAGTATTCAGTGTTAAGAGTTAGCACGCATGCATTATAAAAATAAGTTCCATGAAATGGCAGTACTTTGTGACTGGCAATATTTTGTGGTACTGCAGCCTGCCATGAGAACATTTCTTACTGTTTCTGTAGAGAGCATGTCCAAGTTCCAGGGGAAATAATAAATAAATAAATACGAACAAAACCCAGACCAACAAAAAACCCCAACCCAATCCTGTTCACAGATTTTTTTCTGTACTCCTTATATGTGCAAGTTAAACACTGACATATGTTGAGATGCATCTGTTGTTTCCTGTCATAAAATCATATAGTCAAATATATTCTCATATAGTAGTAAATTCAACTGTGATAAGATATTAATGAGCTCAAGTTTCAAAAGCTGTAATTGCAGTGTTTATGTACAATTAAGAGAATATTTTTTTGTTTATTAAGGATTATGATAAATCTTTACCCACCAGGAAAACCAAACCAAACAAACCCCCCAAAACCCAAACCCCGTGTGTGGGAATTATTTAAAAAAGTTAAACAGGTAAAGGCTTGGATTTTGTAATTGTCAGTGGGAGGCTGGCTTCAGTAGTAGTGTGGAGTTAAAGATTGCACCATATTTTGTACATAATTATCCAGTAATTTATGCCGAATAGTGCTAAAGTCATTGGGCTTTTATAGTTTTTCTTAATAGGTGAATTTAATAGATATTATTTGCAGGAACTATGCTGTGATTCATACTCTGTTTAAGAAAACCTGAATCACACTCTGTGGTCTTTAGGTAAATTATGTTTTGAAATGGCTTTCATGTTGGAGATAGAGAACAAGAATTATTTTAGTTTGAGGGAGTGTAGTTTTTCTGAGTTGCAGGAAAATATGGGGTTTTTTTCTAGATTTTGTAGGTTTTTGATTAGATGTCATTCACTAACTCCGATTTGCTTTCTCTTGTCCAGGGGAAGAGTATCAGAGAATTGAATTTGGTGTTAATGAAGTTATTGAGACACAGTCATCTGTACTAAATAACACTGACTACAGTATTTCGAGTACCCTGAATCCTCAGGCTCCAGAATTCATTCTCAGTTGTGCACCTGCTCAGAAAGCCCCTGATGATAGTCTCAGTGAAACAAACTACAACTCCATTGACTGCCAGTTCACTGATCCAACCCTTGCTTTGGACAGCGGTTCTAACGCTGAAAATGATGGCTTGTCTGGAGGCCTTGGACAAAGGGAGCGTAAAAAGAAGAAAAAAAGACCGCCTGGATACTACAGTTACTTGGAAGATGTCAGTGACGGCATTGCTCCCACGGAAGCTCTTGTAAATGGCCACGCAAATTCATCGGGACTAAACAGTCTAAGCACGGAGGATACGGAACTGACAGGAGACATTCACTGCCTGGCCACACCAAGGACTTGCAACAGCCCGGACAATTCTGTGGACTTCATTAATGAAGCTGTCTCTGATGATTCTGTTTCTAGCGCACTAGACAATACCAGGACTGCAGGGCAGCCTGAGGTATGCCGTGTTACTAATTCTGAACAGTTTTGCATCCCCTCAGAGACTGGCAGAGATAGCCCTTTAAGGACAGCTGTTGTACAGTCTTATGCTGGTACTGATACTACTGAAAATCTTGGCGTTACTAATGGACAGACACTTGAATCCTCTGGTGAGGACACAGCTGCCAATGGGGTAGAATTGCACACTGTGGAAAGCTCTGACTCAGACCAAGCTAAGCCTGAGGAAGCTTCACCTACTACTGAGGCAACAGTCCCGGTTGCAGGATCAGTCCCTGTTAATCAGCCTGCAAAATCGTGGGCTAGTCTTTTTCACAATTCCAAGCCCTCTGCTTCCACATCTGTGGTCTATGTTGAGACTAAGTATACCCCTCCTGCCACATCTACTCTGGTCCCTGAAAAACAGGTTGAAGTCAAAGAGGGACCTGTTCCAGTTTCAGAGGATCCTGTAGCCATAAAGATTGCAGGTATTGTTAATACACACGAGTGGATGTTACACTGGAAGGGTATTAACTCTGCTTGTAAACAGGAGCATGCGATATGGATAGAGAAGATTCCTCTGTTAATGTTCTTAATAAGATGACTGTTCAAACGCTGCTCTGAGATGCAATTTAAATAAGCTAGTTTTGTATCCTCCTGAGTAGACACTCCGATGAGACAGTAACATGTCATTATCCCAGATGCAGTAAAGCTATTGCTACTTGTCAAACAATATGTTTAAGTGATCTGTGATTTTTAAATAGGTTGGCTGCATTCTGTGTGCTACTCTAGTAGCAAGAACATGTTAGAAAAGTTTATTCCGAAAATGGCGTGTTATCCAGTATTTATGATCTTGTAATGCATTCCATTACAAGAGGAGGAGAATATTGATGTATTTGTGCCAAAGTAGCTGCAATTCCTGGAAACTTGCACTAGCTTAAGTGTAATGTCTAAAGAGATCCTGTTTCAGAAATTCTAATTCAGGAAATAGTTTTTATATTGTTGATTTGCTATTTGAGAGATCTCTCTCTCAAAATTTGAAGAACTACCCTTAACCATTAAAAACAATATTATGTTATTCAGAAACAATGCTAGATATTGCCTGTTCAAGAATAACCATAAGAAACTGCCCAGAGGATACATCAGGAAAGGCCATACATGATATAAAGGCTTTGACCGTTGGTTCTGTCATATTTGTCGTTCCAATATGAAATGCTAGAATGTGCATGGGATTGTTTTTGCAGATTCAGTCAGAAAATATGAAGAAAAATACCCAGTTGGTTGCATTTTGTGTCACTGACTTATAAGTGTTCGAACAAAAAGTTGTTATTTTGAATCCGTGAAATGGTCTGTATGTACAAAGGCTGGTGCAAAATCCTGCTGTTCATGCTACAAGCTAACTTGCAAATACAGTGGCATTTTATGTCTGGCAGCTTCGAGTCAAAGTTTTCTGCTCTAACAAGAAGCAGTCCTGGAGATTTCTATTCAGAGCACCCAGAAGTATAGGCCTGTCCCTCATTCCCTCCTTAATAATGGTTTCATTACTTAAAATTGTCCGTTGAGAGGAAAGCTGTCAGAATAACTTGTGTTTCTGTGTATTTTTCACTTAGGTGTCACAAAGGCAGTTGACCATGTTTAAAAATGTGTATAAGCAGGTGATTATGGTTTGTACGAGCACATACATGCGGAGTATGTTGTACTCTTAAAATCTTAAGCTATCATTTGGTAATGAATTTTACCTTGAAACTGTTTTGTGACAACCGTAAAGCTAGAACCGCTTGCCGTAGATGAAAAAAGGTTTTTGCCTTGTCCAAGTTGTTTCAGCTTTATTAACTTTGTAGACTTTTACTGTTTCTGTACTATTTTTTGCCACCAGGTGGGAGCAGAGCTTTTATTTTGTCTTTAATGTATTAAAGTAGCTATATAATTTTTACACGGTTTCCTTCTGCACCTTCACTATTGGCTAGCTGTTTTTGCAGAGGAATAATCTGAATATAGATCCTTTTCCAGTGAAAAGGAATTAATCTTCTCATGGCAGCTGATTTATGTAGGAATTATATTGCTGCAATTTCTGTAATTCAGATGCTACTGATTTTGGTATGAAACGTTTACTTGAAGGTCTGAATGCCATGATACAAGTGCTTTGCTCTGGGGGAAAAGGCGACTTTTTTCATTGTCGTTTTTTAAAATGTTCTCTGTCCTGTTTGGGAAGTAGGTACATTAGTGCTTTGTTTGTACACCCACACTCAGAAATATGTTAGATGAGTTTCAGTGTATAATTTCCAGACAGATCATTTGCTCTGTTCCGTACACAAATCATTTCAGACCTCCTGCCCAGGTTAAAGTCACTGTATAAAGGTATAGAGCAATCCTGCATGTTTCCCAGAGTTAGCTGCTGGTGGTGTTCCGTGTTTTCTTTGTGGCTGAGTTGGGAGCCTGTTGTTTGATTTGCTGGAAATTCAACAATTTCAACTCATGCCAATGGGGAATGAATTTTTGACCACAACTGATACAGAGTAGTAAACACGGGTAAAATCTAGACCTACAGTATCTCGAGTTTAGCAAGCAAAATTAGCACGTCTTCTGACTTAATGTCAGAGCTCTGAGGCCCTTCTGGACAGTTTTTATTTCGAACATGTGCTCAGGGCACAAGAAGATAAGATACTTTTCCAGGGACAAATTGCTGATTTGTGCCTTAATTTCACCAGCTGTTACAAGGGAGGTTAACGATTCATAGGCACCCTGAAGATAGTTTAATGCTACTTGACTCAACCTGCAACGGTCTGTGGTTTCTTAGTCCTCAAATGTAAATGAAAGCTACCAAAGATAAGGAGATGACGATCAGGACTAGAGAATAAAAAAACCAGACAGACAAATTTCGTGTTAGCCTTGATGAGAAAAAATACTGAGGAGTTAATTTTAGCAAGTGGCTAAGGTGTGTGAGAAAAGCTTTACCGGCAACACGAATGAGCAAGGTAAAGGAACTTCAGAAGCAAAGTATGAACCATTGATGTTTGTTTGGCAAAACTCAGGCAGCTAACATCGGAATGGTAGAGAAGTACAGGTATGGCACTTGCATATTCAGAAAGGGACAACTGTACTAATTATACACCTTAGCCTAACTTAGATGCTAGGAGAAATATTTTAATAATTCATTTCTAAGGGATAGTAAGGCTATAAATGGTCCATATCTGTAAAAAATATGCCTTTCAGGCTTCACTTGCTGTGTTTCACAGTTACTGCCCTCAGATGCATAACCTGAGGATAGTTAATAATGCCTTATGTAGTGTTCTAAGTAAGCTAGGGAAATAAGTGATTGGAAAACTGGCTATCCTCTGAGTAGTCTTTCAGCTGTTCTTGGTAACTTCAGGGAAAACTTTAATGGGATAACTTAAAAAGATTCTGAACTGTGTTTTCATTGTGGATGATAGAATTAACAGTGCATGTAAAATTTGTTTACAGCAGGTAGAATTTCAGATGACGAATACAAACATTTAAGATCTGACTAAATCTGGAATGATTTTAAATTAGAAGGTGGGGAATCCAGTAAATGCAAGTATGGAATGATACACTAGAACAGAAATCAAATGCAATTATGTGGTATGAAGAACAAATGGTTGGTAATAGTATTAGAGAATAAAAGGATCTGGAAGCTCTAGGGAGTTGATAAGTGTCCTTAAAGCTGAAGAAGACATTTTATATTCAGTGTGTGTTAATAGCAGTTTGCCTGGGAAAGATGGGACATAACTACGATTCTGTTACTGCTGTTGAGGACTTGATGAAAATGCCGGTCTTTGGGCATTACTTCTTAAGGAAGATGTAATAGTGCAGCAGAGAAAACAAGTAAGATTTGAAAACTATGCTCTTTTGGCAAAAATGGAAAATGTGGGTTACTTTGTCTCAGATGAGAATGTTGGAGTGATCGTGGATGTAACTTCAGATATGTAAAACAAATTCATACAGGAGACGGTGATTCACTGCTCACCCGAGACTAGTGAACAAGACAAGAATTAGTTTAGTTTGTAACAAGGTGTTTCAGTGTTACGCAGTAAAAGACTTTTTTCGTATTTCTAAAGCTGGGTAAGCACTAGAGCAACTAGTTGTGGAACGAAGGCATGCAAGGTTTGGGGGTTTTTATAAACAACTTCAGAAATTTAGTCTGTTTTACTATCAAACTGCATTCTTGCAGAAACTGATTGCGTGAAGGCTTGTCCATCGGTGTTGTCTGGCACTTTTTATCATTGTCCAGATTTGAAGAAAGGCCTGAGTGACGTAATATTTGCCAAGTAATGGTCTTAAGCAAGCATTAAAGTGCTGCCTTGTACCGTGTGTATCTTCTCAGGTGGAGACCATATCCACGTGGTTTCTCTTTCGTTAAACTTTGGACTTGCATGGATTAGGAAATTTCAGGCTTTTATAAACTTGACAGGTATTTGTAATAACACACCTAGTGAATTAACTTTAGCAAAATATTTTCTGTTTACCAACAGAAATTTCTGAACATGATAATATTGTTCTAGCTTATGCTTTCAAATCAAGGCCTTGTTTCACAATTCATTATTCACCAAAGGGAATGTGAAGTCTTCCTGCTTAGTGCCGTGTACTTTATAACAGGTTTTGAAATTTTAACAAAGTTTTCTTATGGTTGCAAGTGTATTTTCCTTCTGATACTTTTGTAAAAGTTCTCTTAGTTATTGTGTAAATGTTAGATGTGGATAAAAATGTGGTATTAAATGTAATTGCTGTATACAAAAATAATCCTTTATGTTAAGAGAAACAAAACTCACTGTAATTACTCTAGACGTTGTTTACAAAGCAGTTTTATGACCACAAGAGGATGCTAACGGTCCAAATAATATTTTTTAGTATGATACAAAAATGAGGAAGAATATACTTAACATAAAAAGCTGTTGATAAACATTAAATACTTCTTTCATTATTTTAATCCTAATTTTCAACAGTGTTTAGTTACGTTCACAGCAAGATTGTATGTGTGCAAACCTGTTTCAGACTTTGCTGCATTAACAGTGTATTCTGAAGAGCGTTAGTAATTTAGTAACAAATATATTCCAACATTCACAGAAGGATTTTCATCTGCATCTGTGCTAGGTGCTACGGCTTCCATTTTACATCTTCTTGCTGTCTGCCCTTTCCAGTGTCAGGTTCTTCATGTGATAGGGGACTGATCCTAAGTATCACCTATGTATTTTGGCATGTTTTTATTTGGTTAGAACTGGTGGTGCCAGCAGGAAATATGATCTTTAGGTGAAGAGATAGTTTGGAAGTAGAGGGACGTGGATTTTTTTGCGGTTCTGCCACCTCCCTGCTTGCTTAGAGCTTTGCCTCTGCTTTTGCACCACTGTCATGTTCTCTTGTCTGTTCACATAGCTGTTAGAGTGAAGAGGTCAAATTCTTACGTTTATGCAGTGTAGCATCTGAGGCCTTTAGAGGCCCTCACAATTATAAAAATAAATAACCCCATTGGTAGACAATTGCCGTGTTTGTTTGCATTTTGATTGTCTTATACACCTCTTGTCCTTATTTTGCAAATTTAAAATATACTGGATGCAATGTTTTCCTTAAACAGTTTTTATTTAGGTACCTAAATAACAGGTCAGGCTTCCTGGAAAAACTTGCCCCATTGCTCTCAGTTTCACAACTGAAACAGACTTATTTATGTGCAGTGGTTTCTAATTTTTAAACTTGGGCCATTGCGGAAGCTTTTGAAAGCAGGAAAGCAGTGGGCATTATGTTATGTAAGCCTGTTACCTTGTAGATTTTGGGAGTCTTAAAGCAGTAAATAAAACATACTCTTCAGAAGACCATGTTAATGTCAGTCTGCACTAAGATATTTTTGTTGTAAGATAGTGTATGTTGAAACTAGTAAACTGAGACATCGGCTTCATCTCTCTTCAAAGCAGAGTAATTTGGGAAATACTGTGTAAAATTGGTGGCAAGGGATTAATTATAGCAGATGGGAATTTATATATCTATCTCTATAAATAAAAGTATCTAATTTTAGTAAAATAAAAAGAAATAGGTTTCCCCAGTTTTGAAATGACAATAAGTTTTTGTACCAGCATCCTCCTGACCCAGATTCTTCAGTTGAAGAAACACATCTGATTTGAAATATGAGCAGTGTTTACATGGAGCGAAAGATCTTTGCGGAAGTTTTTGGGAATCTCGTTAATTGATGTGCATTATTTTGTAATGCATCAACAGATACTTGTTTTGATGGCTAGCATGTCTGTTTTATTGACGCTCAATTTACTGTTTCTCATTCTGCAGAAATACTGGAAAATGTAAGACTAATACATAAACCAGTGTCTTTGCAACCGCGAGGGCTGATCAACAAAGGAAACTGGTGCTACATCAATGCTGTATCCTTACCTTGGAAAAAATTAATACACTTAGGTTAAAATTTGTATATTATATCTGTCAAAAGTTTTTCTGGATTATTCTGGTAAGTATTTCATAAAAGTTCGTCTTCCCATATCCTACTACTGTGGTTAAAATGTTAAGGGTAGCATCTAGAAATCCCAGGGTAGTTTGGATCATTGAACCTCATGTCCAGGGTTCCCCTGCAGTTGGCTGCACAATCCTGTTTGCATTTTGGCTCTGTTACCTCCTCCAAAGTATTTCAGAACTGTAACTTTCTCAAGACTGAACACCTTCTCGTAATTCCTAGTTAAGTTTACTCATGTCTCTTTGTGCATCAACTTAAGTGGTTATTACTCTTTTGTGCTTGAAGTAACTATTCTTACCCTTAGGTGGTGTTCTGATATTTTGGTAAGTGGATCGTTGGGTTTTCTGTTGATCAGGCTGTTGCTGTCATATCATCTGTGTAAATGCAGTGTTTAGAATAATCCTTTTACAACGGGATGGAAGATTAGCTTGCTCTTGATGTATTAGAATTGTATTCCCCTCCAAAAATAACTTTTATCCTGGGTAACAGAAATATTCCTTCTTCAATGCTGTATTATGATAGTTTTATTAATAATAATTTTTCAACTGATAAATCCATATCTCCTATGTTAGCAATGGCTTACTGCAAGTGACAATTAGGATACTTAATATTTTCCTCTGGCAGTTAAAGACCAATTTCAAGACTGATCATTGCAGAGCCTAATAACGTATTTCCAGACCAGCAATTGTGCTTTGAACTTCAGCTTTTGTCTTGTATAACTAGTTCTGCACTCATCTGGTTGTATGTGTTAGCCCCCATTTTTTCATTCTTAAAATGTTACGTGGGAATTTGTTACTCAGTCTTTGCATGCTGTAGGGATCGAGTTAATATATCTCTCTAGCTGTTGAGATTGCTGCCTTTTTTCCTTGCCCTCCAGTCTTCTAATATATTTCCTGTGTCCACTGTTCTTGCCAAGTAACATGGATTTTGATGTTATTAAAGCATTTTCTCCCAACACACACTGTAGTTTCACTGGTTGCTCCAAACTCTTCTTTACACTGCGGAATGCTTCACATCACAGCAGTTTTGTTTTTGGTTTGGAACAGGGGTGGATCATCACCTTTAACTTGAAGGCTGTCAGCTAGCTTCTTCCATTCTTTTCAGAAAACATGTTATAACTTGCCAATTTTTAAATTGTTAATTTTATAAGTCTTTCCTATGAAAGTTTTCTCTTTTTTTCCCCTCTCCTGCTCCTAGACTAAATGTTTCCTTCCGCTTTAGTTAAAGTTTTGGACATTATTAAAATGTCAGTGAAATCACTGCATGTTCTGAGATGGCGGGTTTTTTTTAGTATAACTTCTGTACCTTACTAGTTAATGTTGTGATAAAAGTCCATCCATCTGTTCCAGTTTAGTTATTGGACTAGTCTACATAAGTTAGCTTTGTTTTGCATATAATTATTAAATATAATTGAACATTTGGTTAATAGGCAGATTACATTTTCTGAATATTTCCTTAATGCCACTGCATAGACCCTGCAAGCGTTGGTCGCTTGCCCTCCAATGTATCATTTAATGAAGTCCATTCCAATGTATTCAAAATCCCAGCGGCCGTGTACCTCAACACCAATGATAGACAGTTTGTAAGTAGCTTGTTAAAAATAAAACCTGTGATCTGACTAAGCTCATTCAGAAGTATCTAACAAATGATTGTTTACTGCAATTGTTGAAAGTTGCTCTGTCTCCAGAAGACTTTTTGTGCCTTTTTTTGGTGACATGTGGCTTTTATAATGAACTTGGTATTTTCCGATTGCTTGGCTAGTCAAGGAAGATACTTCCTGTTGCCTGAGGAATATCGGTTTTAAGAGATGCTTAATATGCAAAAATGATCAGTGAGACCTGCAAGAACTAACCTAACACCTTGGTTTCATGAACAATGATCTGGTTAATTTTTGTCTGAACTTTACTCAAACTTCATTATGATATTCTATGGTTTTTTTCTTTTTTGGCAGCCAATAATGACAAGGATCTGATTGTATTATTTGTCCTTCTAAGTCTAAACTTGCTGCTCATGTCTAGTTGTTCCTTCCGTTCTGTTTCAGTGTTCGTTTAATGAATGAGTTCACTAATATGCCTGTACCTCCTAAAGCAAAACAAGGTGAGTAGGAATAGGGGGAGAAGAGTCTTAAAATCATGATAAGAAGGCTTTGGGGTAAGGATCTGCATTGTGTGATGCGCTTAAGACCTTTAAGTAATGGTGCTTGATCCCCTTCATGGCTCCTTGGGCTTTTGGGGTTTCTTGATAGCTTAAAAAAAACTTTGCTGTTGTTTTTCTGTCAGTGTTATGCCTTTCCTTATTGGCGATTCATGTCAAGAAGTCAGAGGTGTTGCACCTTTTTATTTATTTTCTTCCATTTGGTAGACCAAATGTACAAGTGCAATAAAAATAGTTTTTGTTGAAGGCTAGCTGAATTGTTCAGATGTTTTCTAAGAACATGCTCTTTCTAACAAAATAATTTGATACTCGCTGTATTTTACTCCACTTCTTTCCTTACGTATTTCTAGCTGTTCGGTTTATCAACTTGCACAATTCTATCATTCTTCCTTAAATACTCACATTAATTTGGAACAAAATGGGGCCATAACAGGCCCGTCGAACAGGTAGAGATTGCCTGCAGGCATGTTATCATGGCTTTTAATTCCTCCCCATCCTATATATCAGTGTGAAAACTTCAGAAGCATATGATTCCTGCTAATACGTGTTTAGGATCAATGATGATTATGTAGTGAGGAACAGAATATTTTTTTTAAATGCAAATAAATTATCTTGTAGGTTCCTTTTTTTTAATCTCTAGACCACATCTGTTGTATTACAAATTTATAGAAATAAAAACCAGTTTCAGGAATGTGTTTATGTAACATTATAAGAAAATATCAAGAGGAGCTGGTTGTTCCAGTGATTTCCAAACAGTTCAGACATTTCTGTGGTTTGCTGCTTAAGTTTTGTTTCTGTAAAACAAATCTTACTGTCTTATGCAACTTATTATACTTCTAGGTCATTTCATTCCATTGTGTAGTTTTCAAATATAGTTGCTGAGACCTTGCGTTGCCATTAGGTTGAACATTCTGTCAGTCTGTATCTTGGTTGAGTTTTGGGTTTTTTGTGCAGTGAGGAAATGTGATCTATTAGAATTATAATTATATAAAAGATTTAAGGAAATCTTTGAATACAAAACAAGTACAAAAATTTAAATAGAACCAGAATTGTCCTTTTTATGGTGGCTGTGGATATTCTTGTTAATATTCAGAGTGGTGACTATAAAGAGAGTACTAACTTTTCCAGACCATCCTTAAGGCTGTGTGGGGTGATGTAAGGTGTTGTTAAAAAAAAACATTTCCAGGTAAGAGTCATATCATATGATTTCTGAGCTTGAGTCACTAAAACTGTAATAAAACTATTAATACAAAAATAATTTTGGATTGTAGAATCTAGTGATGTGTGAAGAAAATGTTAAGGTGTATTGTAGAAAAATTTCTGTGTATTGTTATTGATATGTACTTCCCTTTGCCTTGCAGCTTTAGGTGATAAAATTGTGAGAGACATCCGACCAGGAGCTGCCTTTGAACCTACATACATTTATAGACTTTTGACAGTTATAAAGTCAAGTCTGTCAGAAAAGGTGTGACCTGCATATTTTTTACTTTTGTAATGGCATTGTGAGGCAGTCACTGTCATTAAAACAATGCAAAGCCATACACCAGGTTCTGTGCCTAAATATTACTGAAATCAACTAGTTGATAGTTCATTGTAATGGAGCGAGACTGTTTTGGGACTTAAACTATAGGAGGTTGTTAATTATAAGTTTGGAAGTTTATGTCAGAATAATGAAAAAATTACAATTGGAACGGAACATCTTTTATAACGAAGATACCTATTGATTTGTGTTTAAGAAATGAGTAGTTTGTTTCTGCTTGGGATTCAGTTCGGAATGGCTGAAGGTTCACAGAGACTGCAAAATACTCTCAGGTTTAGTTTCAATTTAAAGAAAAGATAATGGTTCAAACTATCTTTTGATTTGGCCTTGGTTTGACACCAACTCTTAATACTGCTTTTAAAAGGAATACCAAACAAATAGTATTGCCAACTCACCTGTTAAATTAAATTTGTATTAAGAATGCAGAAATTCTTGTATTCAGGTCAAGCTTATGTGTGTACTTGCTGTTTATGGCAGGTTGCTAATTAATGTATAGGTTCTCTTTGAACTGAGTAAAAATGAGGGGTAGTTATAGCAAAATTTGAACTGTATTTGACTTTACATCATAGACTGAGTAGCTGGTAAATTAGCTAAATTAATAGGAGAAAGCTCGATGTTCAGTGACATGAACCTTCTTTTAAAATGAAAACACAAAAATGCCATGTAATAATGGGAAAAAAACCCCATTTTATTCAGGGCAGGCAAGAGGATGCTGAAGAATACTTGGGGTTTATCCTCAATGGACTACACGAAGAAATGCTGACCCTAAAGAAACTTCTCTCTCCACATAATGAAAGTTAGTGGATGTTTGTTGTTGTTGGGTTTGGGTTTTTTTTTTGTGTAGCAAACTTAATTTCTTTCAGATATTCTCATTTTTTTAATGATGATTCTGTAATACAGAGAAGTGTTTGGAGTAGATGTTGAGAAAGGGATATAATGCCATATTTTAGGGGACTCAGACATTTACAAAAAATCGTTTGTTAAAATCTGTCCAAAGGATAAAATCAGTCCATTCTGTCCAATTTACAAATGGTCTGAGGTGTTCCGGGGTATTTGGAAAAGCATGATAATTCTGTAAATGCTCTGAATGACAATAATCATGTCATATACCTGGTCCTCCTAAACAACAAATTTCTGTATTACAAATTTTACTGAGATCAACTGAGCACTGTTTGAGGCTAACTCAAGTTGACTAGCCTTGTCTTAAGCATAGCTGTGTTCCCCATTCATAGCACCTGCAACATCAGTTATTCGTTGGGGCTTTGGCTCTCTCCGTGGTAGTTTAAAAATCAGTGTGTTTTTTCACTGATCTTTAAACCACTGCTGATTAAGATCTCTTTTTTGGAGTGGAAACTTCTGGACTAATGGCTAATATATATCTAATATAAAACAGAACATATTGTCAATAAGAATTTTAAAATAATTTATTGTTGGAGAAAAATTTTCTTTGGAAGAAGTGTTAGAATTTGTATGCAGACTGAAAACCTATTTCATTTTACAGTGGTTTTATGTTTGGGTCCCCTATGAAAAATGAAACAAAACACCACTAGTCTTAGCTAAATATTAGCCAAGTATAGAATTAAGATCACTAGTTATCCAATTTCTCTTCAGTAGGGTAAATTTTTAATGATATAAAATGATCATTCCCTATTTTGTTCTTTAGCTCTGTGCGGTTTATAGCCTCCTGAGTTTGGCACTCGCAAAGAAAATATTTGCTAAGCCTTGGGTTCCCTCTAAAATACCTGTGCAGAAAAGGCGTTGTATTTAATAATGGCATAATTATATTTCCAGACTAACACTTCACTTTCTAATTCTCTACCGCATAAATTTACTACTAAAAATATATCAAACTTTGCTGGAAAACGACATCTGTTTTCTAGCAAAAAAGCATCTCATCAGTGAGCTGCTTTCTGTTCATACCTGGATGTGTCCAGCTATGAGTGAGCCTGGAATATACTTGTCCTCATTTACTTTATCAAATCTATGAAAATATTTTATTTTCTGAAAATTATTAGTATTGTGGTTTTTTTCCTTTCAAATTCTTTATCTGTATACATGTTTTATTTGTAAAGATTCAAACACATTTTTTTTCTTCTTCACTTGAAGAACTCTCGGTGTCCAATGGCCCTGAGGCTCAGCCTGTTCATGAAGAAGAGGAGCAAGATGAGCAAGGGGAAGGCAGTGAGGATGAATGGGAGCAAGTGGGACCTCGCAACAAATCATCGGTCACTCGACAGGCTGACTTTGTTCAGACTCCAATTACTGATATTTTTGGTGGTCATATAAGGTATAGTCCTTTTTCATAAAAGTTGTTGAGACCCTAGACTGCTTTGCCTCTACAGATAACCTTTTCCTCTGCTTTGCTTTCTGCATTTTTTACTGCTGTTGGGTGGTTGGATAGGAGAGACTGTTACACAGCTTGTTCAGGCTGGGAGGGGTGAACATCCTACCATAAAGCATTTTTTATGCAAGAGAGGCTTCAGAAGATGGACCAGAATGATCAAAGAGATTGATCAACGATCAGGCGATTCTGTGACTTATTGTTGAGTCTGAATCTTGTGAAGTGTCTTAAGAGAGCAGATTGTTCAGAGAACAAAAGCCCTGAACTGCATGTAGAGGAATTTGAAATGTGTATGCTTTGTATATTAACGTCTAAGAGTCCCAAAGAACTTCAGAGCTACCTAATTTTTGTGACCTCTGAGAAGTCTTGACTCTTTTTGTAAATAAGGGATAGTGAGATTTACTGAGAGTTAAATCTGGTCAGTAAACTAAGAATGAAATAAAATTAAAAATTGCAGGCTTTTGGTTGTTCAGACACTTATGCTTCCCAGAAGTAGGAAAGTTATATGTAATAGATGATAAATAAAATGTTAAAGGCCAAAGAAGCTTGGAAAATATAAATTACTGCAAGATGTTGCAGGAATGAGAAGAATGTGGGACATGACTTACATTCAGGTCTGATACCCGATGAAGGCAGAAAGTAGATACTGAAAGAATATTTTTTTGGAAAGGAAGCCTCATGACTTGTTTGGAGGAATGTATAATTTAAAATGAAAGCAAGGTAAACACTTGCTAAAAACATATTCCAAAACAAAAATGCTAGGCTTGAAGAATTATTTTTAAATTGGAGACAGACACTTAATTGCTAGTGTTTGGCTCCCTGTGTTGCCAGGTATTCAGTCTAGAAGTGTGAATACTGTGGGCTAGTGCCTTCTGCCTGTGAAATGCACTGAAATTATTCTTCTGGGATTTGAGTCAGACAGCTGGCAAATAAAATGATATTTTCCATAGAAATTGGCAGACAGATGTTTGTACGTATTGATGAAATTCCGTGTAAATGGTAATGTTCACATACCCAAGGTATTGTTAATATCCTTAGCATATTTATCATGGTCAGAATTGTTTAGATCTGTACGTGATTCCATCGGTTTTTAAAAATACCAAGAGAATGCTGTCTTCTGTAGATGTCCACAGAAAATGACATAAAGCAAAGGTAATGCTGAAAAAGGACAAAAACTTGTACTGAGCAACAGAGCCACAGGGTCCAGTCTGACATCTGTTGTCTGCTGTCACCACACCCACTTTGTTTAGCCTCCAAACCAGGTCACACAATTTACCACAGAAACAGTATCCCATGTTGTGATGTTGGAAAGCTTCATCCTCCAAGGCTGAGGGTGGAGATAGGAAGGATTGAATACACAATTGCCAGTAGAATTCCACTAAAAGAAAGCGTCAGAAATTGGAAAACTCAAATGGAAAAAGATGCTAGGAAAACATGGTTTGAGCTGGCATCTTTTTGGCTTAGGAAACTTTAAGCTGTCCTCTCAAGGCTTTAATTGACTATTAAATGCCCATTTCGGCATAATTGCTTTAAAAAAAAATAAATAAATTAAAAAAAAAAAAACAAACCCAAAACAAACCAAAAAGTCTTCCTCAAGCAATGTGAGACTTAAATGTGTAATTATGAAGACAGCCAGTTCTATCAGGATCTGGTTTGTTCATGTGCAGGAGCCCCTTTTGACTTCCAGCTTGTGTGAATTTCAAATATTTATTGTGCAAGCTAGCTCACAAGCCAGTTAGAAGTCTGCTAAATATTTCCATAAGTAGTACCAACTTTTCCCTTCAAACAACTTTTATTTTTAAAAGAAAATACATCAATTACTTTGCTACCCTGCTTAAACTACAGCAATGGGCAGTGCCTGTTTTCCTGAGGAATTCTTACTGTAGCGTTTTTACAGTACCCAAGAGTAATTATTCATGGAAAATGATCCATTTTCCTGTGACAAATTGAAATTTGTAATTATTCTAATAATTGATATTGTTAGAGAAAATCTAGTCCGGCAAAGGTTTTGCTATCAAATCAATTTCTGCATATCTTTTTTGAGGAAAATGTTTTGAAGAAATGTTACGATTTAATTTCTAATAATTAAAAAAATCCTTAATGTTATATTTTCAGAATATTATCCAAATTAATTAAATCTTTAATACAAGGACTTGAAAGCAGTGGGAGCTGCTAGCGTTTTTCTGTCGATTATTGCACTAAATAATGGTTAGCTTAAAAGAGGTTTGGGAAGTGTATCCAAAAGCAGGAAGGCTTGCACAGTGGAGGGTTTGTTTGTTGAAACATCGTGCTTGCCATGTGTTGAAGGTTTTGTCCTTAAATATAGCCAAGGAGGAAGTGTTCAACTGAAATAAAGATGCTACTGTTTTTCACACGCTCCCTTTCCTCTGAAGGAGATATATTTGCCAATATAAAGATGCATTGGCTTTCTGTTGGTGCTTCAAGGCTTTGCCTGAGTCAAAGGGGCTCTTTTGATACGAGTTTGCAGTACAGGCATTAAATCTGTATGTTAACGTTTCATACGTGACCTGGAGAAATTTCAGCACGCTTACGGGGATTAGAGAAATGTTAATTATCTTACTACTTTCAAGCTTTGTAAGGTACTATAACAAGCATAACAATATAAGAAATGAATTATTTCTTTGGTTGTATAAAACCACATTTTTGTAGCAGCTGGGGCTTTTTAATGTAAGCACTGCTTTCAAAATAATAAAAAAAATTGAGCTATGTTTGGTTTTAAGTTTTCAACGAAGTTTAAGAAAAACAAAAATCAGGAAGAGCCCACTTAGTGCAGTGGCGCTGTGGCCGAGGAGTGTACTGTCTTGTTGCACAAAACAATGATCACCAAGTCTGGCTACTTAAAGACTGCAACTGAAAACACTTCAAAGAAAAAAATAAACCCAAAACACAGGAAACATGTTCTCATGTCCTAGGTCATTACTCCTGCCAGTTTTCCGAAAGACTCCAATTTATGTACAAAGGAGTACATGGGCGAAGCCTGGATGCAAAAAACGATGGGAGGAAAAGGAAATGCTGGTCCTTGATGGAGCATAGTTTATATTTTCTATGGCAAGATTTAAGCAAACAATTTTAAATCACTGTGAAATTGGTCTTAGTGAAGTGACTAAAAAGTTTGTGTACTTTTATTGGGTAATCTGGAATCAGTTGTCGTTTTTATAGTAAAACATACGGTTAGATAAGCACTACTACTTTACACTTCCAAAGATCTGTTGGAAAACATAATTTCAAAACTCTAACATGAATAAAGGCATCATCAAAAATGTCACTATTTTGCTTTAAACTGTTGATGCTTACCCAGTAACTGTTTTAGTCCTTGCATAAATAAACCCATTCAAATATAATCCCATTCGGTATACTCGAAGTGGATGCGAAAATCATTTAAATGGCAGTAAAGTGGATTCAGGTTGTTGGAACTTAGGCTTGACCTTTGCATTTGTGTGAGGGTTTTTTTGGATTAATTATAAATCGAGTTACTAAAGTTGGCTTCAAACCGTTCTTACCGGAAGGTTCTATATTGTTGAAAATTACTGTGCTGTATTACATTTTAACTTTTTTCTTTCTGTAGATCTGTTGTTTACCAGCAGAGTTCTAAGGAGTCTGCTACACTGCAACCTTTCTTCACCCTGCAACTGGATATCCAGTCAGACAAGATACGCACAGTTCAGGATGCGTTGGAAAGTCTGGTGGCAAGAGAGTCTGTCCAGGGTTATACCACAAAAACCAAGCAAGAGGTGTGTTGACCCCTTTTTACAGTCAAATACTGAACCTTTTAACAGGGTTTTTACACAGCTCTTGCTTTACAAATAGTTGCTTGAACACTACTACTTATGTTAACAAAATAGGTACTAACCTTTTCAAAGTGTCCTGCAGTAGTAAAACAAACTGCACTTGAACACATGCACTGAAAGGAAGGGAACTAACTCTTAAACAAGACTAAGCCTGTAAATTGGTGTGTTTTCTGGGTTGGTGTAGGAATGGGTTAGAGATTTTACTGGAGTGTGTATTAAATTAACAGGGCGAGCTCTGGTAATAACACGTACCATTATGAGTAAAATAGCTTTTAGCTGATCTTAGCCTACTGATTCCTGGGGTTGCCAGGTGTTGTTAGTAAAGGAGGAGCTCCTCAGAGCAGCATTTGAAAGCACGCTCTAGGTTGAAGAAGAAAACTCTTGCAGCAGAGCACTTGCATGGTTGTCTGTGTGGCTGCCCTTGATGGGTTTTGATTTACACATTTCACTTACAAATCAAAAACTAAAATACTGGTGGTAGGCTTGGCAGAAGTCCATCTAGAACCTCACTAAAACTTCTGATGATCACTGTCTTTCTCTATGGATTAATAATCTGAAATCTTTCAACAGCCAGTAATGCCTCCATTCAGTGTCCTTGGCACTGTGTAGTTGACTGGTTTGCTGTACACAGCCCTAAAATCCCAACTTGTCAGTAATACTACATTCAGGTTTAGGTCATCAGTTCAAGAAAAATGTTCTTCACAGTTGGGAGAATATGTGGAAAAGAGCAATCAAAACGAAGGGCAGTATAAAAGCTGTGATGTAAAGGGAACGAATGAGGGGGAGGAGCTGTTCAGCATCAAGAAAAAAAAAAACATGGAAGTGGAGAGATGGAACCAAATGTAAAAGTTAATATGTCAAAGCTGCTCTGAAAAGGGAAAGACTGATTTTTCTCAGTGATAGTCCAACAGTGAATAGGAATAGGACCTAGACTAGGTGTTACCTGTCTGCTTTAAGAGCAGGTTGCAGAAAACACCAGTCAGGATTTATACAAATCTTTAATTGATTCAGAGGGGAGGGAGTAGAGGACCTCTGAGATCTCCAGGCCCTGTGATTTTTTGTCACTTTGAGTACCAGGAGATTTTATTCTGTATTCTCATGCAGCTGTGCAATTTTTTTAATCTTATTTTTCAAATAGTACAATACATAATAGTAATAATTGCAATAGAAAAACACTTCACAGGAAGAAAAGCATGCCTTTGGCGTTACAGTCTGAGAACTTGTGATGCAGGGTAATAAATGAAACTTCTTCCCTACTAAGACATCGCCGTGCTTCTTATGGTGTGCTTTAGTAACGAAGATCTCTGGTGTGCGTGGATTGCTCAGGTGGAAGTTTTGCCTACACCGCTCATAACTTCTTTCAGCAGGCCAGGATGGAAAGAGGCTCTTGAGTTGTAGATGATGTCTCTGACGTTCATCTCTGTAATATTTCTAAATACTCCAAATGAGAATACTGTTACATAAAGAAAGGATGGAGCGTTTTCTTTGAAAAGCTAAAGATGGATAGCTGAAATTTCTCTGCCTTGCATACACAGTAGGAGCGTAAGAGAACGTTTATTTCCCCAGTTGTCTTCCATGTGAAAGAAACATTTGCAATGCAAGCTCATCATCATTTGCCACAGAGATTTGGTTTTGCTAGTCAGTCATTTTTTGGTTTTTACTGCAGATGGTTTTAACTACTTTCCTGACAACGCAGTGTTCAATTATGGGCTTTGGAAGAAATGGGTGTTCAAATTAGGTGCTGGAGGTTTGGTCTGGCTTATATTTTAGAGTCTCAATGGAAATACAAGCATTCATAATGCCGTTTAGATCTTTTTTCATAAGAAATTCAAATTGAAATAGCTGTTCTTGTATTAAAATTGTAGTGAAAACACTGAACACATTGACTGTAGAACAAGCGTAGGACTTTGCAGATAGTAATTTTCAAAATGTGTTGCAAAGAAGTACTTCATCTCCACTTTACAGAAGGGGAACTCAGGACTACTGATGAAGCTAAAAATTATTTATTAGGAAAAAATATTACTGTCTTCTGATTGTTTTAATGTGGATAGTATTATTTACAAGTTGTGGGCATAAGCAATTGATATGAAAAGAGTAATCTTCCAAATATATGTGGATGATTTCTCTTAAAAGTTTGTTTTTTAATCACTTTGAGCTGATTTTGAATGTATGTGTGTATAAACAGGAAATCAGATTTTCATGCAGTGTTTAAAATAATTAGGCATTTGTAAAGCAAACAGGTATTTAAAATGGAGTGGCCTTCTCTCGCTGTTTCTGACGCATTTTCACTTGCTAGCATTTGAAGAAAGTTGTTTTAGTTCCTTCTGGTCTTGCAGATCAGTTTGTTAACTCTTGAAGACATCAACAGTCAGTATGTTTGGTTGTTTTTTTCAAAGGGCTTAATTTTTATCCTTACTTGAAGTGATTCTCTTTTCAGTCTCTTATTTCTATTTGCAGACCTGCTCATGTTTTCTAACAAAAGTGAAGACTCTTGAGTAACAAACTAGCTTTACCTTATTTACTTTTCCAGGTTACCTTCCACATACTCCTTAAAAGGAGTCTTCACATCCCCTGGAGTTCTCAAACTGCTCCTTGAGGATCTTAGAAGTATTTTCTTGGGACTCTGACTCACATTCACTAAACAAACATTTGTGGTACTTCCAGCTGCTAATGTTGCTGCCAGAAATCAGGGCCCCTTCACAGTCGGGACAGCAGAACATGCGCCTGTTCCTCAGCTGCTGCTCTTCAGTCTGGCACCATAACACAAAACTGCTTTGATCTGTGATTTAAGCTAGTATGGAGCCGTGCAGCTGAGGTGCTGGCATCTGTTTCCATGTGCCAGCCCAGTTACTGACGGTGGAGAACAGCAGCTGCTTAAACCGCTGCAGTGACGCTCTTCAGCATCATCCATTCCTGGTCTGGGCTGGGAGCTGTTAAGTTCTTTTTGCACAATACTCAAAGGCTTCAGATTTGAGGTTAGAAGACTCAATACAGGAAAATCTTGAGATAACAGTAACAGGGTGAATCAAGTATATATTTTTTTTCCTCTTTATAAAACCTCTTTGCTTCCTAAAGGCAGAAGCTCATGCTGAGATGCATGGGATGTGCATGTTCTCCTGAGTTCATCAAAGAATTGTGTGAACTTCTTGCCATCTTCCCTTTCAGACTTTGCCTTCTAACTTCTTACTCTGCATGGTATTTCGAGGGTATTGAGGAGATGAGCACCATTAGGCACTTGCTGAATGGAAAAAGACAGGGTTTGGCTTGCTGGTTTAAAAACAAACAAAAAACAAACCCAAAACACCTCTCAGTTCTCAGTGAAGCTGCCACTGTTGCAGGGGTTTGATGGGTTGAACCGGTAAGATGCAGGTGAAACTTTACAGTTTGTAGAGACTATTTCTGTTTTAAATGTAGAATTACTTCTTGTAAATTAGATCAGCTCAGATCCATGAGGAAGTCAAGTACCCTACAAAATCTGCTTGCTTCAGCGTCATAAGAGGTTTTACTTTTCAAGCTTGGAAAAAGGTAACAGTTTTTCCCCATGAGTTTCTATTCTACTCTTCATAGATTCTAGCAGAGCTTGGGCCCTGTATTGAAAAATAATATGCTGATGATTTAAAATAAAGAGATTCTTCTCAATTAAAAAAAAGCCTAAAGCAGATTTTTTGAGATTTGGGGGTTTTCTGTCATAATTTCTGGGAAGGCAAAACATTTTTGTTCTGTAATTCTGAGTCCAACTTTAGGTTTTCAGACAGTAACTTTGTGGATTATTTGGTTATAACTATTGAAAAAAAAAAAAGATTTAGTAGAGAACAGTGAGGTTGTAACTCATTTTTCTCTCTGTTTTCTTCAGAACCTTTTTCAAGAACCCAGCATACTTTTTGTTTTTAAACGAGAAGTCTTTAATTGCTGATCACTTCTGTTACAGCTGATCGTGATGGCAAAATCACTTTTACATAACCCACATAACAGCTCACTTTGTTTTTCAAGGAACTTCTTGAGTGATAAATATCTTCTGGTTAATGGAAAATATTTTTTTTAACTGTTGCAGTACTAATCTCTTACTATATTAACCATTGTCGTCCCTGCTGTGAATGGGTCTTCATTTTAATGATACCCCATTGTGAGAACGTGTTTTTTCAACAGTGTTTTAGGATTCTTTTGATGAGAAGGGGGGAATAAAGGTAGTGCCAGGTTAAACTGGAGAAGTCTGTCGTAGAAACTAGTACTTCAGCAGGGAATGGCGAGGTGCGCTCAGGGCAGTCTTGAAAGCGACACAGCATTCAAACCTTTTAGCAGAGTAGTTGCTTTTGCATTTAAATCAGTAGTTCTGCAGTGTTCAATGAAATTTCTCAAGATAAACGTGGATTTAGGTGTTTACACCAAAATCTTTTATTTTAGTAGTTTCCCTTTGCTTTATAGAGAGTCTTCTTTTATTGTAGTTAATTTCCCTGTTGAAAATTAAGAAGTGATTTGGATTAGTTCTTGTTTTTCCTTCTATTTAGCTTTTTGTAACAAGGCATCAGCTTTTAGAAATGAAAATAGCTTTTAGAAAATAAAATTTTTGCCTCAGGTACTGAGGTGTGATACTTTGTCTTCTACAGTTCAGAGTTCTCCAAATTCAGCAGCATGTGGTATAAGTTACTGACCTCTGATTAGAGTATAATAGCTTGCTAAATATTACTAATGACTCAACTTTCATGAGGAGTTTCTCCTGGGGAATCTCTGGCAAGGTGCTTTTAGTACTGCAGTACCTAGAATGAGCACAGACATTCAACATGTTAGCTTCTACTAAAGAGTATTGGGGTTCTCCTTAAAGACAACAGTTTGTGCTTTAAGTCATAAACTGCAGTGTTTACCATAAATTAATACTAATTTTAAAAATCTGTGTGTTTTCTGCTAGAGTATTTAAAATTAACTACTCATTCCTCTTTTAAAGGGAGTAATTTTGAGCAGTTAACAAAAAAATTAGGTTTTCTTCATCTTTGTTCTATGTCTGTGATAGGTGGAGATCAGCCGAAGAGTGACATTGGAAGAACTCCCCCCCGTTCTTGTTTTACACCTCAAGCGGTTTGTATATGAGAAAACTGGTGGATGCCAGAAGCTTATCAAGAATATTGAGTATCCTGTTGATCTGGAAATTAGTAAAGGTAAAGATTTTTTTAACAGAATTTCCCCCTCTCTCAGGAAAAGATAATGTTGTGTTTCCTAGGGGTATCTGTGTTTGTTTTCTTTGCTCCCAGCTTTGTGCACAAGATTTCTCCATTGTTGTCTGGAAACTTAGTAATTTGGATGAGTGTCTTGTATGCTTCTTTTTTCTTTGTGTGTGGTGTTTTGGTTTTTTTTTCTTCCCCCTTCATAAAAAGAATATATTTCGGTTTCTGGATTCAGTTTTGCCAACCCTGATGTTGCCTGTGTATGAATTTGGGCATTCATTTTGCAAAGAACATTATGCTGAAAGATCTTAGAACCTTTGCCTCATCCTAGACTTTGGGTTGGCCAAATAAGAGGTTCCTGCAGATTTAAGGAGGAAGGTTATATAGACTGCTACGGACAAATATCGGAAGTGATCCTGCTGAATGAGGGGCATGTCCCTACACACGGCTGTTGCTAAGTAATAGATACTTTTGCCACAAATCTCATTCACAGAAGTGGCAAATTATTGTAATAACAGTGGCTATTGAAAGGAAACTGGACATTTTATAGAAAATGCAGCCTGGAGGCAGACAAGTAAGCCGTAGTTCAGAGGTTAAAAAACAAAGTTCTTTAACAAATATTTTAAGAGACACTGATTTTATAAAGTGTGAGAGCTTGCATATAATCCAGCGTCTGAAGCAAAATTAAATGCATTTTGTTTTGATCTGACAAATTGGCTGTTAGCCAGCCAGGAGTTCAAATAGGAAAAAAAATAAATAAAATTAGTGATTATTCATATCTCAAGTGAGATGTGTACTTGGTCGGACAGTACCCTTTTGTTTTACTTAATATTTTATTTTAAAAATTCTTT
The DNA here is from genome assembly GCF_963921805.1 of Phalacrocorax carbo. Taxonomy (NCBI): domain Eukaryota; kingdom Metazoa; phylum Chordata; class Aves; order Suliformes; family Phalacrocoracidae; genus Phalacrocorax; species Phalacrocorax carbo. The sequence continues at coordinate 42,560,815 of NC_087520.1, forward strand.
AAAGAATGGATATTTGTAGAACTAGTTCAGTTTACCTTGACTAACAAAAATGGTCGTAGTATGACTTGTAATCTGAGATGGATTTTGTCATTGTCTGACAGCAGGAATGAAAGGGAAAAAATGAGTAGTCCGATCTTTTGCCCTCTAATTCTTCAGGTTGTTGTTTGTTGTTGTTTTGGGGGGTCTTTTTGTTTTGTTTTATGGTCTTTTTGAGCCTACCATAAATGTTAGTGTTCAACAAACCTCAAAATTCATTCCCTTGATTACCAGCTATCAGAACCATTCTTTAAAGGCTGCAGAAGACATTCTAATTAAAACTTTCTCCTTTATGGAAGTGTTGGTTTCTCTTAGAAAGAATTGATCCCTTTGAAATTTGAATTTCTAAGCTTGCTAACTATTGCCTTTGTGACTTTTTTTCCCTCCTCCAGAGCTACTATCTCCTGGTGTGAAAAGTAAAATTTTTAAAGGCCAAAGAACCTACCGGCTCTTTGCAGGTATTTACTCTATATGCCTCTAGTCCCTGTATTGCAAATACAAATTCTGCATGTAGAACGCTAGAAACACTGGAGTTTCCTGGCTTAGATAAAATAATTTCTTTAAAATTATGCTGAAGTAGCTTGTGGGTGTCCAATTCTTGTATTTAGTGGGGTTTTTTGCATATTTACATGCATGCATATATTGTTATATCTGTATTTATATATCACATTGACCCAGCTTTGTGCAAAAACAGTTCTCTGACCCACCCTGCAAAATATCAGCAGAAGCTGAAATACAGCTGTAATATAACTATGCCTAAAATACACCACGTGTTCTCAGAATCATGTTTCAATGCTGGCTTTGCATCCCTTTGAACCCTCAAGATGAGTATTGCTGGCAAGGTATGAGTAGCATATTGTAGGTGGAAAAGTTTAACTTGGAGTAGATGATTTTTGTGTGAGGAAGCGATGTTTTTAAGAGCGTCTGCAATGTATAGGAAATACCTGAATTGGTAGTTAAGATTGGAAGCTCACGTAAGAATTCGGAAGGAGCGTTTTAATACGGAACGAAAGGTCTCTGGGCAGTAATGAATTTCCTGAAGTTTAAAACTCCTACACAGTTTATGATTTGCACCTGCTTATTTGTCTTGGCGTCAGGAGAACATAAGAAATGGGAGAACCGGAGGTCTTAACTTCTGCGTCACCAAATCTGTGCCCGTACTGGTGGCCTTGTGTGACTTGGTGGTTTGGATCCAGTTTTGTGACCGCTGAGGTTACAGAAGGAAACAACATACCTGTCTCTTGTGGAAATTCAGGACTGTTTCTGGCAGTGTAAATTTTTCTTTATTGGTAGTGGTTTTCATGGGGCAAGTTTAGACGGAGTATTTAAGGTGGCTTGAAGAAAATGTGTGACTGCCGTAATTTTTTTCTAACTCCTTCTATGGAAAAGTACAATACTCCAGTCTTCTGCCAGCCTAGGACTTCTCATCCACAGAAACTGAGCTTGGTGGATGAATTTTAAATTACTAAAGCAAGCTTTTGAAGAATTAAGTTTCAGATAAGGATTTGCCTAATTATGTAACAATTTTAGGACATCAATAATACAAGTTTAAGTTACTGTAAAAAGATCTGTTTCCTAATTTCCCCAAAACATATAGATTAGTATATTCTGCCTTTTTGCTTTGCTTACATTATTCTAGAATGTTTATTTTCATAGAAGTGTGACTCTAGTCTAAAAGAGAGTAAACAATTCCATAATTATATACTTCTGCTCCTGTGTCAGTTACGGCAATTCGTTCAGCTCTTTATCTGATCTTGTGAAGCATACGTTATGGGCTCTCACGTGCCTAGGAGCTAAAGGCAGTTTCGTACGTGCATCCTTAGAATTCCATCCATAAAAGATCTCTTCCATTTGGAGGCCGTTGCCGCACCTAGCACTGAGAGCTCAGCGTTAAGCTTTGGGTTTGATTTGTGCAAGGTGAGCTGAGACATATTGCCTGCAGAACGCTTCTGACAAGGGAGATAATTGGGGATAGAAGCCAGTTTGATTCTGTCTTGGAAGTAGCAGCATTAGCAGTTAATCAGAGGTGTTCGATTTTATTAAGGAGGTTACCATGAACTAATAAATGTGAAACGTATAGATTGGCACTTCAATAGATCCTATTTTCAGAATAAAATTAAGACAAAACGAATGGTTAGAGGGGGAATAACTGCTTACATTTGTAATCAATGCTGTTTGAAAAGCCTTGCCTGGTTTTTTTTCTATAGACTACTACCTAGTTATACCTGATTTTCTTTTTTTTTCCCCCACACAAATAGTTTCAATAAAACACTGTTGCCATCAGCAGACAGAGTGAATGTATAGCTTTAGAATACCTTGCGAAGCGTGGCAGTACCTATTGGAAGCTCTGAAGGGTGTGCTGTGCTCTTGCGATGGCCTTTGAGGGAAATCCTTCCCAGACTGCCCTCTAGGAAGCTGCAAAAAGCAATTTGGTGTTTTTGATTCTGAATTTACATAAACTTCCTTTTAGAATAATGAGATTTGTCATGCTGAGGAAACATTACTAATATTACATAGCATCAAATATGACCAAGCAAGCACTGAACACTTTAAAGATTCTTGCCTGAGCCAATTAATACAGATGATCTGTATTGCAGATGACACCAAGTTGGGCGGGAGTGTTGATTTGCTCGAGGGCAGGAGGGCTCTGCAGAGGGACCCGGACAGGCTGGATCCATGGGCTGAGGCCAGTTTTATGAGGTCCAACAAGGCCAAGTGCCGGGTCCTGCCCTTGGGTCACACCAACCCCAGGCAGCGCCCCAGGCCTGGGGCAGAGGGGCTGGGAAGTGCCTGGTGGAGAAGGCCCTGGGGGTGCTGGCTGACAGCCGGCTGGGCATGAGCCAGCAGTGCCCGGGTGGCCAAGGAGGCCACCAGCCCCCGGGCTTGTGTCAGCACTGGTGTGGCCAGCAGGAGCCGGGCAGGGATGGGGCCCCTGTGCTCGGCCCTGGGGAGGCCCCACCTCGAGTGCTGGGCTCAGGTTTGGGCCCCTCGGGACAAGAAGGGCCTTGAGGGGCTGGAGCGTGTCCAGAGAAGGGCAGCGGGGCTGGGGCAGGGTCTGGAGCACAAGTGTGCTGGGGGGCGGCTGAGGGGGCTGGGGTTTAGCCTGGAGAAGAGGGGGCTGAGGGGAGCCCTTCTCGCTCTCTGCAGCTGCCTGAGAGGGGCTGGAGTGAGGGGGGGGCTGGTCTCTGCTCCCAAGTCACCAGTGACAGGACGAGAGTAAACGGCCTCAAGCTGCGTCAGGGGAGGTTTAGGTTGGAGATGAGGGAAAATGTCTTCACTGCCAGAATGGTCAGGCCCTGGCACAGGCTGCCCAGAGAGGTGGGGGAGTCACCGTCCCTGGGGGGGTTCAAAAAACATGTAGACGTGGCACTTCAGGGCATGGTTTAGGAGACCTGGGGGTGTTGGGTTGATGGTTGGTCTTGATGATCCTAGAGGTCTTTTCCAACCTTAATGATTCTGTGATACCATCTGTAAAACCACAAGTATGCTATGAAAAAAGCATTATGTGACTCTTTCCCTTGATTTACTTTTTCAGTGGATATTTATGTGTGTATATGCGCATCACAAATTTCTCTTTGCAGTTGTCTATCATCACGGAAACAGCGCAACTGGTGGCCATTACACTACAGACGTCTTCCAAATTGGTCTCAATGGCTGGTTACGCATCGATGACCAGGCAGTCAAAGTGATAAATCAGTACCAGGTGGTGAAGCCGTCTGCAGAACGCACAGCCTACCTCCTGTACTACCGCCGAGTTGACCTGCTGTGAAACTTTTCCCTTTTACGCTGTGTGTGCAAGATACCTGCTTTGTAGAACGCCAACTATCACTAACTTTTTTTTTCCTCCTGTAAATGCTCTTTTGAGTGAATCTTTTTTCTTTTTTTCTTTTTTTTTTTTTTCCTTTTTTCCCTAGCAACTATGGGATAGAGTGATAAAGGAAACTACCTTGGGTTTGTGCACAACATAGTTTGTGTTGACTTTTGACTTTGCAGAATGAAGTCACTTGGTTGAAAGACTCAGTGTTGTGAATCAGAAAAAAAAATGATCTGAGTTAATGCTGAATCCTAAGATAATAAAAGGGGATTTGCATTTGATTCCCACTTTCTAATTGCGTAGTAGAAGAAAACCCTGCACCAGCAACAGAACTTGTAGATTTCTGTGAAAATGTTTTATCTTTACTTAAGTAAAAAAAAATTAAAAAAAAAATATAAAAAAAAATAAAGCGCTCTCTGCTTCCCCAATAGTTTTTGATAAGTGGTAAAATATGAGCCGATGTGTATGAGACAGAAACGGTCCTACGTGCTTCAAAAAACGTACAAACGTACACGATGCAGAGTTGCTGGTTCCTAATAGGAAGACACATTTTAATAATTGTGCGACAAGAAACTGCTTAAGTACACATTGCAGATCAAATATTTGGAGTTAAGATGTTAGTCTATATAGATGGGTGATTGTAACTTTATTGCTATTAAGAAATTTCAAACTGCATTTATGCTTCTGTGTACATGAAATTTAAAAAATGGGCAAAATAATTAAGATTGATATTTCTTTAAGTCTGCTTTGTTTAATTTTGCTGTCTGCTCTCCTATAATGTTGAGTTCCTAACTGTACACAGTTTAGTGATATCTAGAAGTATAAAGTCGTCGCCCATCAATAAAAGTCACAAAGTTGGTTTAAGGTGTGTGTGCGCGTGGGTTTTGTTTTTTCCTCACGTGTAAATTCTACCCTTGGAAACTCGAGAAGTCGCTGTGTAGCGCTTTTACAAGGCGTAGATAGCCTTCCTCCAACGAAGGGTAGGTGATATTTTTTCTTTTACAACTTCTTGTAACTTGAGAAATGCTCCCGTCCGGCCTTGCGGTGGAGCCGCCCTCTGCGGGGAGAGGCGAGCAGTCAGGCGGGAACAGGAACGGCGCCTGCCCGCGGGCCGCGGCGGTCCCAGGGCTGAGCCCCTCGGCCAGGCGAGGGACCTGCATCCTCCGTGAGAGCCCTGCACGGTTTTGAGGTACATGCTGTGGTGTTGGCCTCTGACTAACGTATTCTCCTCTTCGGCCAGCTGACATTTCCATTGAACACTCTGGTAAAAGTATTTCCTTGATCAGGTTCCTGTTGCCTTCCCTGATGCTGAAGATGATAAAAATACATATATTGATTAATCCTTAACTGGATGATGGTGTTTGTGCCTGGTGCACCATTGCAGGAGTGTGAGGATTGTGGCCGTGAAACAGGGCTCGTTTTAGCACAGAGTGTCTATGAGAGGTTGCGCTGCGTATACCCTGACCCAAGCACTGTTCGCTTTTTTTAAGGTACATATAGGAAAAAACGTTATTTTCTGCAAATCTATGGAAGTAAAATTAGCTGCATTAATTTTACAGGTACCGTGTTCCAATAAATTCCTCTAGCGTTTCTTCAAACTGCTGGTTTCCTTTAGCTTAAACGGCCTGTCTGTCCGGGAGGTGGGCGCGGGTCTTCGGTGACAAGCGGTGTTGGCTGTCGCAAGAGAAGCGAGCGGCCGGGAAGTGCCGTAGGTTTCGGCACGTGCCCATTGGCGCGGGCTTCCCTTCTGTGATTCCTGCCCGAGTCCAGCAGCAATTAGTCACTTTCCAGAAGACGGGAAGGTCGTTCCCGGCCGCTTCCTGGAGCGAGTTGGAGCTGGAGGTGTGAAACCATGGCCGCAGTTTGCACAATTTCATTGTGGTGGATTAAAAACCTTCTGCAGAAAGCCCTGCTGATTTGCCCTCTGACACTTCTACCCTCTCATGGGATGGTGGAGAACTTGGGGGTTTCCTGCCAGTGACTCACTCCTGGCGAGGTTGTTGCTCGTAAGGAAGGGCTGCGCTGCCCGGGCTCCGGCAGCGAGCGGGAGCGCCGGCCCCGTGGCTGGGGCGAGGCTGTTCTCTCTGCTCGAAGTTGAGTGATCCTCGGGGATGATCTTCAGTTTCGTTCTTGAATTATTAGGCAGCGTTAACGTCGTATCGCCACTGCAGTCCTGATGCTGAGAAAATGTTCTGGTGCTCTGTCAGTTTTGGATATCCAAACGTATAGGGATTTTTGTCATTGATCGGTAAATCTTAATATTTCCTGATCTGAAAATTGTGGCTGAGACACTTCTTGATTTCAGTGACATTCCACCGACTCCCAAACCGTTTTCTGTCCAAAACTTGTTTTGGTTTTGACCAGTTGCAGGGAAAACCTCAGCCCCTGGCTGCTCGCCGGGCACGGTGCCCCGAAGCCAGGGCTGCCGAGGCAGCGTGCCAGGGGGCTGCCGGCGGCCGGGGTTTCCCAGTGCAGGGCCGCCCATGATGGGGATTACCCCGGAGCCAGTCCTGGTGTGAGACACTGGTTCCGCTTTGAATTTGAAATCTGGGGAGAGCGGGGGGGGTTGTTCCAAAGAAGAAAGAAACAAGATTTGGAAATTACTGGTTTGTACTGGTTATTATTCACGTCCTGTTTCTGCACTCTGGTTGAAACAGTTTTCTGTGCTGCAGAAATCTTTTTTTTTCCTTGTGGCTGTGTTGAATATTTACCTGTAGCTCCAGTGCGCTGTGAAAGGGTACATTTCTGATAATGTAAGCTTACCAGATAAAACTGCAGGTGATGAGTGATTAATACATGGCTTGATACCAGCTTCCTTGCAATTAACTTCGGTTTTGACTGGAAAAGATGGGTGGCTGGTGAGTTTGAACCCGTGTTACCCCAAAATTGCAGGTAGGACCTCAGGTACGGTTCGTAGAGACAAATTGGACTCTTAACGGTGAGGGATTTCCTAGCGAAAAGCCTTCGCAGTTTACCGATGTCTTCCCCAGTTGCGGATGGGTTTGTAATACAGGTGTATTTGAAATACAGGTATAATAAAATCTTATTTTGGGGGGCGGTTGCTGTTTGCAAGCGGCCCTGCAAGACCCTCCCAGGACTTGGGGACATGCGCCGAGATGAAGCTCAGCTTTTTGCCCTCTGAAGCCTTGCATTTTGTTATCTTCTGGAAAGGAAACGCTGCGTCCGTCTCAGTCTTCCCGTGAATAACGGAACGAGTCTTCTCGGTTATAGGTGACTCCCCCGCTTCAGAAATGACGGTGTTCGATCTGGAGCGACCCCCGTTCGCGATGAGCGGTTCCGAGTGGAGTCCAGCACAGCCGAAATAGCTTAAAACGGGGAAAGTTGAAGAGGAGAGGAAGAATTTGAAGAGTAGGATGAGACAGAAAGAACTGGTGTACAATTAATGAGACTTTAACAGTATTTCATATAGCCGTGCTTGCGCTTCTGCTGAGGTTTGCTTAGCGTCGCTGCATATGCGATAGATTAGTATTACAGTATTTAAATTACAGTTTAATCACTTAATACGGTTTTACCTAATAGAAACTTGGTCCTAAGAACATCCTATTTGGTATTTTTTTACTGTTGAGACGTACGGTTCTGCGTTCCCTTGCAGCTGTGGAAGCCCCAAGGGCTTTTCCTACGTCCTGTGCGTTACCCTGTGGGGTAGGAGAATAGGAAATGAATTTATAGCAGGACTCAAGTTATGGTATATAACCTAGACCTTTCCTGTTCCTAAAAGACATGTAGAGGCGTGATAAAAATTGTCAGGATTGGAGAAGACTATCAGCAGAGTTCCTGCTGCACCGAGTCTGCATGTTCAGTTCTACATTTCACTTGACGTGAGCAGGTTACAAGTGTTATTAATTATTTTAAAGAAACGGCAATGAGTAATTGCCGGTTTAAAAAGCAAGTGTTGAAATCCTCTCTTGGTATGAAATGGGAGTTGTTCAGATGGTATTAATTTTTTTTATTTTTTTCACTAAGGATATTACAAATGCACTTGTTGCTAAAATCCGTCTTTTGCAGTCTATTACTCAAAGGGAGAAAAAAGTAAAAAGTATGTGGCAAGAGTCTGATGTGAGCACATAACCACAATTTTTATTTTCTATGTTAAACCCCCTTTGTTGCAAAACAAGGATTTTGCAGCCTTTTGATTATTTGCTTCGGCTGTAAGTGATTATGCAAAAGAAAAAAAAACCACAACACCCAAAACACCCCGCCCATCACCACGACCCCCCCCGTACACCGTTACATTTACGTGGTCGTTTACTGATGCTTAACCTGGGTTTTGAGAAATGGTTTTTATAAAAGACCTAAAAGTTTTCAAAACTTGGGGTGTGCGAGTCCAAAAGGCTGTTGGAAAAACCTTGCGCCGTAAGCCAGGGCTGCGTGGGGCTTGGTTTGATGGCGTGGGGGAGAAGGGTGATCAAAGGCACAAGGTATTTGGGGGTGGGGGGAAGTCGGGTGTTTTTTAATTAAGAAACTGGGCTGTTTTCCACAATATCGCCCCAAGACGATGCCGCGGCCGAGGCGGGCTGGGCCGGGGACGCGCTGCAGCAGAGGGCAGTGGCAGCACGCGTGAGTTGCATGGTGTTACGGCTCCAGAGCTGCCGCCCGGACTTCAGAGAGCTCCCGGGCTGCCGGCAAGGGCTTCGTCCGCACAAACGTACTCTGAATCTCCCCTGTTTTGACCAGGGACGAAGAGCACGCCTGTGACACGCAGTGGCTGTTCCCACGTTGTTCGGGGATTCGTGCGACTCTGGGGTGTTTATTCCAGGCTATTTCGAATGACCCAAAGGAATTTGGAAAGAATTTCTGTTAGTAAATAACCAGATGTAACGGCTGCGAAGCTTGTGATTGCGAGCCGCCACCTCCCTTTGGGGTGACATCTCCAAAACCCACTGTTGGGTTAGTATTTCTGAACCGTTTCGGTCTGCAGCTCTGTACCGGTTACTTTGCTCTTAAAAGCGCGTTTCAGCATCTCTCGCTGCAGATGTAACGAGGAGATGTGGTGAGCTGCCATAACAAGGCGAGGGGGTTTGTAGTTTCCAGCTGGCGTTTCGCTTGTGCTTAGCGTGGTCAGCAGCGCCTCCGACATTCAGCAGTTAATATCTGAAATTGCTGCTTGTGTGCCTATTTACCTCGTCTTACTGACCTCATTTTTTTTTTATACCTGGGCACTGAAAAAACAGCAGAGGCTTTGGGGAAGTTTTGTGGGGGAGTTTCTTGTTTGTTTTTTTTTCTTGCATATCATCAGCAGATTAAACGTTGGGGGAAATGTTCTTAATTATGAGAGGGAGGAAAAGAAGCTGCAGATGAACCTGGGTGGTCACGGTCCAGGCTGCCCCAAAACAGTAGAGCAGCAAGAGAGAATAAATAGAGGGTCACAGTGCCAAATATTAGTTGTGTTTGGAAGTGAATCTGTAAATGCCTGGCTTTTGCTCCGGTGATTGGCGATCCCCACGCTATTAATTCATCTGCTGGAGCAGCCTCCATGTAATGGTCAAGAGAGCGGGGCGTCTCCATCTCGTCCCTGCAGGAGGGCAGGACGGGTGAGCGGGGGTTCCTTGGCCACCTCTATCCCACTGCATCATCCTCCAGTAGAGGCAAAGCCCCGTCGGGAGGGGAAATACAAGGAGGCAGCGAAGCTGAGGATGCGATTCTCCCAAACGTGAGCGTGGCTGAGCCCGTTGGGAGTAGCTCAGGGGCTGCTGGTCCTCTCCGTTACGCTCTCACCGTGCATGAATACAGCCAAGTTTCTGCGCGTTTCCTATTGCCACCGGCTTTGCTTCATCCCCGTTATTCCCCTTGTACTCCCGCTGTTCCGGAGCGGGCGTCAAAACCAGGCGGTAACAGGAGTTGGCACTACGGCTTTGAGCCTCCCGCTCCGTTCCTCGCTCTGCCTTCACCGACATTCGGTGCTGTCGCTACGGAGCGACTACTTGAGTAGGAAATGAAGGGGAATTTAGCTGAAGCTGAAAATCAAGACGTGCTGTCTGCGTGTTCAATTAGGAGGGCATAGTGAAAGCTGTGTTTCTTCCCATTCATTGGCTATTACATTAAAAGCCTTCTCTCCTAATATATACTTATATATGCAGCCTGCTTTATGTGGCTTTTACCACATATGAAATGGAGACGTTATAATCAAGGCGGTAATAGCGCTGAATGATTAAAACTAACTTCTGATTGTTTTGGCTTTGGTCAAATGTATGACCTGAAACTGCTGACTCAGGACAAATTGAGGTGCATAAAAAGCCTCGTTCCGGGCCGTGCTCATCCTTAAGCACGGCCGTGCACCGTGAACGACTGGCGCAGTGAAACCGTACCAGTGTATATTAAAAAAGAAATTAAAAAATAAAATCTTTGTAAAGCGGCGGGGTTGATGGAGAAGTCAGACAGCCCAAACCGTCCCACAGGGATTTATTTCCCATAGGAACATCTGCGGAGATTACAAAATACTGAATTGCTCTGAGTGCTGGTCATCATTTGTATGAGGGTATTTGGGATTTTAAAATGAGTTAATTCAACTTTCTGGTAATTGGAGTGAACAGCACTTTGAGGGCCGTGACTCAGGGCTGTGGAGCTGCGTGGTTTCGGGGTGGCAGCCTGTGTGGGAGCCCAATGGTTCATTGCTGTTGGCCCTCGTTACTCAGGGAAATTAGGAAACCAGGGGCTGCTGCAGCATCTTTCAGCTGATGAAATAAACCTTCTGCAAATAGAGCAGAGTCATTGATCCGGAGTGAATCAGAGGAGCAAGGGGGAGGGCGGGGGGAAGAGGAGCATACAGTGATTTTAAAGTAAAGCAGTGCAGAGCCTCCTGTCAACCCAGGTCTGAGTGGTCTTCGAATCGCCCGCGTCGGTGGCAGCATCGGAGCCTTTTTGGGAGCGAGCTGCCCAAATGACACTGAATCGCTCTTAGCAAGGGAGAATTGCCAGGTCCAAACGCTGGACCATACGTTGTCGGTTCACATACACAGTTTGCTTTGAAGTAAATAGAAACTTTTTGTAAATACAGCTGGGAGAACGTGGCCAGTGGGGAAGAGCAGCCAGAAAGGGTGTCGTGGCCATACTGGGCTGCAGGACTGGGACTGACTGGTGAGGACGGGCTCCCCCACGTCCCAGCTATGACTCAGTTAAAAAGACGCAGACCAGAAATGGTGCTGAAGATACACCCCAGGTGATGAGGATCTGCTGCTTCTCGAAAAATTCTCAGGAAAATGGTGAAAGAGATTAAATCAGCAGAGATATCTTGGAGCTGACTTCAGAGGGCTTGTCGTCTTTGCTCAGTGGAGTTGCTCTATCAGCTGCCAATACTTGCCGCTCTGCTCACGCGCTGTTGAACAAATTTGATAAATGTCATTCTGCTTTTTGAGCGCTGCTGGGGTTTAAACAAGCTGCTCAGCTGCTGAGTATCTTGTAATCTCCCTTCTTGTAAACAGTAAGTAACAGCGGTTGGTGGTTTTCTCAAAGAAATAAATATTGACTGTTTAGAAGAATGGAAGGACTTTTTTTTTTCCCCCCCCAGGGAGTTTGGAGAGAGGACTATAGACAGTGGATTTGGAAAAAAATCGTAGCTGCTTTGCTTGGATATGCCAAAGCCAGGAGATGGGTGCTTCTGTACTGGGCTGTTGCTGGTGCCCTCTCTGCAGGGGATTACCCTGGGCTGGGGCTGGGTCATCCTGGGTACGTGCCAGGAGACGTGCTGAGCCAGCATCGCTGCCGGATGGGGACCCCAAGGAGCTCCCGTGGGTGGTGATGCCCAGACCTGCTCATCCGGGCACTCGGCACCGCAGCGGAGGTGCTGTAATACCCTCGTGTTGCTGCTTGTGGTACCTGTTTGTTTTTTGCTCTTTGTTTATGTAATAAAAGGAAGGAACTTCCAGCTTGTCTTTTGCTCAATCATTTCCTTCCAAAGTGAATGAAATCGCGTTTCAGCAGTTGTACGTAGAATTGCAAGCGCAGGCACGGAGTTTGATGCCAGGTCAGTGTTGGGGCTCTTTGGGCATCAGCTGCGCGGCACAAGAGGTGAGATGTTCCACTAACTTTTTATTTTCCTTATTCTCTGTAACTCTCACTGTCGCGCTGGAGCAGCAGGGCTGAACCGTGGGGGTGTGTGGGGAATGTCAGCTTTGTGAACAGACCGCAGAGGGTGAGAAATCCCCCGTTTCCCGGCCGAACACCCAGCTCTGGGGAAAAAAGGGGACTGCCATAGGGTGTGCCCGGCGCTGGACCCAGCTCAGCCCTGCTGCCAGACCTGGGGACCCCGCGGCTCCGGCGGAGCTGTCTCAGCCCTGGAGCACCAGGACACGCTGTGGGATTTCCCGTGGGGAGCGGGAAATAAGACAGCTGGCTTTAGTCCCTCGAAAAAACCCACATTTTCTTGAATTCCCCCTTCCTCCCTCATCACCGGAGCCCCTCACCGAGGTGTCGCGGCCCCCCTTGGTGGCAGGGAGGATGCTCCCATGCCCCCAGGAACCCACCGGGCTGCGAGCTCTGCCTGAAAGCAAACTGCAGGCGAAAGCAAAGCCTTTTATATCATCATCCGGCTGCACTCCTCCTCCTCCTCTCCCCCTCCCTGGGTGTTGTGTTACAGCCTTTGGGAGGATGGTCCTAATTTGCTGCGCCCCAATGACTATCTCCAAACTGCTGAGGTCCCAAGCGACACCCCTCTGCTCCTTGCTCCTGCCTCCTTTTCGTGGTTTCCCCCCCCCCTTTTCGTTATTACTACAGGCCTGCTGCCAAACAGGATGATCCAGGGTTGTCCTCTTTGCCTGGAGAGCATAAATACCACTGGGGAGCTCTGTGAGACTGCAGTTGGTACGAGCTGCTGAGCCGAGACCTTGCATTCCTCGCACCTCCTAAGGCTTATTTCACCCTTTCCCCCTTCCTCCTAGTTTAAATATTTCAGATATATAATTTATTTTTCACAAGCAGGCTTGGAGGAGCTACGATTTCCTGGGGACTTGGAAGTACCCGGCGAGGTAAGCGTAAGCTTCGGTCCCTGCTTCTGAAACGTGGTTTTGGGGGGTGGGGGCATGTGCGAGAAATGTCTCTGTTTAAGTAGGCACGATTTTAGTAACTTCTCCAGAAAGTTGCCTGCCTGGTATAAAAGAGCACAATACTGTCTGAGCTTCCCTTATGTACGCTTTGCAGAGGTTAATGCAAGATTAATAAACACTAATCTTGAGTGAATGGGAGGAGTTTGCAAGTACAGGCGTGGATTTCTATACAAATAGAAAATATCTAAGGGATGCTGTAGCGGTCTCTAAGAGCTGGCAACCCATGGGCACCTCTAGTCTGTTCCAGGAAGCCTGTGCTTATGCAGCTCTGCTCTCAAGCCCTGTCTAAGAGGAATTTCACGGTGTCGCCACATGTTGTGTCTGTTACCAGTGGGTTTTCCATGTGGTTTTGGGTAGAAACTCACCCACTTCAGTTCTGTGGGAGTGGATTGTAATGGAAGAACCAGATGTTGTGGCCTTGAAGATGCTGAATGCTCAGTGTGTTCCTTGCAGCCAATGTTATGTCCTGTGTCAAGGGATTTGTCATCCTGCTTTTCTTTTGAAGCCAGCATAATTCTTCAAAGCTTGAAATGTGTACTTCTTGGTTAAACAGATGACCGGGGGTTTAATGCATTAAGTATGTTGTGGCTTTATCACTGGATTTCTTTACACAGGTTAAAAGCTGATCCCAGGCTAAGTCTCTTTTGCTTTGCTGGTTTAGATGCTTTGCTGGTGTCCCCCACTCTTTCATTTTCCCACCTCGTCAGCTTGTTCCATGTATAACTCTGCAGGTCCTGGGATGTTTTAGCTGCAAATGTCAACCCTAACCAAGAAGTGGACAGCCACTCGTATACTTTACCAGGGAGGCAGTTAAAGATCAATAGCCTTAAGGAATAAGGTGAAGTGAGGACATAATGAATTACAGAAGCCAGCCTGCATGTGGCTTTAGCAGGCAGCGCTGCAAGCCAGGCTTCAAACGCTACCAACTCTTCTGCTTTCTGTGAAATGCAGACACCATCCATTAGCTGGGGAAATAGCTTTCTAAAAATAACCTTTTCCAAAGTCCGGTGCTGCTTTTTAGCTTCCTCAGACCCCAGAAGAAGGCCTCCTCTTTGTCCCCAGTTTGGACAGGCTTTACAGCACATTAAGGAGTCTGTTTCTGCTGACTCACTCGTTTCTGATTGCTCCCAGATGTTTACCTGGCACCAGTATCAAGGGCCTGATGTGTTTCAGGAGCGGCTGTGCTAATGCCCCTCTTGAATCCTTGAAAACAACAGCAGAGACTTCCTCAGCTGACTGTCAGATGATAATTTTTTCTGAATAATGTCAAATCCCAGCTCAAAGGCAGTCTGATTTCGGTCTTCCCCGATGAGGAGTCCCTGATGCAGCTCTGCAGGGCACCTGGGCTGGCTGAGCCTTAACACGTCCGAGCGTTTCGCTGCGCCTGGGCACGAGGACGTTGCGAGGCAAACGTATAGACATCTGGAATCGATGAGGGCTTTCTGATGCGTGAGCACCTATCTGCTGCTTTTAATTTATCTGGCCAGGGAGCTCATTGCTCCCTGTCCCTCTCTGGTCACTTCATCCTTCTTTTCGATGCTTAGTGCTCTCCACCTCGAGCCAAAGCAGAGCGGGGGGAACCTGCACACCCCAAGTGAAAAAGAAGATAGTGCCAAATTGACCTAATTTTAGAGAGGTGCTAGTATCCCTTTGCTCGCAAATGGGATACAGGGAAGAACATCCCGAGGAATAATGCACCATCTGTTGCAAGGTTTTGGCTGGGGCACGAAACCAGACGCGCTGGCTTCGTTGCGTAGCCGTGAGCAGGGCAGCTCCTCTGGGCTTTCAGATGTTACAGCTGATTTTTTTCAAGCTGCCCTTTCTGTAAGTTCAGTGTTTGCCTTAAATGGGTGGTGGATACGGGCTCCTATTTAGCAAAGGGCACCCGGCCAAATGACGGGGTACAACTGCAGCGTATATTAGCTGTCTGTTCCTGCCTGCTCTACCTACAGGGCAAGCTGCAGTTAAAATTGCTTGTGCTAAATGGCCACATTGTAAACGGCTGTGGCAGAGCATCTATTTTTAAACTCTTCGGGAAGTGCCTCAAAGTAGGAATTGTTCCCTGAATTTGGGTCAGACAGTCTACAAAAGCAACAGCTCGTTTTGCTTTCCCTACCCTTCTGTAGCTGGGTTAGAAGGTTGGGCTGCTGCTTGGCGCGGGGGGAGCAAATGCCAACAAAGGGCTGCGAAGAGGATGAGGTTAAAGCGATATTTGTCCCAGTGCCACCGAACGTCCTGTCTTTCAGGTGTGCCTGGAGCTGGGGACAAGGCGAGTGTGTTCGACTTGCTCTGCAGAGCAGGAAATAATGAGAAGCCATTACCTAAACTGAGCAAATTCTATTCCTGCATTGTTCTACCAAGGCGAAGGCTTAATGCTCTGCCTGGAGAGAGGCTGAGGGCAGCTGGTTTTCATCTGCCTTAATACAGTACAAGTAAGAAGCCTCAAAAAGGGACTTTGTTTCTTTTGTGTAGACAGCCAACGTATTTTCAGCGTTTCTCAACGGCCTCAGAGTTTTTTGGGGGTCCCCACCCATGCACAGTACCTTGTGCTTGCCACTGTCCTCTGCCGATGCTGTTGGGCTGGGTGTGGGGAACAGGGGTTTGGGACTTCATGCACGAGCATAGATTTTCCAGCTGGAAGGCGCTTCCCTGCCTTGGATGGTTTCCAACT
This sequence comes from Phalacrocorax carbo, assembly GCF_963921805.1. Classification (NCBI taxonomy): domain Eukaryota; kingdom Metazoa; phylum Chordata; class Aves; order Suliformes; family Phalacrocoracidae; genus Phalacrocorax; species Phalacrocorax carbo. The sequence continues at coordinate 42,576,395 of NC_087520.1, forward strand.
CATCCGGACCCAGTATGTCCAAATCCCGTGTCGCTGGGCTGAAACTTCTCGAAGAATTCCTTCTAATCTGGGGTTTATTTCCTGACGCTGCGTAAGAACGCTTTCAGCATGTCTTTTAACCATGCTGACAAAACTAGGTCCTCACCTAGCATTGAAGATGGGGATGGGGAAGCTTTCTCCCAAAATTTAGCCTCAAGGAGAGAGTATGCTGTGCTTGCACCACCCGTACGGATGTTAATTGCCCCCGATGGATAGATTCTGCTCTGGTGGCTCTTGGATCCCACCTAAAGAGCACTAGGTGCTGCAGAGCCATGCAGCAGCACATATTTCCTTTCCTGAACAGCTCATGATCTAAATAAAACCAGCCAAGACACACAAGTCTCATTAGACAGGGAAGTTGGGGTGGGGGGAGAGGAAGGGAGGAGGGGTTTGGAAATGGCAGGTGGAATGGGAGCACCATGGAGCAAGGGAGGGGATGGGGATTAAATGAAGCCATTCAAACCCCTTAAAGACCAAACTGAGACCATCTCTCCAAGCCCTTGGTGCTGATGGCGACCGAGCATGCGTGGGAACACCTAATCTTCTGGCGGGGGGAGGGTGAGAGCTCTGGCTCCTCTCCCGATCTGCCATAATTCATATCGCTGGCCACGCTCCCGCCCGCCGTAAAGCGATGCGTCAGTGAGAACACCTCGGTGCGTCATTCGCCAGCAGGGATTTTGGTTGTTCGACGTTACGGTGACATTTCACATAAACAGCCGCTTTCACGGAGTCTGGCAGCTGCTCTGCTGGAGTCTATTGGCAGAGCGGGGCCTCCGAAATAGCTCTTGCTGATGTCTGACCTCTGCAATCTGGCTCGCTGGGAATTTTACTTTCCCTTTTATTCATATCCGTTCTCTACTGTAATGGCTGGTCTTTGGGCGAAGAGCTTTGAATGCCTCCCTTTCCCGCCTGTGAAGGGATGGAGCTGGGATTATTCAGAGCTGCTGGGCGCTGCTGGGCGACACCTGCACCCCTGGCATCTTTGGTGGAGAAGGCATCCGCCGCCGTGCCCGAGTGCTGCCTGGCTAATGCTCGCTCCCAGTACAACTTACGGTGGTGGCGTTGGGGTCTTCCTGTCGCTGCGGTGAATGATAATTGCTTAGAGTGTCGGCATCACCCTTTTTCAAGTAAAAAATCTGGGTTGTGTGGCTTCCTCAGCATGGGCCATATGCACTGAGAGCTTCTCTGGCACTGCTCTGACTGTCTGCTTCTCCCCAAAATCCAGGCTGAGCCACAGGAGTCTCTGCAAGAAAACCTACAGTCATCTTCGTCTCCGCTTCTGCTGGCTGGAGAGGAGGAGGCATGAATCCTGTCCTGCCTTGGATCCTCCCTCTTGGATGTGTACTGCTCCTGACAAAGGCAGCCGAATGCTTTATCTTGCCCAACTCAAGTCACCTGGAGAGCATTTTGAGTAAATATCAGGATGGGGAAACTCACTCCAGATCCAAGAGAGCTATTTTATTCTCAGACAGACAGGAGATATTGATGCTCCACAATAAACTGAGAGGTCAGGTGTACCCAGTGGCCTCTAATATGGAATACATGGTGAGTCTAGATCCTGATACCTAACTGTAGTATTACTTTATTATTTTATTTTATTGTAATTTTCCTTATGGTGCAAGAGGTGTAGCAAATTTCCTCTGAAGTAAGATTTTCTCAAGAGGTTTCCTGGAGCAGTTTCATGCTGGAGAGAATGATGGTTTAGATCATTGGACTGTTTTGGTTGGAAAGGGCCACTAATGGGTCATCGAGTCCATCCGCTGCATAGTTTCAGGACTGGTTCCATTATTCATAAAGTAGCATCTGGCCCAGCCCTGGACGCATCTCCAGTGATGGCAATTCCACAGCCTGCCTCAGCAGGTTCTTCCATTACCTTAATGTCATAAAAGCATCACATTTTCCCTAGTGTTTAAACCCACGTTCTTGCTGTGGAAGCTTTTAGACCATTTTGACTGGTGTTTCGGGACACCACGGTCTGCTCAGAGGAACCTCGGATGGTCTTTGGATTGCCATCAGCTACTGCCCAAAGCTGGAGGTAGCATCTGCCCTTCTGCCATGCGCCGATCACCAGAGGTTATTGGTGTGAGCCAAGCATCCATAAAGCTGCTGGGAATCTGCTCAGTGCCTTGGAGAAACAGGGCTTGAGAAACGTGGTTCCATCTGCAAAGAGTTTCAATGGCTGGAAAGACTTTGGGAGTTCACGGGTGGATGGGCCAGTGCAATTGGCTTTTCCTAGTTCAAGAAACCAAAGTAAAAGTTTGGTCAATGTATTCTCCCACTTCAGAGGGAGAAGTTAAAAGTATGAGTATGAAATAGGGCTTTGCCATCAACAATTCAGATGAATAGGTTTTTTTCACCTGATGCCAGAGACCCTACTTTGAGCTATTTTTGACAGGCCATCAAAATATTGTGGGGCCAGAAAATGATGTAGGCAAATAATTTTTGTGTGCGCGTGTGCCTTTTCCCACTGTGCAAATATCGTTATGTCCGAAACTAGCCTGACTTCAACTATGTGCTCCTGCTGACAGATTAAATGATTAATGATTTGTTAAGACCGTGTTTAAAAGGGTAAAAGAAATAGCACACTAAATGTAATACAAAATTGTTTGCCAGCTGTGCTGAAATGAGCACTGCAAATGGAAAACCCTGCCTTTTGTGACTGCAGGGAAGAGAAAAAGAGAAGGGAGAGCAGAGGACAGTAGGGAAGGTCACCTGTCCATCAGCTGGTCCTCGTTAGCATTCACACCGCTGGTCTTTCGTCCCGCTTTTGTCAGAAATCGCACGCCTTTCTAAGAACCGGTGCTTTGTATCTCTCCCAGCGGGCTCTCACGCTATCCTGCAGGCTGCCGGCAAGGTACTGCCGGGGAAGAGGTGACTTGGTTAATTTCCAGAAAGTAAACACAAAGCATGAGAAAGCCAAATGTGTTTTGGTTGGCTCTGAGGATCTGAGAGGGCGGCCGTTGCGGACTGTCCACGGGCCGACCGCTGTTTACGCTTGCAGCGTGGTTACGCTTTTATGTTTGCCTTTGCTCAGTGTGCTTTTCTAGTGGTTTTTATGGGCGATTGAGGGTAAATGAAAGGGCCTTATATGCTGTGAAGAAAGAAGCTGAGTATGAGATGGTGCTACTTGGACAGGCTATAATCAGCCTTTCATGTATTCGTGTTTACCCAACATTACTTGGAAATGCTGGCTATATTCTGAATGTGAATTTCACTTTAATCCTTTGTTCTGCATAGGACATTTCTCATTTGGACTCGTTTAAGAGGATGGTCTGTCTTCAGTACCGTAGATAAACTTTCCTCTCTTCCTTTGATGCCTGTGTGGTGCATCACAGGTGACGTGTGGTGCTAATTTGTGGATAAGTAGGTAGAACTTGTTCTTGCCCATCAACCTCCAAACACTGCCTTGTGAAAGTCCTTTCTCCTAGCTCCGTATCCGACTTATCTAAAAGCGGCAAGGGGAGCTAATGTATTCCAGGAAAGGGACACATTTACCTACCACAGGATGAACTTTAGCCAGTGGAGGCTGTTAATAAGAAAGCAATAACACAGTGAGTCCCATGACTTATCTGGAGATCAAAAGAATTATATATATATGTATAAGGGATAAAGGTGACGTGGACTGAAGAAAAGAAGGAAGAAACGGTTCTGCTGCTGGGTTTGTATAATTAATTGAAAGCTAGCACAAGTATTCAGTGTTAATGGAAAATGAGTGAGCAGTGTACGTCTTCCTAAGTTGGTCAAACACAGCATTACCTTGACGCCTATAACAGCTTTACGATTGACACTTCCACTGTGTGTTTGGGACTCTATAACAGCGGTCACAGCAGTGGATGGGTGCCAGGACCAAAATACACGCCTCGTTAATGAACTCGGAGTAAAAAGGACGTAATAGTTCCTAAGACATCTTGACCTTTTAAGATGGCTTAGTCAGATGGTTTTCAGCAGTCATGAAAGGCAGAAATCTTTCCTCTTGCGGAGACCTGAAAGACAGCTGGATAAAACAAAATTGTTCTCAGTACAGATTGCTGGAAGGAAAATAGCTTGCTTTCCTGTATAGGGTATCCATCCTTCCTCTAAACTGTAGGGTGGTGACTTTCCTTGTCCAGACAGGATAGTATTTCTGTGTGGGTTAGCAAAGCATGTCCAAGCTTCTGCCAGGACCTGTCAGTCCTGGACTGTCACACCACTTTTAAAAGTAAATTGTCAGTATTGCAGAAGGTCTAAGCTGGGGAGAAAGAAGAGTGAGTAACCGGATCACTGCAACTCATGTGTCCAGGGCTAGGTTTACAAACCAGTTAGGCTGAGTAAATGGACTCTTTGTGGAGTAAGTTCTTATTAAATCTGAACCTACAAAGTGTAGTATAGTGTGTGTATGCCGTGCATGTATCTAACATGTACGGTGAATACTGTGCTTTGAAAGGCCATTACAAATTTGCAGGAGTAAAAAAGAAAGTCCGTGTGCTAAATCACTTGGAATCGCACATAACCAAAGGCTTCTCAGTCTCTGCTTGAGAGGGAAACTGAGCATAGATGTACACTGCCCCTCTGGCTTCAGCAGTCTTCCTAGATACTGCTTTGAATATTGGCATAAAGACTTGTTGCAAGCATAGCTGGGAAAGTCTGAAATCTCATTTTTTGGATATGTTTATTGGTCTGAAATAATTCTAGCCTCCTGACCGCATTCACGTCTGAGAAGCAAGAGGCAAATAACTGCTCTAATTTAAATGGGATGGCTTTGTAATCTGATGCCCGCAGAAATGAGCTTGTCTACTCATCAAGCACAAAGCCATGTAAAGACATAGCTCATTCCCAATTGCCTGTTGAATATCTTTTGTCCAAGTTCATTTATTTTGTCCGTAGGCATCAAAGGAAGATGCAATGCATATGTTCACATCAATTTCCATTTAATGGCCTATTGCTTATAACGTCTCTGCATTAAATTAAGAGATTTGGAATGCTTCTGCCTTTGAGGCTGCAGGGAATCATGCTCTGCTAGGAAGTCTGAAGTACTAGCAGCGCATAACGTCTTGGGAGAGCTTCTGTGGCTTATGTGTTGGATGGGAAGGTGAATTGTGGCTGGTCATTGCCTGGTGCAGAAAGTGGGAGACCACAAGAAGTTGTGTGTCTAGGCACAATTGCAATATTCTGCCTGAACAGAGGTTTGGAAACGTGTGTGGTGGGTCAGATCCCATATACCTTCAAGGAGCTGGAGGGCTGAGACGGAAAATGGTTTCATTCCCTCTGTCAGAGTTGTGTCTGCACGGGGTTTTGCAGGCTGACATGAATTTTCTCGGCCACCGGTCAGTTCAAAGCCAAGCTGATGAGGTCAGAGCAGCTCTGGGATGTTGTTGGAATTCGGGTTGCTGAGCATGCTTAATGATAAGCTGTTCTCGGAGGTCTGGGCTGTTAGCTCAGTTAGATGAGCTCATGTTTGCCTTACGAAGATAGTGTAGACACACCAAGTTCCAGGAGACACTGCATTTTCCTGTCGTCTTAGCCAGGGACATGCGGTCCCTCCCCATCCCAGTTATAACTGCCCGAGACTGTGCTCAGCTACTTACTCGAAATGAGCACTTGATGTTTTTTTAAATGTGTTTGAGAGCCTAAATGCCCTCCAGTCCTCCAAACAGGCTCTGACAGGTCCTTTGATATGTTTGAGATCAGAAGTTGCTTTTCTTCTGGAGAAGACAGGACTTGGAAAGACCAGCTGGTTGTGATGGTAAATGTCCAAAGAGGACATAATCTTGAGCTGGCACGTGAATGGGCTGGAGACGCATTACAAAACCTCTCTTCTCTTTGGTTTTATTTGTAGGAATGTGCGGTAATATTTTAATCCCAATGAATTATCCTCTAAGGACTGTTCTGAATAGACCAGCTGTCAGTAATTACACAATGAATTCAGGGCACTGTCTACTGGGTCCAGCAATTCTGGCCTTTAAAACAAATACACCTCCTGGGCAGCGGAGGCAATGAAGCCTGCTTTCCTATTTACCTTTGTAACATGTTTGAGCTCTCGTTTGGCTTACAGCTGGGTGATATTCTATGAGGACTGGTCTCACACCAACGTCCTTCCCTCAGCAGGAGCATTGATGGGGTTTGTCACTTCTAACCTGATGCCTGTGTCAGTGAGAGTGATATTAGCTCAACAGCTCTGCGACTTTGCCACCTCTGTTAAATTTGGCTGGATCCATCGGCGGGCTCAGCCGTTAGTCTGGAAGGAGAAGGGGAGATGGGACTGGGAGGCTCAGACCCGCACGCCTTGCTCAGGCTGTTGGGCCAAAAATCTCCACCTGTGTCGGTAGTGAAGGGCAGGAGCACGTCCACTGTTGGAGTGCCCCTTGATGGGAAAGCCAGGAAAAGTCCTGGTATTAAGGGCATGGATGGAAAATCACGCTGCAGCTACGTCAGAGCACTGACCGGGTGTTAGAAGTTTTGCAGATCTCAGAAATAGGTGTCACAAGGAAGCACTGCGATCTCTGTCCTTGATTTTTTGGGTTTTTTTGTAAAACAGATTAGAAAAACACCTGCAAAGAAAGTTTTGTGTTTTAGGGTGGATAGTCTAGATGGGTTCTTCAGGTCTTACCGCATCTGTTTTCTGCAAAGTATCTCCTAAGCAGCATGACATCAAGCAGGAAAAATAATAGACCCTCTAATGCCCTGCATTTCCATGGCAGGGGGACATCCCGAGAAACTTGCTTTTAGGTCAGGGCACGTCATTAAAATGTGCTGGCATTACAAGGACAGACACCAGGGGTGAGCTGTAATTTAGTCCCTCTCCTCTAATTGCTGTTGGTTGAGTCTCTTGATCTACTAAGCCTGAGATGACAGATTGACCTGTTCTTTTCTCTCCCCACACCCTGCAGACCTGGGATGATGAGCTGGAAAGATCAGCCCATGCTTGGGCTCAGGAGTGCATCTGGGACCATGGGCCTAGTGCCCTCATCAGGTCAATTGGACAGAACTTGGCGGTTCACTGGGGCAGGTAAGAGTCGGGGTGCTACGGGTTCATTGCAGAGAGCAATTGATGGATCCCCCTTTAGAGCCAGTTGGAAAGATTTGCCGTGTTGATGCTTAGTAGAGCACTGGGGAGACAGGAGAAAAGGTGAGGATCGCTAACTGGTATTGCTGCAGTGAAACGGTTACAGCGATAACATCTTCAGCTGACTGCTCCCAGCAAACCGACGTTAATGTGGGTGACTCCGATCAGCTGTATCTCCGGGTACTGCAGCTGTAGTGAGCCTGAGGCCACTCTTACTCCTTAAAGAGAACAGCTACAGAAGCCATAACCCTTGCTCTGCTGTTTTGGGGGGGCTCTGGCACCATGCTGAGAACCACCTGAAAGCTGAAGTTTCTCAGGAGCAATGTCTGGACTCAGCTGCGATTTCAGAATTCATTGCTGTAAACTTTTCCATTATTTCTTGCTGCATTTCCCATAAATATTTATCCAGCTCCTAATTTATCTTTACTGAAACCAACCTGCAGATTTTTTTTTATTATTTTTCACTTCCTGGGGAAGGTTTTTAACCCAGAGTTGTTAGAAAAGCTGAAGTTAGGCTTCCAAATGGATTTGCCTCTCCGCCTAAGGGTGAAATTTGTTTACTGTTAAGCCCCTGTCATTAAGCCTGATATAGGTTAAGCTTGCTTTGTACATGCTTAGGAGCCCTAATGAGTGGAAATGCAGCTATGCTTGTTGTAAATCAGGTAGAAGTTGGTCGAAAGCAATGGAAATTTGCTGGTGTGAAATTGGCCCGATACAAAAATCGGGCCAGTTTTTGTTGGCAGAGTTAAATAATGATTGGAAAGTAGAGTGGTTAATCCATTGGAAACAAAGTTGAAAGATCGGGCTGTTCTTGGCTCTCCTACAAGCCTTCGAGATGGCCATGGGTTACTGATGGAGGCAGATCCGGTCTCCCTCCCTTTGCAGTCACTGAGAGGAAAAAGAAATCAGATTTATCTCAGTTTTTTCAGGAATGGGCCATAACTTGATTGCCTCAATTTCCTCTCCGGTAAAATAGGATTCGGAAAGTATTCACTCAATGACATCATGAGATTAACGTTTTTAAAATACTTCTAATGACTGACTTTTAATGAAGAGTTGGCTGAAAGAACAAACTCCAGTTGGTAATGATATCATTTGTATTTCTGGCCGCTTGCTTCGTGTGAGCTGTTGAAAGCAATAAAAAGCCGTGGGTTTGAAGCACCGCTCGGCTTTGATACAGAATTTGCAGATTGCTCTGTTTGCTCGCTGCGTGCAAAACGCAAGTGAGCCCCGCGGGTAGCTTTGACACCACTTGTGTTCCCCCAAACCGCCCGAGCAGCGTCAGCGCTGCCACAGCTGCAACGTCTGGTGCGTAGCTCGCACAGCGTACGTGCAGCGCACGAGGGGACGCGGTGCAGAGGGGGATAGCTGCAGTAAAAGGTGGGGTACGTGTGCGCTGCACCAACTGTTCTGCACCAGCCCTTGGTGTGATGTGAGCGTGAAAAAGCCCACTCGCTTTCAAAGGCCTTACAGTGCTAACGGCTAGCGTACTTCCAGATTTAGCAAATTGCCCGGTGGTAAAATAGGTACACGATGGCTTTTGGTTTAAGATGTTTGGCAAACCTTAACTTCTGTTTACTTTCAAAATACAACTTTCCGCCAAACTAGAAGTTTTTTGTAGTTGTGCGGAAAAGTCAGGAGGACATTTCAGGTCAGTGGCACTTGAAGAGTGTGTCAAACCTATAAATAATACAGAAAGTCAGACCGGACGGGGAATCTTAGGGAAAAAAATTGTCTTTAATGTTTTCAGTGAGTTTTTTTCTCTTTGTTAAACCACGTTACCGGGTTCTTTAAGCAACGCGTTCTCAATGAATGAAACTTCAGAAACTTTTATATAAAATTAGCAAACCTTGTATTTAAAAAATGTGAGCTTACAATATGGCAGGAGGCTCCAGGTACTTCTTGAAAACTTCTACCAGACCTTGGTGATTTCAGCTGTGACCGCTCTTTGCTCCTCCAGGTACCGGTCTCCAGCTTTCCATGTCCAGTCTTGGTACGATGAAGTTAAGGATTACACGTACCCGTATCCTCATGAGTGCAACCCGTGGTGCCCCGAGAAGTGCACCGGCTCCATGTGCACGCATTACACGCAGGTAAAGGAGACGGAGGGCTTCTGCGTCTATACTCTCTGCATCCCCCCGTGTCCCAGCTGGCACTGCAGCGTGTGCCCGCAGAGGGGTAGTTTTGCTTATTTTCCACGACTACGTTGCACTTGCAGATAGTCTGGGCCACGACGAACAAGATTGGCTGTGCCGTGAACGTCTGCAAGCAGATGAACGTCTGGGGAGAAATCTGGGAGAACGCCGTCTACCTGGTGTGCAACTACTCGCCAAAGTAAGGCAGATGAGCTGGGCTCTCTCCAGCTTTCCTAAAACTGGCAGGTTGCTTAACTAGCCCAGGGTCTGGGGAAGAGATTTCAGGCAGTCTAGACTGGTGGTTGTGGCTTTAAATTTTCTCTTTAGACGGCAGCACAGAGCTGGTTCAAGACTTCTGAGCGTTGCCTGGAAAACTGAATGAGGGGCCGGGGCCAGGCTGGAGCTTTGATGTTCCTGCCACGGGAAGGAGGAGCAGGAGATGGCCAGGACGGAGCTGGCGTGCGCTGCCAAGCGAGGCTTGCGCTCTCCCTCCTGCTTCGAGGGTGGGAGGGGAGCGGGTGGTGGTTAACGCCGCTCAGCGCTGCTCCGGCGGCCAGGTAGGCTGCCGTATCATGACACATTTTCACCCCCTCCCTGTAAAATCTGCTGGTTTAAACACACCACTGCTTCGTGAAAAGCCAGCCCTGCAGCGGTCGCTGGTGGAAGCAGAGCGAGCTGGGGGCCACAGCAAGGAGCTGTGAAGAGATAAATCCCAGACCCAGTGAGCTCCCCGTGGCTTAAAAAAAAAAAAAGAGTGAAATAGCTAAATCTTGACTGATGGCGTTAACTTGATGGTTTGATTAAATTTCAAAATGAAAATCACATTTCTTGACTACTACAGCCAGGAGAAGTTTCCTCCCTGGCAATGACAATTAATATTTTCTGCTTTAACGTTTAATAGGAGAAACAGTCCCATTCTGTCCTTGGCGATTTAAATCTTAACAGCAAAATGAAATAGGGAAATCGCTACATACAAATGGAGTGGCTTGGAGAGCATCTGCCTTCTGGAGATCACAGGGCAGAATAACGCAGAGAAATAAGATGTGCGGATACAGAGCCAGCAGCTCATAGCACGATCCAGGCAGAGCCCTGTGGGTGGGTTGTCTAAGCCCCTCTCCCCGTGTTACCTACTGAGGATGTTGTTATGCTTCTGGTTTGGTGGGATTTAATAACCTGCTCCTCATATGGGATCGCACGGTCTCCCGTGGAGCTCCCGCAGCGGTCTGGGCTATTTGCACGTCATCCATTCGGGGCTGCTGAATGGAAAAACACTCTATTTTTGCAGTTTCTGCTTAATCTTTTCTCCCTGGCATCAGCGTGCATTGTCCTCATCTAGCCTTATAGGTGGAGACAGCTGAAAGAGCAATAACCAAAGGGTTCGTAGCCATGGGCTGAAGTCCGGCTCCTTCGACCTTCTCAGCCCCTAAAGTCTGCAGAACAGAGTGCCAAAAAGGGGTTTTGTTTTTGGGTAGTTTCTTAAAGAAAGTGCAGTACTCCATTGATTTACTTCTGTTTACATAACATCACGGTATTTCTATTGGAGTTTAATGGGAAAGCGATACTGCGTGCCGTTTATCTAAGTAAACCCCTAAAAATGTCACCTTGGAGGTGAAGTGAGGAGGAACATTTTTCTTACAAGGGGCTTTCCTGGGCTGGTTGTTTAGTCTTTGCTTAGTTGCTCTGGGCCAGGGTGAAGTTTCTACATCCTCAGAGGCAAAACTGGGGACGTGAGGATGCCAGGTTGGGTGAGGAGAGAGTGCGAAGCGCTGCTCTGTTTCCCAGATGATCTGGTGTGAGGGTCCACGTATTTCTGGTGTTTTTCTTTCTGGAAATGGTTCCGGATGGAAAATGGAGCAGCTTTTAAATGGTAGGAGCTGTGCTCCAACCTGGCCCGTGCAGCTGCCTGGGGGTGTTGCAGAAAACGGTGGGAGACTTGTGGCTCTGATGAACAAGAGAGATGAAGGCAAGCGTCGGGCAAAGGGGAGGCAGCAAGCAGGCAGCCCCTGAGCCCGCTGAGCTGTTGCTGGAGGACGACAGGCAGCACGGGGACAGAAAAATGTGGGGACAGGCCATCTTTTCCCCATTTACACTCCCTTATCCAAGGATAAGAACAGCAGAAACACCCATTTTCCCCACTCCCTTAGTGCCAGGCAGCCTCAGGGGCTTGGGGGGGCGTTTGGGTGCCTGATGGGTGTGCATTGCTCCTGTGCTTGCAGGGGCAACTGGATCGGAGAAGCCCCATACAAGACCGGCCGCCCCTGCTCCGAGTGCCCGCCGAGCTATGGAGGAGGCTGCCAGAACAACCTCTGCTACAAAGGTGCGTGGTGGGGGGTTTGGGGCACCCTCCTGGGCTGGGGAAAAGGCTGGAGCAAACTTATGCCTGGAAACTTTTAATTAGAAGCAGCTTTATGCACCTTTTAATTAGCCATCCTTAATATTTCAACATCCCAGCACGTGGTAAATCAGTGGCTGCCGCTGAAACCGAAAAGCCCTGAACTGTTTAAAATCTAGAGCTTGGATTCGGCACATTTTCCCCGGCGAAATTGAGAGCGAGTGCTTGGATGGGGGGGGGGGAGCTGCTCTGAGCTTCCACGGGTTTGGCTCGGGAGCTCCAGCGGGATTTTGAGCGCTGGCAGGCTGCGGGCAGGAGCGATCCCGTCCTCGCAGGGTTTGTTTGGGAAGGGAATGTTCTCCAGCGCTTACTGGAGGCGATGTGGGTGGGCAGAGCTTGGCCGGCTGCCCCGCTCCTTCAGGGGCCGGGGACAGAGCGTTTCCCTCTCCCCACCTCGGTTTCATGGCTACAAAATGAATATAGTGATTCGTGTTTTCTGGAGGAGAGGAGGGGATCGTGGACCGTTTTTTCCTGAAAGAAATACTCAGCCCCTCTTCTTGCGTGTGCAAGCGCGTATTTGCCTTTCAGCGAATTTGTGTTTTCCTCCAGAGAGAAAGAGCTGTATGGGAAAGAAGAAATAGCATATTTTTTTTTCACTAGTTAGTGGGGATCATTTCAAGCCTTTGTTATAAGGTGGTCTAAACGCCGCTTCGTGTGCAGGGGAGCAGGAGAGGAGCAGATCTCCCCTCCTGGTGCTGCACCTGCCCTGGCAATAGCCCTGCGCTGCCTTTAGCAGACATTTTTGAGTTTCCAACTATTTAAAAGCAGATCCTCGTCCAACTAAATTGCCTCTCTCAGAATGATGAACCTGTCTGACTTCCCCATCAAAGCGAACACTGTAATTATTTTTAATCCCCTCTTCTACCAAGATTACCGTTACGAAGATCCCGTCATCCCTGAGACGGATGAGATTAACGAAGTGGAGATTTCACAGGCGGCAGAGCAAAAGCCAGTGCCATTCTACCCTCCCAAAAGCAAGCCCAGCAAGCCCATGAAACCCATCCCGGACTCCTACATGAGTAAGACAGCCTCTTTCTTTTTCATTTCCTATAAGTTTTAAAGCACCTCTATGGGAAAAGGTGTGGAAAGCGATGAGGGGGCTTGGGGAAAAATATAAGTGGGAGGATGCTTGAGTGGAGGGGGAGGTAATCTGTGTGAAAACTTGCTGTTAATTATAGCAGACGTCTGCCAGAAGTGGGGAGCAAAGCTTTCAAAAGCCACTCGTGCCTTCCGCACATCAATCTGCAATGGTTATTTGTTCTTTGAAGACATCTCAAGGAACTACTGACGAACCAAAGGTCCCCAGATCAGTAATCGCTTTAGGAAATATTGGGTTTATTTCCCAGTTGAAATACCCTACACTCAGCAGTAAATCTGGGTAAACTCCTTTGCAGCTTTTGGGTTTTTATTTTTTAAATTTGTTTCCTTTTTATTTCTTGCTTGGGAAGATTTCTGAAGCTATTTGTGGAGCTGGTAGTACTTCCTCAGTTGTCTTCTAATCGCTGTTAATTAAAAGAGACTTATTGCGAAAACAAGGTGAGGCAAGCCAACGCATCCTTTTCAAGTTTATCTACCAGCATCTCGAGAGTCTGTAATTAAATGGAGAATGAGAGCTCTGGCTGCAGACCTCAGGCTGTAAATCAAAGCCTCTAGCTGTCAGATGTTTCTTCCTTGCTAATATTTCCAAAGACACCTGTCTCAGGTGAACGGCTAAAGAGGCACGAACTGCTCCAGGCTGGTTGGTCTGTGATAAGATTTTTATCTCGCTGCGCCAACGACCTCCAGGAAAGACACACGGTGGTTCCTCGTCTCCGTAGCTCGAGAGCGGGCTGGGGCAGTCTCTTTCGTTTTTGAAATACTTATTTTCTTTTTTTCCTCCCCAGCACAAGCCATTACCTGTGAAACCAAGATGAGAGACAAATGCAGAGGCTCAACATGCAACAGGTAGTGTTTTATTGATACCTCTCGGGGTGCTGTGGGAAAAGGTGGCCTAAAAATTGTCCGGTTCTTGCACACATGGGATAGGCTATACTATGTACTTTTTGTGACTATCCAGGTAGATCTGTGGTTTTTTTTTTTAGAGCCTTAATTTCTCTTAACACAAAGCCTTCAGCCAAGCCTAGCAATAAGGTGACTCAGTTTATTTTACTCAGCCATGATGCCCCACAGTTCCAGGTGTCCAAAACTGTTTAATAAAATTTGGCAGAGTCATTTTTGAACCTTTTTCAAGCATTCCACCGCTGTCCAAGCCAGACCAATAATTCATGGCTTGTCCCTTCCCAGCCAGTCAAGAACTTCTGGTTAAGGTTTCTGCAAAGAACGGGACAGTTTATCACTTGGAGAAAAACCAAATCCACAGAATCTAAATATTGGTCGGGCTTTTAAGGAGGGTGGAGGAACTGTTTTAAAAAGTAGCTATTTTGCAATCTTGTTTTTAAATGGAAGAGTTACGTGAAATGAATGGAATGACTATTAAATGAAATAGAGTCAAAGTCTGTTTTTGTTGAATTGTTTTTTTGCCACCCTCAAAGATATATATCTTTACTAGGTATTTGTGCCCAGCTGGCTGCTTGTACAGTAAGGGAAAGATCTTTGGAACATTTTATTATGAGAGTGTAAGTACCTTTTAATAGCTCGTCGATGTAATTTGTGGGGAGCTAGCGGTAATAACAGAAATGGGAAATGCCAACAATTCTAGTGTAATTTGGCTTTTCGTATTCTCCAGTTGTGGTGCTGTAAAATGGTGCTAGTACAAGATTATCTGTATTTTCCTCAACTTAGTGATGAAAAAAAGAAGCAGGCGAAGTGATTCCAGACTTGATTTTGTCATGAATGCCCTTAATGTGCGATGAAACCCCTGGAAAGCGAGGGATGGGGATCAATAGACAGCTTTTGCAAAGATGTCTTCTTTAATGTGGGCAGCTGCCATGCCAAACAGAAACTTTACATGAAAAACACTGTTAAATGTCGTAACTAAATAAAATCTTGGGCTGATTTGCTGGAACTTGACTTAACAAGATTATTTATAAATTAAGTATGGCACCGTTTTCCCATCAAAACTACTTTTGGGGTGATGAAAAATTGAAGATAAAAGGGTGTTTGTGTGAAAGCCTGTTTGCTTTCCCCATTCTGACTGTTGGTGCATGACTGCATCGCCCATGATACATCTTTGCCCTGCAGCTTCTGAGATTGCAGACAGCCGCCTCCTCCAGGTGGTTTAAGCAGAAATATTTTGGCTTTGAATATTTTGAGAACTGGAAATGTTTCATACTGGTCGTTAATTTCCAATGCTGTTTTTTCTTCTAAATTTTATATAAATGTAAGGTTTTGTTATTTTTAAAGAAGCTTGCCATTCAACCAGGCAGTGCTTAAAATAATAATAATAATAACAACAACAATAATAATAATCTTATAATATAAAATAAGGCTGTGTTGGGACAGTAAGATTTAACAACCAGATTCCAAAGGAGTGCACTCAGCTTATTTTCCATTTGGCCCTTTGGTGGTGGTTTCATTTCTTCTTCGTTTTTTGCACAGCGGCTGGTCAGCGTTGCTCCGTGGATGAGATTTATTTCACATACTGTTTGTGTTTGTACTCTTGTCAGTCATCAAGCATATGTCGTGCTGCAATTCATTACGGCATCCTGGACAATAAGGGGGGACTGGTTGATATCACGAGGATGGGGAGGACGCTGACTTTTGTGAAGTCTACCAGGAACGGTGTGGAGTCTTTTAGGTACTGCCTTCATTAAAAAGGTTTTGTATTTGCTTTAAATATAAGCCGATGTTCAGTCATCTTTGTTACTCATATGTAGACATAGTGAGTCAAGTAATTATAGTATGCTTATTTTTTTAATAAATGTTTTTGTTTGCTTGTTTTGCAGGAAAAGTAAGCCTTCAAATGCATTCATGGTTTCCAAAGTCACAAGTAAGTTTTAAAAGCTGAGATGAAACCATTGTTGCTAGAGTTTTATGGGATACTTGAAAACATCGTTCCTTACAGTGCTCAGTGTTGTTTTAAGTGGTCATGTCAAATGGTTCAGTACCACAGCTAAACCCTAGCATGGCGATCCATCACCCGTTATGGGCAATTCCACCATCAACCACCTCATTTTTCTGTGGGTATCTCGGAGGAAGGTACAGAAAAAGGTGATAACGGGCCATTTCCAGCAGCATCTCCTGGTGATGGATCATGGTCGGGTGCAAACATCAGCTGCAGTGTCACAAGCTGCTGATAGTAAGGTGATGGAAGATGAGCCGTATTTGTATGAAAGCCTCAGTCTAGTGTGAACACTGAATAAATCCTGATAGTGCAGTAATATAATGAAACACATAATACATATGAAATTAGTTTATATGGAGATTCATTATATTTATGATGAGCATAAAGATAAATACTGCGGAGTTCTACTTTTTAAATGGTTCCCACTTTCTGAATGTCTTTGAATAATTCTTCCTCCTACAGGTAATCATCATTTGATTAGATCCACTTGAGCCAGTTTCAGGGAAAACTATAGGTGTTAGGTTATTTGGACTCCATAGAATCATTAAGGTTGGAAAAGACCTCTAGGATCAACAAGTCCAACCATCAACCCCACCCACCAAGGCCTCCTAAACCATGGCCCCAAGTGCCATGTCTGCATGGTTTTTGAAACCCCCCAGGGACGGTGACTCCCCCACCTCTCTGGGCAGCCTGTGCCAGTGCCCGACCACTCTGGCAGTGAGGACATTTTTCCTAATATCTGATCTCAACCTCCCCATGTCTGGAGCTGCAGCAAAAATACACTGTCTTGTGGGTCAGCTGCTTTTCTCTTTTGAAAGCTGTGACCTTTTTAAGGCCACCTTGTAGTATGGTAGTAGGATTTCTGCTGGAGAGCTGGTTAGCCCTCTCCTGGGTGCATGCCGCTGGTAAAGGAGCGAGCGGCCTTCCTCCTGGTGCCCTCAGCTGGACGCGGGTTTCACCAGATGCGTTGCGTGGCTGTGACTTGTGTTTTCTGCAGCTGCCCGAGCTATTAGGTCTAGTAATTTGCCTTTCCATATTTATTTCCGCAGCACAGACGCTGGATTGCTATGCTACAGTAGCTGAGCTGTGCCAGTTCAAAAAGCCGGCCACCCATTGCCCAAGGTAACTGCGTGCCACGAGCATGAGCCTGCTTATGTTCAGCTTAAGCCCGCTCTGCTCTGAGGGTGGAGGATGCTGAGGTCCCCAAATCTGAGGGCTAGCAGGAATGGAGCTGATTATACCAGATGAACTGGAAGAAGGGGTTGGGAATATAACGTTTCCTTCGGCCACTGTGCTTTTCTTGGCATCACGATAGAAAATTCATGTCCATCCATGGATGGCTTCAGTAACGTGTAAGTCAGGCTACGCGATCCCGTCTCAGCGCACCCCGATGTATGAGCGTGCAACTCCGCATGCTGTCTGTATTCTCCTGCACTTGCTGGTCTTTGGATGTGGTTTTCCTTTCCACCTTAAAACATGGAAGAACTTGCGCAGGTGCAAGTCGTGGCAGGACAGGGGGGGCACAAACACACGCAAACAAGTACCTGCGCAGCGTTGTGCAAATATATAGGTGCTCCCCTTTGAAAATGTCAAAAAAGACCAATCCCTGTTTCACTGGTCTAAACCCTTCTATTTGCAGTTCTGCAGCAACTACCAAATGTCATCTGAGGGGAACAAATAATTAAATTCACTGTTGCCACCTGCAGACCAGATGCAGGCACTTGAAATCTCCCAAGAATGCAGCTTGCTTTCCTGTTGAGCCTTATAGAGAATAAGTATGAATAAATTGTTTTCTAGGATTTATTGTCCAGCCCACTGTAAAGACGAGCCATCGTACTGGGCGCCGGTGTTCGGCACAAACGTGTATGCAGACGTGAGTACGCCCCTTTTCCTGATGACCCCCTCTGTCACAACATCCGTATCGCAGAGCTGGGGTCATACTCGGCGATTTAGGGAAGGCAATCAAACTCTCTCTGTGATCATTACAATGCGGGGATGGGGTAGGTGGGGATGAAGGAAGAAGCAGCACCAGAAAAGTGCACCAGCTGCCACGCTGGGCTGGGGTCAATGGGCTTGGGGAGCCCTTACGCGCTCCGGCACTGAC
Source organism: Phalacrocorax carbo (assembly GCF_963921805.1). NCBI lineage: Eukaryota > Metazoa > Chordata > Aves > Suliformes > Phalacrocoracidae > Phalacrocorax > Phalacrocorax carbo. The sequence continues at coordinate 42,594,110 of NC_087520.1, forward strand.
TTACTCTTATGGACTTGGGCAGGTCACTGAACCGCCCCGTGCCTTAGGGGTGACGGCTGTGAAATGACAGTAGCGCTTATCTGCCTTTGCAAAGTGTTTTGGGATCTACAGACGAGCACCAAAGGGATTTGATGATATGCCATCACATTATGCAGTTAGCAAAAATAGATTTTGTTCCCCCTCCCTGTCTTCCTCTTTCCGGGAGCCGAACAGCGTTTTTGAGCAGTGGGGATGCAGCACAGAGCAGTGGAAAGAAAGCATGCGAGTTGGTTTTATTGGTTTGTTTTTCTAAACTCTGCTCATGGGGATGAGTAGAGACTTGATGCTAAAACTAGGCAAAGAGTCATTTTTTGAAAATCTCTTAATATTAGGCCTCTAAAAACTGGGTTTCAATGTTTTTCCATTTGTGGATGTCTCTTTTTTCTTTTTTTTTTCCCCCTGTTGGAGATTGTCTTTAGAAACGCCAGCTCCCTGGCCAGTGTGTAGCCTATAGCAATGTGCTTTCTGAAAGCCTGGGGGAAGCAGTCAGCAGATCATGGACCCCCAGCTCGGGGCTGGTGTGGACATTTGCAGACTCCAGAGAAAAAACATCCTGCAGAAATCCTCCATTAATTTGGGGCAAGCTGTTGTGAAAGCAATTTTTCAAACCCCCTGTTTTTTTATTTTACTCAAGACCCGTTTTTTTTCAAGGTAGAGCTGCACAAACAGGTTAGCCTAGACTAGCTCACATGCAAATTCATCGGGCAGCTGCCACCCTGCAGTACCTGCCCCTGTGCATGCTCTGACCTGCAGGATATGGGAAAAAGTTTTCTCTCTTTTACTGAGGACAAAAGTACCTCAGATTACCCCCGAACAGGGCCTGCGATTACAAGGGTATTAGGCGAGGCCCAGCATCCCACGCTGGCGTTGTTTCCTGATTTGTACTGACGCAAAAGGATTAGTGGCCTTTAATCAATCTCAAGCTCCATTTCCTACCATACCCCCTGGGTATTGTTTCATAAATGGGGGCACGGACTGTGATTTGGGAGGAAAATAAAATAGGGGGGGGGCGGGAAAAGTATGTGGCCACTTGCTAGAGGGTTTGGTGAACCTTTGTCTGGACTACTGTACGAATTGTAATAGGGAAAGCAATTAGGTTTTTATGAGAGTGTGAGACTGGTAGCAAAGCAGGTGAAACCAGCTGAGAAAAAGGAGCGTGAGGAGGCTGTGAAACGTGCTGCAAAGGGAGAGGTATTGATGCTGGGCAATGCTCGGGCTGGAAAGCTGACAGGAGAATCACGCGTGCCGTGCAGGGAGAGCTGGGGCAAAGGCTTCTCCCAGGGAGCTGTGCAGGGTGCCCGCCGGGAGGGGATGCTGTGAATTAACCCGAGCCTGCGGCCAAGGAGTGATTAAAGTGGAGAATAAGCTGGATGAGACAAGTGCTGCCCTTCTAAGGAGGGCCCTTTGCCTTCACGGCTAGAGTGGCACCTTCATGGCCCTGGGGGGACTTGTGCTGCAACTGTGTGGTCTTAAATAAGTTATCTAAAAGAAAAAAGAAGCGCCTTGCCCTGTTTCCAGTCTGCACTCCCTGCAGTGCCCACTGGCCTTTTAGCACCTTCTCCAAAGCATCCATTTGCTAAATGCTCTGGCAGGTAAGGATTTGATAGTCCAAGCTGTGATAACAAAAATGCTTGGCTAGCCTGGGTACCAACCTGCTTCGCTGTGCTTTTGGCCCGAGATAGCGTTTGCATTTACATCGTCCCAGGACGGCATGTGAAAGTTTGTTTTGCCATGAAGAGCAAAGCTGTGACATGAAGGATTGGCAGCTTTTATGAGATAAGTCTGATTTTATTCAGGGGTGGTAAGTGCCACTAGCTCGGTTTGTGTTAAGGGATTTCTACCCGCTTTAAATGCATTCTGATTGGTTTATTTTCCCTCATCATTATAAGATTATCTTGGATTGTGTGGCTATAAGATTATCTCCGGGTTAGACCTGGTGGCTTAAAGCACAAAGAGATATTGGCAGACTTTGCTTTAAAAAGCAGTGCAGGAAATTGTCCATGGTGAAATTAGTAATACTGTGGAACAGGGGCGTAAAAGAGCCTTAAAATTTGGGGTAAATGGACAAAATGCAAGAAAATATGCTATGGGAGAGGTTCATGCCCAAATGCCAGGTCTTTCCAGTGACTAGAATTACTTTTTGGTGAGAAAGGCTAGCTGGCTGCATGCAGGGTTTGCAGATGGAAGCAGCACGTGGGGGGAACGTATCCAACAGCCTTCCAGTGCTGAAATTAGTAGTGAGAAGCAGCTGGCTGGGGAACAGAAAATTCGTTGCCTCTTTTCCCTGGTGGCACATTGCAGCAAAGTTCTTTATGCTGCCGTGTAACTGGGGGGAAAAATAATTGGAAAAAAAATTACATTAAAAATCTATGAGCATGTGATTGTGCCTAGGAAATAAAACTCAGGTGTTGCTGGTGTGGACAGGACCAGTTCTGGGTGATGCTGGAGCTGTGCGAACACCTGAGGGTCTTTATCAAGGCTGTAAAAGAGCTTTTAAGTTTCACAAGACACTGTCATTTGTCACTCGGACTTCTAGTGTGACATAAGACTTCAAGGGAAACCCATCCCCATCCCTGCTCAGGAGCCCTATCGAGCTAACATTTTCTCTCTTCAAGAGAAAACGATTCTCTGCTCTTGAGATAAGGTCTTTTACCCACAGCTGTGCAGTAGTTCCTTGGAGGAGGATAGATCACCTACATAACGAGGCTGACTTTTATCACCAGAGCAAACCAAGTTGGGTGGCTCAGCTCTCAGGAGATACGCACTTAATGGTTAAACCGGTCCCACTAATGAGGAAATGATGGATGATCAAACTCATAGTCCCAGGCTATTGCTAATAGCCCATGATAAAAAGTATTGTCACTTTATGGGGTAGGCCTCAGCGTCCACTTTGTCTGCAAATGCTCTCAGAGCATCCCAAGGGGCTACACCGTGGGAAGCCGTTGCGTTGTCCCTGCAGCTGTTGCATGTCTGGATTTGAGGGGAAGGCCTTATTCTTGTAATGCCTCATCTTCCAAACGCTCTGCAATCCATTCATCAAAGCAGAGCCCGGCCTGGGATGTGAGAGGGCTGTAATCCAACAGTGATAAGGGGAGGTTTGGGGTAAAGCACTAAAAAGCCTGTTGGTCCAAGCTTTGAGTAAGCGGCAGAACAGCAAGTCCTGGAAAAAACCAGGAATGCCTTGAAAAGAACATCGTTTCGGATGTCTCCCAGTGGACAGTGTTGCAAATTGATTCAGGACGGTTTAATTTTATGAGCCAATTTTAGCTTTACAGATTTCCCACCACATATTAGGGTGAATTCACAGGATATCTTCCAAACACAACGTTCCCTTGCTCCCTTGACCATATATAGAAGCAAAATACCAAATTGGCACTCCAAAGTCAGAGAGCTGCCAAGAGATAGGCCATCCAAAGTGATAAATATATAGGAGACAAAGCAAACCTGCCATATATGGCTGCAAGAATGAAACAGCACGGTCTGTATTGTACATATGTGACGGCAACGCTGGCCCTTGGCACTGGTTTTGTGGTAGTTTTGATTTTTTAGCGATCAGGGAGTTTACCGGGTTGGGATTTTTACCTGCTGCAGTTCCCTTGGGCAAAGCTAGTTTTTGCTTTTTATTATTCCAGCTTGCTGTATGTACATCCTCTAGAGGGTTGGCAGCCAAGTTTATACTACGCCTAAGCCTTCTCTTCTTTTGCTCTCTTTTCTGGATGCTTTCGGAGCTTAGTCATCAGTTGTTAGTGTTTTGTGTTCCTGCAGCTCTTCTGACTCTGCACATCTTGGAGAGCAGGGTAACGGCGCGGTGTGCAGTAGGGAAGCCTTAGTCTTTTCAGAAATGCTAATCTCCCTCCGTACTCGGTGTTGTCTTACGGGGCGATGCCTGTCCAAAAACTACGCCACTCGATGGGCGCAGTCCTTCTGCTTTTCCCAGAAAGAAGGATGTAAACTGGATAGTTGGTGGTCACTCACCTTAATTCAGGAAAAGGGTCTGCCTTTCAAGCTGCTGGGTGAATAAACTTTGCTGAGGTGGCTGGTCACTAGCAAGCGTTTCACTGCAGCAGTTTCTCTGGTGCAGACCCAAGAGGCGCTGGCTGGAAAGTTGTCCTCAGTTCAGCTTTGGCTCTGGATAATCTCCCAGGAGCAGCTCCGCCACGGAAGGGAGTGGTGGAAAGGCTGCTTGTCCTCTGCGGTGGTGGTAGATCTCCTTCCAGACCTTTTGCTTTCGCAGTTGCTGCTGGGGCTTATGACCTGCAAGATCAGTTCCATGGCATCTCTTATCCCTAGTCTGTCCATAAGAAGGACAGAATTGTTTCATAGCTCTTTCATTCCACTCATCTTTTTTTATTCCCTGGTTTTCCTTGTTGCTAATGGAGAGGGTAAATCTCCAGCTATAAAATATAGACAGTTTGTAAGTCAAAATAATTCAATATTTTTCAGAGCTCCAGTATCTGCAAAACTGCAGTGCACGCAGGAGTCATTCCAGATGAAACAGGTGGTTTTGTGGACGTGATGCCTGTAGAAAAGAAGAAAAGTTATGTTGGCTCCTTAAAGAACGGAGTCCAGTCTGAGAGGTGGGATTCTTCTCTTTGTACTTTTCTCTTATATCCAACCGTGTGTTCAACTCTATGTCAAAGTCAGCAGGTATCAGCCAGAAGGGCTGGTGGATTGGAAATACGTGGCTTAACGGTGTCACTGAATTTCGGGGTGCAAACAAATGAGTGTGCTGTCAGTAGCTGCTTTCCCGATTGGGTGAAAGGAATGAAATATTTGTTAGGCCTTGTTTTATTTTATTACAGTATGAGTCCGTATTAATGCATTTTGCTCTATGTGTTTATCACACTGAAAAAGCAGCACAGGTATTTCACAGCTTTCAGCCTGGCCCATGCTTTGGGGCTTAGAATGGGATTTTCCTTTAAATTCTGGGGTGTGGGGTGTGTTTGTTAACTGATTTCTTCTGTTCTCTCTGAAAGAAGCATGAGTAAATTAACATACAGAGAGAAGATCAAACAGGTTTTAAAGACGGGATTACCAACCGTGTATTATTTTGTAGTTTCTTTTGACCTAACCTTGCTGGTTTCGGTGTACAATCGCAAATCAGTGCTTCCAAAATCCTGCACCTCCAGATGATCGCAATGATTGAGTCGTGGCTCCTTCGGCCCTTTCTAATTTTGAAACTTCTGTTTCAGTCTGTGATGTATTTTTTTCAGATATTGTGGTGATGGTATTGATTTTCAAACAGAATTTCCCACTATTCTGGGGGATTTTGGTCACTGCTAACGTGGTCCTGTCTGTTCTATGTAGTTCATCTTTTATAATTATCATAAGAAATTAAAAAAGTTTCCTGTTTTTATTCTAATAATGGATATCCCAGAGTGCCATAGAGCAACTCAGAAAATAAAAATAGACTAAGCCAGGAAATCGATAGGCATTAAACATGGGCTTCTTTCGTATAGACCTGTCAGGGTCAGCATTTTGCAGTTCTGTGATTTGCAATTCGGTAGATTGGATTTAGGTGACAAACCTCCTGTTCCTATGAGTTTTCTTCTATTTCTGTCTTGCTTTTGCTCATCTTTTATACTAACAGACAACCCATTACTTGGATGGCAAACTCTGCCCTAACTAAGAATAAACTCTACTGCTAGCAGTGACATGCAATATGAGCACCAGGTGCTGATCTGGGAGGTGAGGGAAACCAAAGACGTTCTCGCAGCAGGGATGAGTATGAAGGTTTGGAAAGTGTTATTTACACTTGGCAGTAAGGAGGACCTTCATGCTGTGAGATTCACTAGACAGTGAAATATCTTTTCAAAGATGAGGGTGAAAACCTTTAGGACACTGGAAATAACCTTTGGTAAAGATACGTACCCAGACAGGTACTGGAAAGGGTTGCCTTTGAGATTTACCGGGCCTTTACCCCCGTTGGAATGTTTATTTTGCGGGAATGTGAACTTTTGCCTTTTTCCTGAGGTTTTGCAGCCCAGCAGGGCCGAAGGAATAAGGGCTGGGAACAGAAGAGACCCCTTTCCCCCATGCACACAGCCACCCCCAGCAGCCTGGAGTCCGAGCTGTTGGGGGCACCTCTGCAGACCGAAAATGAATATACATACTTATTGTCTTTTAATGTGAGCTGAGCCGGCTACTGCCATTGCCAGCACCAGGAGAGGGGCCAGACAGGCCCTGGGAACCTGCCAGCCTATTTGACAACTGTTTTTAGGAAAACATGTTCCTCTTTATGCCTGAATCCCTGCATAAGGGAGCACAGTGTTCCTTGGATAAAAGCTAGTACTGTAAGAGAGGCTTTTGCTTCCCAGCTCCTTTTGTTGGCACTAGCACTGTAGATTTGGATGGAAAGTGGTAAAATAAAAGTGGACTCGTTGATTTTTGCCTCCTCTTGATTTTATCCTTTCTCTTTTGCCTGTTTCTGGTGGGACCACATCAGCACAGAGTCAGCGTGCACCCCAAAGAAATTCAGAGTTACCTGTAGCCTGTCACACTTTGGGTCCTGCAGTGCCTGCGTTCGGTTCATTATATGGTTTTTTTTTTTTTCTTTATTTTTTTCCCTCCAGCTTGAAGAACCCTTCAGATGGCAACGCTTTCCGAATTTTTGCTGTGAAGCAGTAAATTCCCAGGGAAGGTGCAGGTTTCTTTGGGAGAGCGCTCTGTTGATCTCCAGAGACAGGAAGGCTCCTCTGACGGCATCAGCTCTGACCGTACCCTCCTTGCCGATCTCTTTCAGGGATTTTAAAAAAAAAAGAAAAGAGAAAAAAAAAAAAAAAAAGACACCAGGTTCTGACTCAGCTGTTCGCATCTCATCGCACCCGTTCAGCGTTGTTATCTTTTCGTGTTTCTGTTTCTGTAGGGGCATTCAGCAATGATAAACTGTTCTAACTTTCAATTTACGAGAGGTGTGCTACACAGAACGGCGGTGGCTCAGTGTACCACAGACGTAGGGATCTCGGCCTGGCCCTGGGTGGCGTTTTTAGGGGGTGAAGCATCTACTGCGATGGGCGCGAGGATGCGCACTGCTGAGCAGACTCAGAAGTGAGCGACTGTCCAGGCGCTGGACCCTTTGAAATGAGAATCTGTTTTAAAAGTTGCATCTTTTGAGGAGAGGCTGGGCTTTGATAGAGTGGTTTTGTGCATGTTTGATGTTTTCTGTGCGGAAGGAGAGCAAATTTGGTATTTTCCCAACAAGGTGGCATGCATCAGCGCTGCTGTGTACGGCTGCTGGGGCATCGCGCTAGGCCACGTTGTACGATGGTGTCACGTCTGGGGAGAGGACGTTCCTGTCAGCTGGACATCAAGGTTTCTTGGGGACTGGAGTAGGGCATGAAATGGTGGCAGAGATCCTCGCTGAAGAAAATGAGGCCACCAGATAATCCAAAGAGCAGGTTTAGTGTTTGCTGGTCAAACATTCGCAGGTATTTTGCAAGTCTGTCGACCTATGAGCAGTCAGTGTATCGGGGCTCCTGTGCTGGCACATCTCATCCTATACTACACACCATTTCAAATAGAATTTCAGTTACATGCAGTGTATTGTTTTATACAGCAGTGCTGGTTGTTTTATCTGTAGTAGCTAAGTAGTGATAAAGTTAACCTTATTTCTGCTAGGAATGGTTGCATCCATAGGAAGCATGTTCACTTCACCTTCGTGAAGCTCCATGTGATGTGTGCAGTTCTGAGACAAAAGCTATGGCATAAATCGGGGGAGAGGAATTTTTCCTGTTCATTTTGTGACACCAACAATCTCAACTTTCAGTGTAAACGCTTTACCCATGAGCATTTGTCATCCAGGACGGTATGTTTTGTAAAACCCATAGGTGTTGTAACGATGTTGTTTAATATTTCATTATTTATGTCTCAACATGCATCCAAATGCATTTCAAAGCCAAGAGAAGAGCCTAGCGTGACCTGCTCTTTAAGACAGAAGGGTATTCTCTGCTTTATATTGGAAATGAATTTTTAGAATTGGCCTAAACACAAATCGGGTTGTCTTTTGATGCAGTAACTTCATTACTCATGAGAAGGCAACGTAAACTTCAGTTCTTCAGTTCTTGTAACTGCAGAGTCCTTCTGCTCAATAATTTGATTGTAGAATTGTGTAACAAATGGGAAAATATTTCCCTCTATTTGGCAGATGTCTCATAGCTGCTTTTATGCTCAGGCTATGTTTGGTTTAATCTAGACAGATATAAAAGCCATCTCTTCAAGCTGTTTCAAAACACAGACCAAAAAAAAAAAAGATTTATAATGATTAAGCACTTCTTTAATTCTGTAAACACCATGAAATCAGCACGAAAATGACTTTTTATCACTCAGTTTGTCTCATGAATGGGGTTTCTTTCTCTGTGAAATCTGAATCTGGTAAGAGACCTTTTGTAAAATATGAAATTAGAGGTGCTTTGCGTGGTCTCCAGAAGTGCTGCACAGCAAACCTACCTTTGGGGTGGACGGAGAGAAATGACTCTGTGTCATCATTGTTTATATAGTATCGTCCTCCAAGGTGTACAGTATTTGCTTCAGATAGGAAAACTATAAGTATTTTTTTTCTTACTAGGTAAAAACAGCTGGAACGTATCTTAGAAAAGCTGTTGGTTGGAAGCGTTTGAGACCTTGGCAGTGAGATAAGGCTTCCCTGTTTCTGCCCACTGTGAATAATTATGCTATACGTGGTCTGGTTCAAGCCCATTAAATGCTGCAGCATGAATCGATGACCATCGTGGGCCAAAGGGTAGTCACAGTGCAATTTATTGAATTGGAGAGTGCGAGAGATGCAGTCAGGTATGGGACTGCACATAAAACGCCTCGATGCTAACGGATGATCCCACCTCTAATATGCTGTCCATGACAATCGCGTATGCTGTAAAATGATGGAAAGAAACGCGAGGGCTCTTGGAGAAAACTCCAGGGGATTATTGCGAGCACATAAAAATCCAAACAGCTTGGGATGTATCTACCTGATGAAAAGGGGGCGAGGGAAGAATTATTGTTCCAACAGAAATATCCTAAAATGCTTAATTCAAGTTACAATTGCATATTTTTATCTTCAGCCAACTGGTTTGGATTTTTAGAAACTGATGTTAATTTAAGTCTGTATCTGTTTATTTTTATATTTGTTGTACAAAAGAGAAATTGTGACTTTACTAAACAAATATTATTCGAGGTCCTGGGTGCTATTAATTTAAACATACCTCCACCAGAATTAGGGGTGATCAGGTCCTCCAAGGCAGTCATGATATATCAATTACTTGCAATCGTGTGTGCTAGCTATTCATATACAGGTGGGACAGTACCAGTTTTTAGCCAAATATTTACTGATTTTATTTCTGATACCAAAACATTTCTCAGCCTAATATATTTCAATGCCTCTTAAAGATGCAGCACGTCTTTATATCACCAGATCCGTTCTTCCTTAGACCCCATTAGTAAGCATGTGCCAACTTGAAGCACCCAGATGTAGCCTTGCTGAAGCGTCTGGTTAAACCCCTGGCAAAGCCGATACTGCCTGGTTGTTCTTTTCCAATAAATACATCTTTGAAACCAAGACTGCCAGTGCAGACGCTGCCATTGCAGACCATCTGGCTCGGCACAGCCGAATCTCCAGAAAACACAGCCAGCACAAAAGCTGAAGGGCGGCGCTTCCCCAGCTGCCGGTGTGCTGTTGGGTCCGTTGGCTCCATTAATTTCTTCATTTTAAGACGTTCAGCCGACAGTTGGGTGAGGAGTCTCCAGCTGGTCGGTTGTGCAGTCTAAATATTTAGGGCCAGTTCATAGAGTTGCTTTTTTTTCTATGAAAAATGATGTATTTTACTTCCTATGTATAAAAGTTTCTTGTAAATTTTTTTTTTTGTGTACCTTTGCATGTTTTTCAAGGGGCTGTGTGTTTGTTTATAAACTATAGTTTTTATCTAAATACAGAATTGTAAAGTGTCTCCCCCCCTCCATTTCTTTTGATTCCTGAATTATTTGTGAAATAAAACCTTCCCAGAATGAATGCTTCCCTTGTCTTTAATGATCAGCCAGAGCTGGGGTTGAATTTAGAAGAGCTATTTGGGATTACTCCTGGGGACTAGAGTATCCCCTGGAGAGCCCAAGTGAGATCAGGATGTGCAGAGTCTGTTCCACAAACAAATAAATAAAACTACCCAGTACCCAGGCATTAAAAGTCAACCTTTGCCCCTTCAAGAATAAGATGTGTCCTTTCCCGAAGCATCCTGAGAGCAAGGGAAAACCCGTGTCTGTCTGAAGTAGGTTAATGAGTTGGAAACAGTGTTTAATGAAGTAGTGTTGCAAAATACAACTGAGATTAACTCCTCCCCACCTGACTAGGCTGGTGTTAAATGTACCCTTTTTTTTTTTTTTGGAAGGGAAAAGTATACAGATTTTTTCTTCTTTAATTCCCCTCAAAATTTTCTCCAAGCTTGGACTTGCTGACAGCACCACAAATCAAACCAAGTTGTTTCATGGTAATTCAACACCATCTTGTTTAAAGGAGCGACTTGACAAGGAGGTTTACAACTCGGCCTCCAGGCAATGAGCACCATATGGCTTTTGACCAAAAATGTGGACTGAGCCATGGGAGGGAGTCCTGATTGACAAGAAAGCCATGAAATTTTGTTTTCCATTACATATACGACAACATCAACATAAAATACAGAGATGATTGCATTACTCCAAGGCTGGCCTGATACAGTTATGGTTGTAGGGTATTTAACGGTAAAACCCAAACCGAGGACTGACACCGTTATTGAGCTGCTGCTGATTTCTGCAGGAGGAAAGTTTCATGGCTATTGCATGCTCTGCAGTTACAAACTGCCTGTTTGAACTTGCTCTCCTTGACTTTCACTGCTACAAGACTGCAAATATTGGGGAAGATTTTCATGAGCTTAAAAGCGGAGAAGGGTATTCAGACTCGTGCTCACGGTCATGCTGAGGATGCTTAGATCATCCTATTGACTGTAGGACTTGGTTGATTTCCTACAAAACTCCCCAAAATACCATCACAAAATTTAGGTCTGGGTTGGCATAGGGAGGCAAACAGCATAACATCCAAAATCTAAGGCTGATATTCCTGCCCTTTTTGTGAGCTTCCATCCCTTTGATGCTGACTCCGGTTTTGCTGACTGCTGTCGCCTCCTGCTTGAGCCATGTGCTTTACCCTGTGCTTGTCAACAAAATAAAATGGTGTTATCAGGACTGCTGCGTGAGAGCCACGCTGCGGACCAAGCTGTGTCGCCTTCCCGTACCGCGGCTGTGCAAATCAGGTACGTGAAAGCTTAAAGCAACGCGCAAAGAGGGAGGAGCAAAATGTAATGATCTTATTTTTTTCCAAGCTGGTGTTGGGACTCAGGTTCATGCTTTAGTGGAGAGGACATAAAAACTGGAAGGCTGAATGTAAGCAAAGTGGAAAGGAAAGAGAAACCTGTGTGGATCCGAGTGAGGGTAGCAGTCTACAAAAAGAGCAGACCTGATAACCCTGCTTTCCCACTTTGCTGGTAATCCTCCAGGATCAGCAGCCTCCAGGGCTCTCCTGGCTCGCTGTTTCAGGAGAAATGTCTTGTTGCCTTCTGCTGCCTGCTCCTCATCCCCTGCTGAGCTCATCAGAGGCTATGTATAGCATGGGCATACCTCGGGATGGGTGTTCATCCAAAAACCCACATTCATTTATAGGATGCACCCGGGCAACGTTTTCAAAGCCATTTTTCAAACGATGGGGTTGGTTCTCATTTATACTAAGGACCTACTTTAAGGCACTTAGAAGACATTTATGCCACTTTAGGGTGTGGACAGAGCAGTGTAAAGAAGCCTCAGTGTAAATAGAAACCACCCTTATATCTTGTTGACAGTGGTTAAAATAGGGTTATGGAGTTAAATCAACAGACAAGGTCTCCCTTATGCAGTACTCTTCTCTGCAGTGTTTGCTCCTCACCCTTCGGACCGTGCGAGCAGGCAAGGGCTATATGCAGTGTCCCTCATCATCTGCTACATAGCTGAGCACATCATAGAGCTATTAAGTGTCAAACGGAACAGAAGGATATTTATAGTCGCCTAAAAGTCAGGAGGCTCAGGTGCAATGTTATAGCTGAAAGCAGAGGAAGGGAGCACAGGCTTGCAACGTAAATTCAGTGCTTCAGAATGCCTTACAAGCGTTGATTCTCCCAGGTTAGGAGCTCCTCTGTTTTAGGGGCTGTGGGCGACCGTGACCCCGAGAGAGGACCTGCCAACATAGACACTGTCCTGAGAAGTGCTTGACACTGATATCCTCAAATTTTCATTTCAGTAGCTGCTTCAAGGCTTGTTTCTGCACTTCCATCTTTTGCACTTGCGGAAGCTAAGAAAATGCCATCTATGAACGATGCCAAGGGGCCAGAGGACAAGTTTGTCAGAAACAAACCTTAAAAGCAGTCAAATTTCCTTCTGTACCAGCTGAACAGGCTTTGTGAGATGGAAGAAAAGAGTAAAACCTAATAGATTGACTGTAGGGGGGTTTTTAATACCATCTCACTTGATGTGCTTGTTATCAAAACATGGTTTAGGCGAATGCAAGGGGGCTCCAAATCTGGATCAGTAACTGTGTCTGTCTGGAGGGTAAGTCTCAGTGGTTCACAGCTGGTATTGCTTTTCTTTCATCTGTTTAAATCTATGGAAAACTGTCGTCTGCAGGCAAAATTTCAGCCTGATTCCGACCAGTAATTTAATTAATCTGTGTGGTGGAACAGAGAATTTGCTTACTAAATCTGCACTGGGGTGGATGGCACAGGGCTGAGAAGGACTGAGAGTGTGGTGAAAGGTAAGGCCTGAAACCAAAAATCACTCTAAAAGTTGGAGAAACAGTTTGCAAAAACAAGCCAGCACTTGGAAGGGAGGAATACAAGGAATAATAAAAGACAGAGACCAGCCAGTAGGGCAATAACTCAACCCAACCGAGATAAAAAAAGAGTCAAAAGCATCATGCTATTGCCAAGGAGGTAAATGTCATATAAGCTGTGGAAAGAGGGACATGGTCTGCAAGACATGAGGCAAAACTTCCAGCTTTTCTTTGCGCTGTTGAGGCCTCTAGCGCAGTACGATGTCTGTGTGCTGTACACTATTGCCCAAAAAGTACGCAACCAACTGTGGGAAGTCCAGGAGGGAGCAGAGAGAATGGCCTGAGAGCTAAAACGACCCCTGAGAAAGGAGGAAGGATCGCCAAGGATAACAAAGGACGGGGGGAGAATGCTTGAAGTGTGTAAGGATACTGTATGGGGAGAGAGGGCATTTGTTCTTCGTGTCCAAAGGGGCTCCGCTGAGAAGTAAAGGGCTTAAACTGTAGTAGGAAACGTTGAGACTGGCCATCAGGAAAGGCTCTGGCTGGAACTGATGCTCTGCGTGGTCTTTTCAGGCCATCATTCAAGGTTTTTAAGAAAATGCTGTCTGTCAGGTCCTAAGAATAAGATAGCTACTGTTAATCCTGCTTTGAGTGGAGGAGGGACTAGAAAATGGCCTTCCCAACTGTAATTTCTATAATTTTCAAAGCTAAAGGAAATATGAAATCATATAGGAAGGGATATAATCTATTTCGACCAGGGTGGTGCACAGTCATGGACTGGAATTGCCCCATGGGTGATGCAGATAGAGACCTTGAGTAGAAACGGCCTAGGTAAAGGCGTGCAGCGTCATGCTAGTATGGATTGAGATAACGAAAACTAGTCATTGCTCTCCTAACTGTTTGTTGTTCAGATTTATTTTTCCTGTAGGTCTTTTGGCAGACAAATGAGTCCTGTGGGACCCTGACGTGGGATTGCAGATGGACCCGTGGACCTCGTGCCACGTGTGAGGTAAAGTACCGGGGACTACCCTAGGAAAATGCTGACCTGAAATGCTGGCAAGGGGTGATTTAGGGCACCCCTGTAGGGGTGTCACTGAGCAGAGTAATGCAAACTGAGTGTTGGCTGTTGGAGAGCAGCACGAACCGCTGAAATGTGAAGGAGGCATCTCGTACCAGTGCCAGGCATGTAGCACCATCTGAGGACAGACTTTTGGTGGGAAGATGGAGACCATGGAAATTTTCTCATCTGCAGAGTCATGAAAGAATTTCAGGCATCTGAGGGCAGCCAGACAGCTCAGCAGGCTGTGTTCGGCTTTCCAAATACACGAGTGAAGTTAAGCTGTCTTAAACCGCGACAGTAAAACAGATGCAGGGAGCTAAGTAGCCTACTGCTGGTCAGTGCTTTTCTGGGGAACAGCTTCTTTATCAGAAAACAATGATTTTTGTAAGCCCAAAGCACTGAATGTGAATTTCTTTGGCCACCAACCAATTTAACGAGAGCAATAAAATTATGAGAACTCTGGAGTTTTGGTGAGCTCAAAACTCTCTCTAGTCTAGACCAAGAAAAGGACTTTAAAAGCCAACTCTAGTTGACATCATGGACAGCACAGAGAAAGCTTGTGATCCTCTTCTGAGGAGCGTTACTGGAAGTGGTTAAGCCCTGGTCCCTCAGCCACGTGCACAGCCCAGCCCGATGGCGAGGGCTCGGTGCAGAGGGGGTCCCCGGCCCCCCTGGGTGTCCCACGCTGACGCAGGAGAAACTTGTGTGAGGCCTCTGCGCTTCTCTTATATAATCCATGACTTCAGATAAAATTAATGCCAAGTACCCAAAAAAGGGATTGTGTGTGCAGCCTCTTCCCGTAATCTGAACACAGCGTTCAACTGTGACAGTTTTGCCAGTAAAAGAGAGGTTTTTCCTTTGCCTTGAGATCCAGATTTAAAATTAGCTGCGTCTCAGCAGAGCCATCGGCAGCGATCCCTGCCAGCCCCAGCGTTCGGCGTTAGAGGTTCAGGGCCATAAAAGAGCCCAGCAGCCCAGTTTAAACAGTGACCAGAAAAGTTTGTTCAGGGAGGGCTCCCTGGCTGTTAACAACAGGAGCCTCCATTAGCTCCTACATCGAGAAAACCAGTCAAACTTTATAAAAATACTTCCTAAGGTAAATATTAGTGAGTCACAGATACTAAATATTAATAATTCATACATTGGGAACCGAAATATTAACAGGATCTGTAAGGCAGGTCTTTTTTACGTGCAATATTACAGAATTGGGTATGTGTTCCTCTCTTTTTTTTTTTTGTCTTGCATGTGCCAACCCTTCACGTCTGAGCTGCAGACTTGGAGCTGCTCCGAGGCCTCGGGTCAGCGAAGCTGATTGGTGTCGAAGTCCCATGAGGGGAGCAGCTTGCCTGGGAGGGACCCAAGCAGGGAGGCCGGGGGTCAGTAGCGGGGCACTCCGGGGGAATCAGAGGGTTTGACTCCATACTTGCAAACTGCAGATAAATGAGGGTTGTTTTTTTTTTCATTGCCAGACAGACCTCTGGGTGGAAAAAAATTCAACCCCAAACCAACCACATTCATGCAAAGTTTGTGCAACCACCCAATCCCCTAAAGCTCTTTTGTCGCATTAAGGAATAAAATGGAGCGGGAGCCACCCTTCATTTTTCTAGTGAGGCAGTTTTAAGTGAAAAGTGGTTTTGTTGATCAAAATTAAAAAAAATAATTAAAAAATCAGAGTTGTAAGAAGTGAAATTGCAGTTATTTTGGACATTTCTTTTAGTGTTTGAAAGCAGGAGTGCTTCAAAGTTTGTTGGCACTGAAAATCATTAATGCAAAATTTTAATTAGATTTTTTTTTTTAGTTTCCCATGGTGTATAACTGGCATGTGCTGGCTTATGGTGGAGACTGAGGCGTTGTCTGGGTGAAGAAGGGAGCAACATTTTTGTTGAAAATGAAAAAGTGTGTCAACTAAAAAAAGAAAATAGAAATTCCAGGCAGAACTGGAAAGGAGAATGGCTTTTCTGAGAGGAATGGAGCAAAAGGAGGAGTGAAGAGCAAGGGGCTATGACGATGGTTCAAACTGGAGCCTAACGCCTTATTGTTATCAAATCTGAGGGCATTTTTTGCCTTGGATGTTGAATCAAAGCCAGTCCCCAAAAAACAGAGAGGTGAGTGGAAGTCAGGCTGTGACATGATCCCGACGCTTTGAACCACCACAAACACATTTTCCTCTTCCTCCCCAAAAGAAAAGCATTTTATTCAGCCAGTTATGAAAGACTTAGTTTCATCATCGGTGCCTAATTTCATGATGCTCTGCCCTGGTACTGCAGCCCATCCTGCCAAGGCTGGCCCAGTGCGGCGATGGGGAGCCTGCTGCCACTTAGGTGGTCCCAAATTATTTTTGGTTCCTGTTCCTCAGCTCCTTTAAGCCAAACCCCAGCTTTGCAAGGACTGTGTGAGAGCTTTTCACTCTCAGCAGCTGATTCATTAATTAGCACACACATTAGCTTGAAGGTCTGCACCTCTCACTGGTAGATTTTGGTCCCGCATGGCCGCGCAGGTGGAGGTCTCTTTCCGGGAACGGGGAATGGATGCTCCTCTTCAAGTTCTGCTCTCTGACCCTGGATCTGGGCCAATGCAAAGAAAAAAGACACACTGTGGCTCTAGGGAAAATACTTGTTACTGAGCTGAGAGCTGTTTTGGCACAGAGATGCCAGCAAGTACACATAGGGCTAGTTTTCTCCTTCCTCTTAGCCTGAGGGTCTCAGGGGTGTAGGAGGTAAGTCCATGTCTTCCACATGTGCTCCAGACAGTTTCTACTGAAAGAGCTCACAGGATGCTGAAATTCTCAAAAAATGCCGAGGGCACGTTTCTCCCTTCCCCTGAAAGCACGTGGAAGGGTACCGCTATCAGCTCTGCCTTCTTCCAGGAAAATCTGTGAGATACCAGACCACGATACGCTTCTCTTCAGCTAAATGTAGTGTAAAAGAAGTTTCTCACTAGGAAAGGACAGCCACAAGCAGCCCAGCTTTTCTTGAGCTAACGTTTGGGCTTTCCGGAAATTAATGGGCGCTTTCCAGCTCGGTGGGTAGACAGACAACACGGCAGTTGTTTCTACCTCTTCATGTCGATGGCTTCCCTGTGGGCCTTCCTCAGAGACAATGAAGTGGAACAGCTAAATCAGCTAGTCAAATAGCAGACGCAACCTGGAAGGCTCAGAGGATTACAAGCCTGGACAAAAGCCCAGCTTGTGCTGTTACACCAATGACAGATATCGTTAGTTTTGTGCTTGATCACTAGCAAGTGGATCGTCCCTTGTAACTGCTCCACTTGTAGACCCAGTTTAAACACCGATGCGTTGGGGCGCGCCGGTCTGCTCCCTTGCTGGGGTGCGGGGAGGCTTTGTGTCTTGATAGGCTGCACCAAGAGGAGCATCTCAGTTGTGGTAAATGGGTAAAGGAGTCCTTCCCACAGCTGGGGATGTACAAAACAGAGGGAAATCCTACTCCCACCACACCTTTTACCTACCAGCCCTCTGGGCGCAGTAATTTTGGCGGATGTGAATTTCTCATCAAAGCTCCACTTTGTGCCGAGCTCTCCTGTCCCTTCTTATTATCAGCTGCCGACCAGTCTAGTCTGTGATCTCTCCCTTTACTTAAAAGCAGACTGGAGACCCCTGGGACATGCACACGCACCCCTGCTTTGCATTCCCTCTCCCTTCCCCGGTGGCAGAGGGGGTCCGGCAGGGCTGCGTGAGCATGGAGGGGCACAGAGGCAGAAATTTGTGGGCACAAGCTGGGCTCGGAGCACACCGTCACAGTAATGGTGGGGGAAGTCCTTCCTGGGAGAGCAGGGTGGCAAGAAAACTATTAGAAGAGGAAGCAAAAATGAACGGCTGATTAATCTTTAATGAGCGTACTGAAAATTCCTGTAGATTTCAACATCTCTTTTGACTGGGACAGGACCCCAGTGTTGCAAAGGGCGCAAAGACACAGATCCCCTCTCTAAAGGAAAGGCTCACAAAATGCTGTCAGAATCTCATTTAAGGAACCATTAAGCCAGGGCCTGAGCTAGTCATTACGCTTCTGCCCCATGTTTGCCTGCTCCAGGCTTGTAAATGTACCCCAGCTCTGTATGAATTTGCATTCATGGGGAAATGCAGGCACAGAGCCACATTTTCTGCATGAAGCACACCACCGCCCCTCCACAGGCTGTGCAGCACAGCCGGGCTGCCGTGCATTTAGAGAGCCCCATGATCTGTATTAGAGGCTCTAAACCAGCCAGGCAGGAAAATGAAGGTTTTCTGGAGTGGTGGCATCTTTACAGGGTAAGTGATTTCTACCATGGAAGCAGCAGGACAGGAAATGGAATCAAATCATGCCTCTGGTTGTTGATGGCTGTGCTGTTACAGCTGGCATTAAGAAAAAGGTATGGGCAGAGTCTCCTGTGGCTATCCACAGGGCTATGGGGCGGGGTCTGTAACACAGGCTCGCCAACGAGTTTTCTAATTAAAGGGTCATGAGTGGTCCTCACAGTTTGTTGGAGGATATTGTATGGCAAAAAAGAGGCAGTTCAGTGCCATAGGAAGCCCAGAGGCTTGAACTGCAGCTGCGTAAGTCCTACTCTGCAAACTGCTCTGCTCTGATTCACGTGTACGTGAGGCTCTGTTTTGTAACTGCTGCTTACTAAATTGCAACTATCTTGATGCTCATTTCCTCATTTATTTTATTGAGGTCTGCTTTAGGCCTATTGTTAAAATAACTGCAGAGTGTTGGTGGGCTGATGTGGAGCAACGTTGGGGCGTTGCATCATTTGGTATTTGAACAGGATGTCTTGCACAGACCGGTCCCCTCTGGGCACGGTAGTACCTCTTCTTGAAAATAATCGCCCCTCATTAAGCCCCATTTGTCTGCTGGCAATGGGGTGGCTTGGACACCAACCCTTGCACAAGTGAGTCAGCGGATGATGAGGTGGCGTCACGCCTTACACCACAACCCCATCGCACAGCGCAGCATGAGCTTTTGGTGTCGTAGCCTGCTTTGTGGTGGGAGAGGGAGTTATGGAACGGGAAAAGGATTTACTATTGCAAATCCAGAATCAAGGTATTGTGAGAGATGACCTGTGATGCACAGCAAAAGCAGGAAGGATGTTTCCAAGTATGTCTTGACTTCAGGGAACAGGATATTACTGTGGTGAGTCTGACAGTTGGTTGCATCCTCTTAGACATTCAATCACTCTTCCTCCTCACACCAGCTGGGACAGTTGTCCACAAACTTGTCATTGTAGCAGGGTTTAGAGTTAGTGCTCTAAGGACATGGGTGTAGTTTTCTTTGTATTGGGTAGCTAATAACAAGACAGGAGGGAATAAAACGAACTTTTAAGAAGAGAGACTATATTTCGATGACATATATATGAGAAAAAGCAAGAAAGACTCGAGGGAGTGTGACATAACTACTGCAGTTCTTGACTGTATCCAGAGCAGACACGGAGGTCTTCATGAAGCGCCATGGGAAATGGGCCAGGAGTTGAAATCAGCCTCCAAGTACTGCCTGTCAGCAGGATCCTGTATTGTTCTGGGTCAGTGAGATATGGATTCTGGACAGGAGGGCTGGGAAGAAGAAAGGTTGCTTGTCTCCTTATTAATGAGGCCAGTTATTCTCTTCCAGAAGTAAGGAAGGCAGATGTGAAACATCTTTCCAATAACGTCAAAGACATTATTACATTGTTTGTAGCCCTATTTGGCTGATTCAAGGTTTCCAGTGTTTGTGCCTCATCACAATAAAAGCAAAAGCTGCTCAAATCCTTGTTCACCCAGAGGAACCAATCTTAATGGTTTAAGTCTCAAACCGTGAGCTTTTTGAGCCAAAGAAACTAGGGCCATGTCCTGAGACATAGAAAAGGCAGCCACATTTTGACGCTTACTAGATTTTCCTTCATTGCGCTTTTACTCATGTTGGATCTCTGTACACAGCCTGACTCACGGCTTCAGGAAAGAAATAGGTATTGCTTGCTCAGAAAGCCCACTGCTAGCAATACACCCAAACCGCCATGCTGGACACTCAAGTCCCTTGTGTGGATGATTTCCAACTAAAACTTCCCATCAGTGGTCATCAAAGGATACAAACAACAAACAGTTCCATAGTGCACATTTCACTCTACCGGTCTCGTACTCTCCTTTGCCCCTGTCTTGTCCTCTTTGACACAATGTCCACTACTATCGAGCTGAGATTTATTTTTGGAATGAAGATTGCCTGGTACTTCTCCAAAAAACCTGGTAACTCTGGTCATTCTTTTGATCATAGAGCAGATAAACATAACTCTCGCTCTCCTTTATGGATTATTTGCCTTGAGAAAGCAACTGGATTTTTGTCAATGGACAGCAGAGCATGCAGTAGCTTGTATAGCATGGAACAGAGATGCATGAGTCATTTGGAGAACTTTAGTGCCTGCTTTAGCAATGTGGGTCTAAGGCGTGGCCATTTTCTGATCAAAACTTTGTTGGTGGGAAAGTTGAACTTCTGACATCTGAATTTTGTGGCATTTTAAGTAAGGAGTTGACTTTTTCTCTGGAAAATTTTAGTTCTCTCCTGGGAAGATGAGAACATACCCAATCTAAATACTAAAGAAAGTCACACGTTGCTTGAAACACTTCTTCCATGCTCTGGAAAGCTGGTGGGCAGTTACCATGGTTGCTCTTTGGTTTATAGAAAATCCCTCCAACCTGTCCTGTAGGTGTGCCACCCTGACTGCTGACATTGCGTGGTGTAGATTCAAACAATAGGAGAGAGAAGTCTTGTGTTATACTCTGACAATTACTATATTGGGGTGTTTCTGATTTTGGTAGAAGTATATCCTTATTAGGCACAATTTCTCTGCCTTGCAATAAATATTTTCATCTGTTTTGGTGTCTTGGAGAATCTGTATAACTGGTCCCAGGTAGCTGGGAAATACAATTTGTAATCCTATTTCAACTTCTTAGCCAAACGAATGAGAATCTTAAAGGAAAGTTTAATCTCAGAAATTCCTTTTCCCTAACGAAAAAAACCTGGTATCCCACTTTGGATTTCCAGCACTTGATACGTGGCTCAGACTGTGCTCTTGCCTGTAAGTTATCCACGAGACTGCAGCTGTAAATGACTTGTTCAGGGTTTGAATGGGCCACTCTGTTTTTCAAGGCACAGTAAACCCTCATCAGTATCTGAGGTGGGGTAAATTAGCACAACCTCACTGCAGCTGATGGACCTCCTTCCCATTTTGGCCGCAGGTGTTTACAGCCTAAAAAACCATACGCTGTTGCGGCTAACAGAGTAAGATATATATATGTCACGCGTGCTAAACCCAACCTCATATTCTGGGGCAGTTAGACTAAAAGCAATCTCATCACTGTCTAAGGTTCAGAACACTACCTGGTGGGGCTTGCAAGTCTTAGCCATGAATTATGCCGTTGCTGACGGTGGTTTCCTGTTACGGTTGGAAAGGCTGCATGGATTCAGGCAGAGCTGCCCTCTCCCAGGGAATCACATGGGCCTGGAAACAGAAATAAACTTCACATGGCATTTCTTCTAACTGACTGCTTGCTCCTCAGAGGTAAAAGGCCAGCGTCAGCAAATGCATCACTCCTCACTTACTATAATGTTATTTCTAGGCTTTTGCTTGCTTTACAAAGATCAGAAATGTGATTAAACGGTTAGATGAAGCACAGGATAAATTCAGCTCTTCTACAAACGTGAAATGATAGAAAGCCATTTGGTTCTGTCTCTTTTTAAAACAAACCAGCTCCTTCACTTCTTCAGCATGCAGTCTCTTAAGCACTGTCACAGCCTCTCCACCCCAGGAGAAAGAACAAATACCCTCCCCATGCTTTCACTGTTGGAAACCCATCTGCAAGAAATGTGTTTCAGGCTTTGTACACGAATATCTTTTCCATAGTCTCAAGGTCCTTTGTGGGTAAAATGGTGCGAGTAGAGCAATTACAATGAGCATAACATCTCTAAATAAAATGGGAAACAATGTTTAATAAGAATAATTTAATGGAGAACTTGACTTTGTTGTTACTAATCTGTTTTCTCGAGGTGAATTTCTGTCAAGAGGTTGTCAAAGAAGTTCAAGTATTTCCTACATGCATTTGGCCATTGGATGAACTCAAGTCTTCCCTTGGCCTTCAGGTTTCTTCACTTTTCCTGATGTGCCCGACTGGAATTGCAGGTAGATGTCATAGGAGACTCTCTTCGGCTTTCCTGATGGAAAATTGATACCTGTCTCATGTCTGTGTGTATAAAGCTAAAACACATTGCTGCCACATTATTGTCCTTCACGCTTTTTATCTATTGCAAGGCTCCTTGGAAATACACGCGATTTTATCTTCTTTTCTGTTCTCTACATGGTGATACACTGAAAGATATTAAACAACAAAGAGGATATGTTTTATATTATTTTGTTTATAAAAACACTTGACTGGTAAATAGCTACACCCTTCAAAAGTGTTTTCAATTTTCTCTTTGAAATATGAAACAAGTAATGCTTTCAACAAGCAGCCCTTTGTCAAGCATTTTCCTTGTTTTAGGATACCCAAATAGTTTAAAAATCAAAATGTCTCCAGAAAACATGAAAGTTTGGGCACATGTTGGTTTTTTTTTTCTTTTTAATAAAGTAAGCCATGCAAATTTCAAGCTGTGCCTGTAAAGACATGACTGTTCATGATGCTGAATGCTTCGTGCTAAGTAGGCCGTCTTTCCGTACGGGAACCAGTGTGTGATCTGTAAAAAGACACAGCAACCTTATAAAGCCACTTGCACAAGAGACTTCATCTGGTTTCTTTCTTATTAAATTCAGCAAAAAGCATCTTGTATAACAAACCAATAGCTTAAGATGTATAGGGAGGACTGGGGTACCTTCAGACACACTGCAGTGGCCTTGACTAAGATACTCTTATGATGAGTATGCTGCTATGTTGCTCCCAGCAGCACGAAATGATGACAGAAAAGCTCTGATTTACCAGCTCATGCCTTTTCACCGGGAGAATTTCTGAGTGCATGCCTGATACTTGGTCCCTTTCCCAAGTGGGGCACAGAGGTGGGATTCTCCTTGGCTTCCCCATGAGATAACCTGAAAAATTAGATCTGAAAGTGAGGTGGCCCAGACCCAACTTATTCTAGGTTAGCCTTACATCCTCATGAAAGACTTTTTGGTCTTGCTGTAGCTGAGATGGTTTACTTTAAATGTGCTGTAGCTTACCGTATTGTTCTACACTTCCAAAGAGTGTTATTTCAACCCAGCTTAAGGTCACCTTCAGAGTGGCTGGCCTTGGCACAGCTGATTTCTGGGCCCAGGGCTTGCTTCTGATCTCGAGTTATTGGCTGATTACACAAAACAGTTTATAGACTAAGTCTGAATAAACCCTTCAATTAAGGTCATAGTAAATAAGATTCGAAGGTTAAAGTGCTTTATGGCAAAACAGGCTCTTAGGAACTAGTCATATTAAGAGTAATGATTTGATTAGAGAATGAGAAACAGGACTGGGAAGACAGGAACCTGACCTCAGCAATAAAATGTGCATAGTTACTTTTTTTTTTTCTTGGAAACTGGTGTGCAAAGGTACAATTATACAACACGGCCAACGTTTCAGCAGGCCAAGGCAAACGATTTGTGCTTTTCGTGACTCTGGGCATCCGCACAGAGTTCTGCTTTGCTTTAAACTTTCGGGCCAAATCCTGTTGCTAGTATGCAGCACAAACAGGTTGGTGCTGGGACACTCCACTGGCTGGAAGTGGTGGAGGTGCCTGTGGAGGTGAACTGACCATGCTGGCCTGCCAGGGGTGCTTGGCTCCTCCAACTCAGAATAAGCTTTTGGACACTACCAATCAACAGGAGTCAAATTTAAGAATATCTGCAAGCAGACTGTAATTTGGAAGAACAACCAGAGCATATAGTATGGGTCATGTTATTGGAGTTAGCTGAAACTGGAGTTGGAGGGAGGTGGAAGGGGCTGGTCCCCCCAGAATGGTGGGGGCTCCCCCCCATTTGGAGAGGCAGCCAAACACCTACACAATCCCAGTGCCAACCTTCACTGCATTTGCAGTATTTGATTTGTCATTTCCTTAGAAAATCATCCTAAACTCCCAGAAGCAAATACTTTTCAACCTCTCAGTGTCTGAGTTAGAAAGGAAAGGCTTTATACCAAAGGTGGGTACTTTCAGTACCACTGGAAGTGCCGAGTGGCGTTTGCATTCTTGATATTCTTTCTTATCTTCTTGCAGGAGAAAGCCTGTCCCAGGAGCAGGGCCTGAAAACTTAGATCCTACTGCTGAAGTGTTAAGGAAGCGTCCTTCGCTTTGCTCGTGAGGATGCAGGATGCAGCCACGAGGGCTGGGAACCAAAGGCATAGACACGGAGAGGATGCCCCAGCGTGGACTGCAGCTCTGCGCCTGGTGGGAACCATCCAGGTCCGCGTGGAGGTCCTGAGGGCAGTACTAAGGGCGAAAGCAGCCTAGCCCCACTCAGCCCATGCTGAGGATTTGCTCATCCTGCTCCCCCTTCAGTGGTGGGATAGGAAAGTTCAGGCTAGGAATAGGAGGTTCAGGATGCAAGCACAGAGAGGCAGCTAATACAATGGGAGGTGGTAAGAGAAACTACCAGACAGAATTCACTGATGTATGGCCTCTTATCTTTATCCCAGCAGCTACCCCATTTAATTATAGTGAGGTTCATATAGGGCTGCCATCAGCTCTATAGTGGGGGAGGGAGGTGGTGCCTTCCTCTGCCACCCAGCCCTTGTGTGAGTAACTCAGCTTCTCTTCCAGGCTGCACAACCGAGGGAAGCGCATAGCCCAAAGAAAGTGTCTTTGAGGGCAGTGTCGGCAGAGAGGGCACTGTGGTGGGACGGGTGAGTCTCTTCTTGTTTACACTTTGACATTGACAGCCTCAGAGCCATTGCAGCCCATGAGCATCAAAGGGTTCCTGTTTGCAGACCAGATTTTCCTGAAGGAAAAAGCAGGACCACATTATTCAAAGTAATTGCGGGTAATTGAATAAAGACGCTCGGTGCCTTGCAGGGGAGGCATGGCCACCATCTCGTGTTATTTCACATAGGAGTTGCAGAAGGCTTCAATCATGGGAAGGCCTCCCAGAAAAAATACTCATCAACTACAAATGTGCAGTAGCGCTTGAGAGTCTGGTGAGCGATAATTATGTTGTATTAATGGTGTCATTACATATAAGGCCACCAATGCTTTAATCACAAAGGGAGTTGGAGATACTGTATGTACACACTGCAAGAGACTCCTCCTTCTCCAAAAAGCCACCAGAGATGGGGTGTAAGGAAGGCAGAGTATTCCTGTGTGGCTGTAGCTGAAGCACTGTGTTAGAGTTTGCCACTTGTCCACTTCGTCTTACTTGGTCTAATGAAGCTATGATGCCTCCCCGCAAACCTGACTTCATTTACTTCCTCAGAGGTTTCTAAAGGCTCTTGAATCCCCATGCCGGCCATGTTTCGTGTGAGGTAGGTGTCGGCATTAGAGCCAGTCATTAGGGAAAAAAGCCAACATGAGAGAGATCAAGCACGACAAACTAAAGACATGTTTGTCAGGGTTGATGGTTACTGACAGGGAGGTGTACCACTGGGTTGCAATGGTTCTATTTCTGGTAGTGAGCTGAGGGTCTGCAAAGCCAGGAGGAGAAGCTACACATCCAGGTAATATGTGTGTGCTTCTGAAGGCCTGTGCGAGACCCTGTCTTTGAGCAGTGCTTTGTGCTCCTTCAAGCAGCAACATTCAGGGATAGCTGAAGGCTGTACAAGGCAAACCCCATCCTCTAAGATTACCTTATCTTCTCTGCAGAAGCATTGAGATGCAGAAAGGCACAGAGTTTTCTGCTAGTTGGAAGGGTAAAAGACAAAACACAAAATATTTCATGTGTTTTTTGTGTGGAAGAGGTAAACAGATTGTGTAATCTCAGAAGCCATTTAGCCAAATTTGGATGTTCTGTTCTAAAGTATGATCGCGGTTGCACCAATTCATTTGGAGAGGCTGCAAGATAAGATCTACTGAGTCGGCAAAGATTTCCATTTGATTTGCTCAACTTCTTCATGGAAGTATTGAAGCACTACATTGAAGCCCAATGTAGTATAAGTTGAGATTTAGACAGAATTTAAACATGTACTTTTTTTTTATTTTAATGTACCACTGGCAAACACTGAGTAATAATTCCACTGGCCTCAGTAGAAATGTCCTAGTCTGAACACAGCATTTTTCAGGTCCAAATCAGCTTGTGTTTGTGGAAGACTTATTCCATTTTGCAAAGTTTATTTTCTCAAATGAGGAAGAAACATCCAGAAATATCATGACTTCTACAGAAAACAAGTTGGAGTAGGCCAAATAAAACGACAGCCTCCATTTGGCAGGGAGAGGAGATGATGCAATTAGCTGATTTTTATTAAGAAATGAGTAGAAAGTTATGAATTTGATATATAGCCTTTTTCTGGCCAGAAATATCACGGCATACAGAGCAGAAAAGATAAACAGCTAAATGCTTTAACAAAAATTACCTGTGTCTATGTCTACAGTCAGGTAATACTCAATTAAAAGACTTAAGAGGTGAAAAAAATAGACTAAAATAATTTGTCTTAATTTATTTTCCTTCTCTGTTCTACCACTTTCAAGTTTCCTTCAAATCTCTCCCATTTGCTGAATTCTTCTCCGGCAGAAATTTGGCCTGGTCTTTTGCAAAACTAGAATACAAGGGATGCTTTCAAAATCAACAAACAGATAGTTTTCTCCTTGTTCTTTTCTTGAAGATATTGGAAAACACAAGCTGTTTGTGTAAAATCTCTGCTACTGTGAGAATGTGTAAAGCGATCACGGTATACTCCAGAAGAACCAGAGCTGATATGTGAAACTCAGAACAAGTAGAAGTAAGAGAAAAACCTACTGAGGTTTTGAGAAAACCCTGTGTCTCTACATATGCCTCTGGGGTTTGGTTTTGGCTTGTTTTTTTCTTTTTCTTTTACGATTTTTGTCATCTGAACAGGTACCGAAATACAGAGGAGAAAGAAAAAGAGGTAGTTGTGCTTAGGTTAAATGGAGAAGGATGAAGCTTGCTCCTATGCTTGGCCAGATTACAACACCACTAAGCATTAGACAACAATAGATGATATATATGATAATTTCCACTGGTTTCCATGGATTATTGTCACGTGTTCCCCGGTGAAATAAGGGATCTAAAATCTGGCATTCATCACCCATTCAAGCTTTGGTAGACACCAAGTTTTAAACAATTTCTCGAACTCCAGGGGTTTCGCTCAACCACCAAACCTTTTATAAAAATGCCCATTAACAGTGAGAAGAGCACAGTCTGGTGACTTACTCTCCTCCCTGAAGCAAACTCAAGAGCAGAAGCAGTTATTACCAAAGACTCCAGGGCAGCGTTGTAACTGGCCTTGCTATGGCTTGGTGGCCTGGCTGGGGATCCACGAGGTCATACATACCTTCTAGTACCTAATGAGAGTCAAGTGGCCTATGCTGAGCATCTGGGCTGCCTCTACATCCCTGGAGAAAGTCAGACATCTCCAGGGACCCCAAGGGTCTTCTACTGATGGTTGAGAGACCAGAGAAGCAGCACAGCTCATAACCTTAGATGGGATCTCTCATTTTTCACAAGCCACCTCAAGACTTGTCCTAAAGAGGTCAGCTCCTTAGCAAGGAGGTTAAGGCAGTTTAAACTGCTGTTAAGGGCAGCCACCAGTGAGGTTATGTTATTGTAGCTGGCTGTGTGAGAAGCACCAAGGGAGATATGGGGTTTGCAGGGATCCCACAAGCCCCTCCAGGTCCTGTCATCCCATCTGAAAAAGTGGGATTTGCTGTCTCCAAGTGCCATCATAACTGCTCGCTCTCAGTAACCAAATCCAACAGCTGTCCCGCCTTTATTATGGATGTATGGGTTTAAGTATGTGTTTCTATGAAAATTTTTCAGAGCCGTGGTTGACAAATCATCATGTGTGGGTGTCCCAGCAAATATAATATCTATCTAAAGCTGTATTTTTATGAACGTGAGTGCATGTGTTCTTCCTGCTACATCTATTTTTGAAGGTATATCAACAAATGCATTCTGGTTTTGACCTCACAGAAGGCCAACGGTGTAGTAGTCATCTCTTTCATTAATCAGCTGTATGTCATTTGCTTGATTTAGTAACTGTTCTGTTTTGTTCTTTTTCTCCCTTTCATTGGTGAGCTGCTGAAGTAATGTTTGCAAAATATTTGGGTTACATGTGGCAAAGCGTGAAACGTAGCTCAGGATGAAGTCCAAGCTGGCCGTGGTTTTCTGCATCAGAGATCTTTGGAGTACAGTCCCTTGCACGACATCTGCAAATGAAAACCAGAGTTGTCTGAGGTCACATCACCAGAGGTGACCCTGAGCGTTACCTTATGGTAGGAGGCAGCTTCTTCCTTTTATTTATTTTTTGAGGTTGTCCTTGGGACTATTTGTGGTAGCATTGCAATGGAGTCTTCTCAGAGTAGAGGTGCTGGACACTGGAGCAGGCTCTGGCAGCATTGATGAGGCCGGGTGTGTGGCTGCAGAGCTGTGCTGACAGAGGATGCAAAAATTTTTGAGAGTTTACTTGAAAGTGTTTTTTCACATTTGGCAGCTGGACAAAGCAAACAGACACAAAACATCGTTCTCTTGAACGTTATAGCTGGTCCATCGACCAGAGGCTGTTAGAAATGAGAATAAGCCCATTGTCCTGAATGTTTCTCCTGTCTTATGCCTTAAGAACTGTTATAATTTATTTGCCGTATCATTTCTTGACCAAACCATACTCTGCACAAGATCTTATCATTTCCTCATACAATAATAACCAAATCTTTTCAATTTTATTACATTCCTCTATCAGTGCGACCAACTTCCTGTTTGCCTTCTGTGCTGCAGCTGCACTTGGCGTTGAAAGCTTCGGGAATATTTTCTACAATCTCTTAAATCTCCGGTATAATTTGCTAGCTGCAACCCCTGTCAGCTTTTACAACACCTCCCATCTGGATCGGGGGATAGATTGCTTCGGGAAACATTGCCCAATGGGATCAAACGTCATATAGTCAAACCTTGATTATTTGCATCGTATTTAGGAAAGAGGAGCTCTTCCTATGCTGGGAGCTTGGTATGTCCCCTGAGGTTTGCCTGGCACTGCAAGAGCGCAGGTGTTGCAAGAATTTTGCTTCTGCAAAGCGCAGGCACAGCAGGGGGTAAAAAAAAAATGACCATTTTTGGGTGACATTTGCAGCTTGTGCAAAGGAAGCGTTGGAGGTCGGTGAGGTCACTAGTGGGGCTGCAGGGGAGTTTCAGCTCTTGCCTCGGTGATATGTTTTGACTCCGTTCAGTTAGCAAGGGTGCAAATATTACCCTAGTGTCGCTGTGTTCCTGAAATGCATTAGCAAGATGCGCTGCAGGGTAGTGCGTGAAGGAAAAGGCGATGTTCACTATTGGCTCGGACAATGACCTGGCTCCTCCACCCAGCACTGCTGCTCGCACTGTTCCCACTGGGTGCTGCAGCCCTGTCGCGCTGCCTTTCAGTGTTTGTTGCACCACGTGGGGCTTCTAGTCCTGTATACTTTTTTAAAAATAAATAGCTGTTTCCAGACTTGATCACGCAGTCACAGCTGAATTGCAAACCCTGAAGTTTCTTCGTGCATTAACAGGAAACACAAACACAAGGTTTTGCTTTTGACGTTCCGGCTCCGAGCTGTAGGGTTATAAGTTCTGTCTCTTCCCCCTTCTGATCCACTTTTAATTTTCTTGAAGATGAATATCTCAAAATCCTAAGCAGAATCAAAACTGCATTTTAATCAAAATCTGACCAGGAATTGTTGCTCATGCTTTGTGCTGCTTGATGCGTTTGGACGATGCGTCCTGCATAACGGTAACCAACATTGCATGCTCATGACCGAAAACTCAACGTGTAACTCACTGCTCCTTCAGCTACTGGTCCCAGGGGACAGGTATCACGGTTGTTATGGGCTCAGTGCAAACATTGCCTTGAAAAAACCAGCGTCCTCATGGCAAAATGGACCATGTTGCTCTTGAGGTTGGATATCTTGAGGAAGGATATCTGTCACTACTGAGCCTGTCCCCGGCCACCCTTAGGATCTGCAATGTTTTGTGCTGCCCAACCTCAGTACTCTTTCTTGCAAATAAAACCAGTATCTTCGTGTGCTCCTCGCAGCAGTCTTGGAGAGCTGCTGGTTGCTGTTTTCTTGATAACGATCTTTTTGTGCCTAGCTGTGAACACACATTGCTCATCTCCTGTTGCTACTTTTCTAGTTTAGACAAATTAAATTCTTGTTCATACACTGTATTTTCCAAAGTCTTTTTATTTTCCCCCAGCTGTTCTCTTCTGTCTTCTTTCAAGTTTATTCTCATCACCTTCCCCATTCATGAACGAAGGTGATGGTTGAGTTTGAGAGCCGGCAGCACAGAGCAGGACGGAGTAACCCTGGAGCACTCACATTACTGCAGCTCTGCACGAGGTTGGCTTTATCTCAAGCAACTCGAGTCCTACCGACTCATTCGGTCTGCAGCTCCATCTTGACCCCGGGGTTCTTCAC
Source organism: Phalacrocorax carbo (assembly GCF_963921805.1). Lineage (NCBI taxonomy): Eukaryota > Metazoa > Chordata > Aves > Suliformes > Phalacrocoracidae > Phalacrocorax > Phalacrocorax carbo. The sequence continues at coordinate 42,624,549 of NC_087520.1, forward strand.
ACCCAAGTATGGCCCCTGCCACCAGTTCCCATTCACACTTGGTTTCTCCTTTCTAAGTGCAATCCTTTGCTCTCATCTTCATGGAATTTGATCATTTGGGCCCATTTTGCCAGTTTTCCAAGAAAATTTGGAATTTAATCTCTGCTGGTAAATCTCTTGCAAACCTTCCTACTGTGATATAACCTCAGCCTTTGCAAGTTGACTCTTTGTTTCTTCATCCACATCCTGAGCACAAATACTACCTAGAACAGATTCATGGGTCTGGCCCAAAGACCTGACTCTGAACTGATAAAATTGAGCAGGAAGTTTAAATTAGTTTCCCATTCACGTTCAAGGGGTTTTGTCTCCACCATATTTACCCGTGTTAGCTTAGACAGACGACATGCAGAGTCGCAGTAAGATTCTCAGGGAAATAAACCTCCAAAACCTTGTTTCTGCTCCACGCTTGCTGGTGTCCTGCTGTAAACTTTATCTAGCTCTTTGCTAAGGAATGCCAGATTTTTTCACCTCTCTTGATAGAAACAGTGGTCTTAACCCAGACCTCTTGTATTTCTGTGTATTTCTCAGTGTGCCCCTTTTTTGAGCAATAGCACTATTTTTACTTTATTCAGCCCAGGGCTATCGTCTACTCTATGCTTCACATAGCAAATCAATCCCTTTGCTTTTGTTAGGGGAGAGAGAGATGAAAAGCTTCAGCAAAACAGGAAGCAATAACAAGATGCAGGTTTATTGGATTATTAGCCCTGGGGCATGAAGTTTGCGTGATAAGATATTTTTAAAGTAGCATCCAAAAGGTCACTGAAGGTGACAGTCCTGAGATGCACGTTAGACAGATTTCTCGAAGTTCAAGCTCTGGATCACATCATTTGATGAAAGCCATATATTAAGTTATCAACATGTATTATGTTGGCCTGAATTATAGGCATTTGGTGGAGAGTTTGTTCTTGTTATGAAAAATTTATTGTGCAATTTTCTTTGGTAATTCGGGACCCCACTGCCAGCCTGTGAACTTTGTTGCCGAGAGATATGTTGCAGAGCTGGACTGTAAAGGCTTCAGTTTCTATTTTCTGGGGTAGAAATCTCTACCTGAGCAAGAACTGCTAAAATGTGAGCTGCATTTGAGTATTGTGCAACTTATACAGGATCAGAGCTCCTGCAAAGAGCGGTTCAGCCTCAGCAGTTCAGTGTCAAACACTGAATGAAGGGAATTAATTATCTGGTTCACAGATGTATCAGTTACATGAGTTATCCTCTTTATTCTACTTGGGCTTGCTTTCCTTCCTAACGTGGGAATATATTCCCAGAAATACTTGATATATATGAATTCTACTCAATTTGGGCTAGGGATTTCTGGAATAAACCACAAAACCCAAGGACTCTCAATTTCTATTTTATTATATAAAGGCAATTAAACTTGATAACAATGGAACACAATGTACCAAACATTCAGGGAAAAAAATGAGATTGGAAAGAAAGCAAGTTTCAACCTTTAGTAGAATCTGAACTTTTTCTCTTTTAAATAAAACCATCTGTATTTATATTTTAAAAGGTTGTCAGGGCCAAATGTTGACAAACTGTACTATTTCCTAATCTGTAACCCGGATGGTGACCCCTTCGTGTAGCCAGGCATGTCCTTAGCCTTCATATACAAAATATGGTGTAAGAAGCCAGAGAAGGAAATTATTTGCCAAAAACATTAGGAAAAGAAAAAAAAAACAAAGAAAGAAAAATGAGGGCTTGTATGCTACTTGGATTGAAGCCTTAGGAAAAAAAAATAAAATCAGCCATCCATCCTTGCTGCAGTCAGGTAGACTCAGCTAAAATAAACACCAGGTAGACTAATACACCATAGACTAGGAAACTGTTCTCAGCAATCTCAGATATTTCTGGGGTGTTTTCCTGATTTCAGGCACAAAATGGAGCTTGGAGCATGGGCTTTCCTTAAGCCTAGAGTATGTTTGGATCCTTGGCTTGCTTCATAACTACATCCTGATTCTGTTTCAAGTTAAGGTATGTTTATACACATACACAAGCAGAAAAAATATTTTTAAATCCAGTAAACCAACTCATATTTATTATAACGCTAATGAAAATAAGGTTTAAAGAAAGAAGGAAAAACAGCATAGGCTCTCACTCAGTTCAGCAATTTGAATTCAACCCCAACCTGAAGCCTAAATCACCTCTTGGCTGTTACTCATAACTGAAGAAGCTGGGGTGCCCACACAGTAGGTTTAAATCAACTGAGACACAGTAATTTGTTCCACCATCCATTACCCGACTGAGGAGCTCATGTCTGTGGGATATTGTGAAGGCTGAGCTGTGCCATAAAGCATGGGCCCATGAGAGGCTCTTATACGTGTCCATCGTTTGGGACCTCTGACTTCAAACATTTCTAAAGCTGTGGGTTTCTAAGGGCTGAATATAGTATCGGAATTAGTCACAGCTTCCCATGCTCATATGTTCCTCCCTGAGCCTATAAGGACCTTTGATCTGAACCAGTCCATATGTTCTTGTGTTCTTGTAGTCTTTTTACCTCTATTTTAACCCGGGCTAGCTCATTGGGGTTGACCAAACTGAAAAAAAACCACATTTTTTTTCTTTTCAGAGTAGACATAACATCGGGCAACCTTGTTCAAACAAAATCCCGTTGAAGTGACTGCAATTAAACTGAGCAAGGACATGGGATCTGGTCTTTATTTTCAAGTTCTACAACGATTCAGATTGTCTTGGTTAAAAAAAAAATATAAATTCCCTCCTCTTGCCATAAATCAGTGTGTTCTGGCTTTTGTCCCCAGGAAGAGACTGTCTGTTCTGTTGCCAGCGTTATTCCCAGTTTTTTTGTCATAGTTATAGGACTTGATTATCTTCAGGAGAAGGCGGTTGCCTTGTGGTCCTTCTAACAGTTTTCAGAAGACTGAGAAGACTTCAACTTCAGGTTGCGACCTACCTACTTCCCATCTCTTCTCTAACTAAATCATTCTCTAGCACGAGCTGAGCTGCAGAAGGAGTTGTGCTTTGGAAATGTTCACAATTTTTTGTCTCCAATTTACTTAAATGTGGGACTGGTGGGACATTTGGAGCAGAGAACAGGGCAGATCATGCCCCCCAGTGCAGTAACGCTGCCTGTGCAGCATGTGCATTTATGCTTCCCCGTCCTCTGTCCTTTTTTTAATCCATATCCATGTTGAGCTTACCCTTCCCTCAGCCTCCATCCCTTCCCAGCACTTGATATCCAGACTTAAGGTGTTATACATTTTAAGGGCCTTCTTTTGTTGAGGATAAAACAGGCAATATTTTCCTCTGGAAACTCCCTGTGTCAGGACACCAAGGCTGGCTCGTTCGAAGTGCACCTCAGGCAGCAGAATTACTGTCAAAATGACATTAGAATATGCAAGCTGTGGGCTTGCTATTGCCAAAAATTGGAAGCCACGTATATAATATTACAGGCTATTCTTCCTCTGAGAGAAGGGTGTTTTTCCTTCTCTTTGGCTCTTTTTGTTTTCCTGTTGAATGTCATCTGTCTGAAGGCTTTAGAAAGAATCCAGAGGAGTTCCACGGTTTCAGAGGTCAGTGCAATAAATTAAGTAAAGGCAGCATGTGGCTTGATAAGGAGACAATATGAGTATGGGCGTAACAAAGTGGGGTCAGCGCCTCAGAGAGCGTAAATCATCATTGCTCCCATGAAATCCGTACAGCCACACTGGGGAACGTAGGAGTTGGGGAGCTCATGCAGAAAAATGTCAAAGCAACTGCGTTCATTTCCAGACCGGACTCGCAGTTACATAAAATCAAATTGTCAAAAATTTCTCGGTTTTAGTCCATGGCTTTACCAACAAGCTACCCATTAATGCTGCGTTTTAGGCATGCACATAAATGCATATTTAAATACAATTATATTCAAATCAACACGAGGAATTACTTTAAGGTCCACTAAAATCAAGCAGAATATTTGAGGTTGGAGGGAATCTCTGCTGAAAGCACGGTCACCAAGAGCAGGTTGCTCAGGAGCAACTTTTGCTTAGGTGCAGATTTTATTTACATTTTTGTTTTCTGAATCAAGACTTCAGTTTTTCCTTTATATCTGAGGTGAAAGGGACAACAAGGAAATTGTGTTTTCCTCCCTTCATCTTGAAGTCCTGAGCCTGGGTTAAATGCAGCGACAGTTCAGCCCGTTTGCAGACTTTATGCATTACCGCCAAGACGATGGCAATCCTGGCACTTCAGCAACATTGGAGAAGGAACCTCCAAAAAATATCCCCATGACAAAAGTAACATATTCTTGAATTCTGAGTAGTTTGAGTCCATCCGTAAAGGCCTCACTTCAAATTTTAGTTAATTCTGCCCCCTAGGAACAGTGGCTGATGCTTCTTTGTAATGTAATGCCTAGTGGGAATAAAAACCAGCAGGAACTGATGATGCTGTGTCCATACAAAAGTCAGCAACGAGAGGTGGAACAAAATCTTAGAGAGGCTGTGAAGTCCCCATTTTTGGAGATTTTTCAAAGCTTGGCTGGACAAGGCCTGATACAATTTAGAAGTTAACCCTGTTTTCAGCAGGGGCTTGGTCTTACCAGAGGCCCCTTTGAACCCACGTCGCTCCGTGGTGCTGTGGTTCTAGCAGCCGGTGCTTGGAGGTGCTTGCCGGCCGCATGGTTTCGCACCTCCTCAGTCTAAGATCCGCACTGATGCCAGAAGCCTGATTTTTCACAGGGCTTCTTTGCTTTTTGAAACGGTCCGCTTGCGTTTGATCTCCCCTGCTCTCTCTGAACTTCGGCAGGCAGGCTGGCTGGCAGCTGGTGGTGGGGATGGAGGGGGTTGAAGAAGTGGAACGTAAACGCCAGATTATTGTCTGGACTGGCTCAAAGTGCCATCAGGTGTGAGGCTTGGATAGCGATTTGTGGAGTTTGACGCCTTGCCCAGACAGAGCTTGAGTTCAATCACTTAAAGGCATGTCCGGCTAGACACAGCCATTGTGTCGGATCCTGAAACAGGAATATCCTGCATGCTTTCAATCACAGCCGCAGAAGTGTTTGGTTTTACAGGTCAATTCATTTGTTTCTGGCCCCTGCCTATGATAAATAGCTCCGTCTACTGAGCTCGGCTCTTGCAGAGCTGTTTGCTCAGTGCCTCTAGGCATTCAGATCTACCTGAGACAATTTTTGCCTTTTGGCTCGGGTGGTCCAACCCCCGGACTGGAAAGCCACGCTTTGTGAGCTTGGCATAACCGGTATTTATCTGAGTCTGCCCTCTTGCTCATTAGACAAAGCCTGCGGTGGAGAGTGCATATCTGAGCAATGGCATCGAGAAGTTTTATTTGGAGGCAGACTGAGATTGAGTGTCGCTTTTGACCATTATAAATGAAGCTGTTTTCTATTTGCACCATTATTTATGCTGTGATAATATTGCATCAGTAAAATATACCGCTTTGGCAGTATCAGCTCATGATCCCACCTGTCTAGGACTGTGGCCAAAGCTCCTCCATCACGGCTACTCTGTGACCTGAGCTGTCACTGCTGTCTCTCTTCTTTAGTCTTCACATCACAGCAACAGCCACTGTTGGGGCTATGGTGAGCAGAGAGCTCGGGGTGACTCCCAGAATAACCTCAAAAATACGCTTTTTTTTTTTTTTTTTAGCTGTGCCAGTGCACAGACTGATCTGTCAGTGCCACCCTGCCTTCTCCAGAGATCAGTGCTATCATCCCAGCAGCTGAGGCGCAGCATGTATCCCCTTCTTGGCAGCACATCTAAGGGGGCTTGTGGCCTCCTGCCCGCTGCGGAGCTGCCTTCATCAGGAAAGCAGGGTAGGTAGCAAAGTATGGCCATTTCTGAAGGCCTGGAGAGGCCAGAATAACCCTACCTCAGGCTTGGCAAGACACAGCATTGCAGCACATTCCTTCACCATTGTAACCCTGGGTTGGGGCTGTAGAGCCAGACGATACTGGCAAGGCAACAGAAGTGGAGTTTGTGTTTTTTGGTGGGGGAATAAAGTTAATACCACCAACTGTAAACTCAGGGTGGGGGAGTTTTAGGAGAGCAAAAATGTCCTGACTCTGAGTTGTGCCAGAAATGAATATCCCAGTCCTTGCAAGAAATACAATGTTGTCTTTCCAGTATAGCCAGGGCCTAATAGTTACCTCTCATCTGAAAAGAATAATATCTCTCAGGCAGCATATCCGATCAGACTTGGATGATTTTGGTTTTAGGTACAGGTGTCTTGACTCTGTTACTGGATCCACAGGGTGGAAGGCGTCCAAGGCTGAATGGAGCATCATTCCCCAGCAACGCGTACCAGATGTTAGAGAAATGAACAGAAATGAAAATCAGTGTTCCCCAGGACAACGGTATCAAAGTATTTCCTAGGCTTTCGTTTCATGGCTGGAAAGCTTATATGTGTCCTGTGTTTTGGTTATTAATGGACCTTCACTGCAGTTTGAGGGGAACAGGTGGACAGTTTGCACTAAGCTGGCTCTGATTAAATTAAAATGAGGGGTGACAATATTAAAACCAGAAAGCGTGAATCTAGTCAGAAGCATGAGTGGTAGGAAAAGAGAGGGGGGTTAATGCCTAGTCCTTTGTTTGCTGCATGTCAATCACCAACCTGTCAATCATGGCTATGTCTGTGCACGTTTTGACTGTTGATTGCAGTAGGACAGTGCAGTAGCTCTGCCTCACAGCTCCTTTTCACCAGCTCCACCAGAGCTTTATGTAATCGCCTTAGTTTTATAAAGCTGTCATGCTTTCCATGATCCTTCTAAAATAATTTTTCTGCTGATCTTCAACTGGTTGTTAGAACACTGTGGTTGCTTTTTGTGGGCTCGTCAAAAAGGCTCCGAGTTGCAAGGTGCTTCTGGTCCCATCAGCCCTTCAAACTAACCAAAATTGGTTGGGAGAATCTTGGGTAAAATTTGCTTGGGACTGGGCAAGTGTGGTATGACTACCCTTAGACAGAACTGCTTTAAGCACCTCTGAACCAGTATAGTCCTGAATACAGCATCCTACCCAGGATACGGAGGAGGAATGTATTGACTATGAGTTAAGAACCTAAAAATGTGCTATTGAATTCTCTACTGCGATTCAGTTACCATAAACAGTAATTAAAATAGTTATTGGGCTATCCACTGGCATGAGGAACATTACATACTGTTATGTTTTCCACAGGCAAAGAGTCAAGCTCAGGCCAGAGTCAGTCTTAAAGCTTTTTATTTCATGCAAAGGGAATTGCAAACATGAGACTTTCCTTCAAAGCCCTGCAGTGAGCTTCCCCAAGGCATTCCTCACCCAAAACCAGGATCCCTCCTGCTCCCAGTGCGCTGCATCACGCAGTAGGACCTGCACGCTGCGGAGTGGGGGCAGAAAAGCGACAGCCCCTCCAGCCCTTGCGACACACGGTTGCAGCCCTGCCCATTTGCAGCAAAGCAATGACTTCTGTTTGCTTAAACTCTTCTCCTCTGTGACCGGTGCAGGGCTCTTCCCCTGCGAATGTCCTGTCTGACCCAGCTCAGACTTGCTGAAGTGACCACAGGTGCTTTGGGTTCAGAAAGAAGGAGTAAAAAGGCAGCCAAGCTTTGCAACACTGTTTTGGGAGAAAAGAGCTGAAGCCATTGATCCTTCTGCCTCTACTCTGAATTTTCTGAGCCTGTCGATTCTACCTTTAAGTGTAACAAGAGCAGTACCAGCCCCCAAATGAAAAGTTTAAAAACTAATGCATTTTTAAAATCTAATAAGTTTTATGTTCTTACTAGATACTGTCTTCTCCCTGGGCACCTCTTAGTTTCCCTTCTTTCGTGCTTTTCTTTTAAAGCCAAGGAAGATACTTCGCAAAGAAAAAAAAAAACAAATCAAAACAGTAAGTGTCAACTAATTTGTTCCCAGGACCTGGGGCTACACTGACATGCCAGAGGTCCCAGAGTACCTGGAAAGGACATGAGAACTGATGACAGTGGAAGCCTCTTGCTCCCCTTTTTTCTCCAGTGGGTTTGCTCCCTTGTGTTCACTGCAGATGAAGCGCCCAGAGACAGTCCCTGTGCCTCAGCCACTGGGGCTTTATGACTGTGAAGGGTGAGGATGGGCTGGGCTGAAAAGGCTTTGTTCTCATTGGGGCACCTGAAAAATATTTTGGATCTCGAGCCGTTTGAAAATCTGGATGTAAAGTGCTGAAGCACCTCACGCATTTTAGCTAGGTTTCCCCCTGAGCAGATCAAATGCTTGTAGAAGTGGTAGAACCCGGCAAAATCCAGCCTAGAGCGCATTCAAGGACCTTACAGGGAAACTGAGGCACTGGGGGGATGTGGACAGTGGTGGCAGCAGAGCAGAGAGTTCAAGGCCAAACTCCTTACTCTAGCTGCTAACCTCTGCAGCTCCTCGTGCGGTATGTGTTGGTGGACGCATCTACAAGATTTACATGTAAAGGTGCTGCAGTGAGAAGGTTCATATAAATAGATTAGATAGAAAGGTTTGCTTAAAATCAACTGTCAGACTCTGAAGGTGAATATTTTCCATCCCAAACAACTGTCTGAGCATTCAGCTCCTATAAATCTCAGTTCCATGTCCAACGCTATTCCAGCTGACGCTACGGCAGAGTGGTTATCCATTTCAACAAATTTCTAGAGGAAAGCTTGATGAAAAAAAAGAAAGAAATAGGCAAAAGTACAAAAAGGAAAAGAAAAAAAAAGCAGATGTTGCAGCCAAGACATCAGTGAATCAGTGATAAAGTGGAGCAGAAGAGACAGCCGGAGCCTTGGACTGCAGCACAGGACATTGTGTGCTGGAATCAAGAGTCGCTCCAGAGAGATCAATATTTGTTGCCCTGCTGGTCCAAATGCCAAAACACTGTGTCACCAAGGGGGAGAAAATCCATTGTGTAAATCTGTGGAGAGCCAGAGATAGGGTGTGACGTGCAGATAGCAGCGAATAATATAATACGTCTGTAAAAGAAGAAATATAGACCATATACTTGGCTATATGGTAGCTGGGTTTTTTTCCCCTGACTCTGCCTTCTGTCTGTGCTCCTGTGCTTTTCTTCCATGTTTTACACTCATTTTATTCTAGTATTTCCTGGGCTTTGCAAGCAAATCTTTTTATTGCTCTGGGTGATCGTGCCAGCTTCTTGCTAGGGCCTGACTGAGGGTAACCTTTTTACCAAGGAAGGCATCACAGGGCTGTTTGTTTCTCCTCTGTCCAGGTTTTTCCACTGCTGTGGGAAGAAGGGTCCCTGGGAAACTGCTTCGGTTTCTCCCATGTGTAGCTGGAGGTGGATGAAGGTTGAGAAGTCCTTACCTCTGTATCCAGACTGAGAAGCCCATCAGTGCAGCTGAGCAAAGGATGAAGGTAGCATCTGGTCCTCTTCCCCTTGTCCAGGAGAGACCTTGGGCACCAGCCTGTGATTCCTGGGGTCACAGAGTTCCTGAGTCACCACAGCTACACACCCCCTCTTTACTCAGGGGTTGCAAAAGACTTACTACCCATCTATCAATTCCAAATTTCTGCTCTACTTATTGGATCTCTCATTAATCCTAGATGTCGTCTGGACTGGCAGTGGCGGCAGTGGCAGCAGGGTCCGGCTGAATCTGGGATACTCAGCAGAAGTTATTTCATACGTCACATGCTCATAACAGGTCAGGCTTTGGCAGCTTTTAGGGTGTCCAACTCAAATGGGTATTTATTTTCGGCTGCTGAATTAGCTTACTCACAGTTTTTATGCTCCTGCATTGCTCTTTGGCTTGCAAACCTGACTCTGGCATGATGACTAGATGACAGAAAGTGTTTCTGTTTGCTTGGAAGATACTACCATACGATGGTAATGGGGCCATAAGCTCTTTGCTAAGATAACATCAGGCTGCAAGCTACAAATCAGCTGTCAAAGTGAAAAAATAGAATCATAGAGTCATAGAGACATTTAAGTTTGAAAAGACCATTAAGCTCACCAAATGCAACTGTTAACCTAGCACTGCCAAGTCCACCACTAAACCATGTCTGTAAGCACCACATCTACATGTCTTTTAAATATCTCCAGGGATGGTGACTCAACCACTTCCCTGGGCAGCCTGTTCCAATACTTGACAACCCTTTTGGTGAAGAAATTTTTCCCAATATCCAACCTAAACCTCCCCTGACGCAGCTTGAGGCCGTTCCCTCTTGCCCTGTCCCTGGTGACTTGGGAGCAGAGACCAGCCCCCCCCTCACTCCAGCCCCTCTCAGGCAGCTGCAGAGAGCGAGAAGGGCTCCCCTCAGCCCCCTCTTCTCCAGGCTAAACCCCCCCAGCCCCCCCAGCCGCCCCCCAGCACACTTGTGCTCCAGACCCTGCCCCAGCCCCACTGCCCTTCTCTGGACACGCTCCAGCCCCTCCAGGCCCTTCTTGTCCCGAGGGGCCCAAACCTGAGCCCAGCACTTGAGGTGGGGCCTCCCCAGGGCCGAGCACAGGGGCCCCATCCCTGCCCGGCCCCTGCTGGCCACACCAGGGCTGACACAAATACTCATACTCAGCCAAAACCAGACTTCACTCATAGTCTTCTGGGGAGCGAAGGCAAACAGAGGGTAACCACTGCAAGGAAACACATGGTGAAACAGTCACAGGAAGAATGGATGAAGGTGTCAGGAGTCTGCTTTGGTGCACTGAAATCTAGGGCACATCAGCTTTTTCTAGCCTGAGCAAAATCCTGAAATTAATTTTTTAAGAGTGTGTTTGGAACTTTTCCTTGCTAAAACTTTTCCACTATAACTGGCAGAACTGTAACTGCGCATGAAAGATTGCACAATGCTTTCTCCCAGAGTGCCAAACAACAGGGAAAGGCAAAGCGCATCCCAGACAGATTACAAATAGCATTTAGAAGAAAGTTTCATAACTGTACAGATATACCTGCCACGAACCTCTCCATGCAGTGGGTGAAAGGGCTGTGCTTCTCTTCTTACTCATTCAAGGATTACTAGACAAATATCAAGAAGTCCAGCTACAAGAGATGTCGGCAGAAAAAGATGAGCCTTTGGTTTGTTTTAGAAATTGCTCTTATATTGTGTTTCTTCTATGAGTAGGAGAATCTTTCCTGCATTGCTTGCTGTGGCCTTTTCTTGACAAATTATTGCAGACCAAGAGCTCCTGTATGCTTGTGCTGGGCAATTTGTTGGCTCGTTTGTGGTGCAGAGAAGTTTAAATGAGATAAAACTCTGGCCCCATGTAATTTGGAAGGATCAGGACTCCCACTCTCTTGGCACAATAGTGAAACTGAAAGAAAGATTTCTATTAGCTTTTAGAGAGTAATTTAACGATTTAATTTTGATAATGCTTACCCATACTCACCAGGCACAGCAAAATTCAGGTAGATAGCCCAAACCTCGGTATCTCCTCCCTGTCCTCCCCATCTGGTTTTCATCTGTTCACAGAAGTACAATAGTAGACTTTTGGGAGAGGAAGAGAGAGAAACTAATGCCAACAAGATAATTATAGTGGGGGTATGGAGGTCAGAAGAACATCTTAAAGTAATAAGAAAAATGGAGAAATGCATTAGTTGAGTCAACAAAATCATTGTGGGAGAGAATGAATTCTCTTTTACGTTATTGAATGACTTTTTTCCCCAAAGTCTAAACCAGTGATACTTTCTACTATAACTCACTTTCTGTGGCAGGTTTGGGTTGTCTTTCAGGTTACACTGCTGAGTTTATAGAAAGCAGTATGGCTTTTTTAATGCTTAGACTTGTTTCAAGTAAAGGGAAATACGAGAAAGTTTTATACAAAAGCTTGCAGAAATAAACAGCTGAAGAGCATTTGATTTAAAGTTCAGACATGTAATGATCTCCATAAGTTACCTACTATAAATTTTAAACAGAGCTTATAGTTTTGATTATATACTTTTTATGATGCATTTCATGCCTCATTTCCAGGCAGATTTATAGCTCTTACACAATGCTAGATGAGTGACCCCACATGCTTCATGTCAACAAGTTCTTTTTCTTTCTTTTTTTTTCCCCTGCAACTCCTGCTGGTTAAAATTAAGCCATGTTGCAGTCCAAGTGCATTTGCTCTTGCCATTTTTGAACTGCTTTTGGTCAAATGGTGAAAATTGACAGGAGTGTTTTGACTCTACAGATAGGTGGTAATAAACAAGGGCTGGTATCCCTGGAAATTCCAAAACTAGAACTGGATCTTTCTTTTATATCTATCTATCTATCTATCTATCTATCTATCTATCTATCTATCTATCTATCTATCTATCTATCTATCTATCTATCTATCTATCTCTGTTGTGTTGGCCACCTGAATTTTTACATGATTAAAGGGCAAGATGAAGCCTGTTTAACCTACAAGGTGTCCCTTCCAAAACAATCCCACCTACAGAAACAGAGAAGAGAGAGAACAATGTTGCTCTTGACAGGCTAACAGATGTGAAAATATCTACAAATACAGGGTAGCCAACGATAACCTAGCACAAATTGTGGGCTGTTGGAAAGAAAAATACCTTTACACTGGGCTTTGAATAAATGCTGTGGCTTGGAGACAAGTACGGATTTTGCCCAAATGTTCTGGCTGAAGCTTTGCCTTTGACGGGTCCCATAGGATGGTCCCATCACCATCCTTGCACCACGCTGTACCACCCACAAGTCTTACATGTGTTAAAGCCAGAAACAGTAAGCAAAACACCATGTTTATTTGTATTTATTTCTGACTAAACACAAGTATATTTATATTCATTGCCAAAACCCTCAAGAGCTTACAAGGTCTGACTAAGGCTGCTAGGACAGGGTTACCCTTTGGCATATTATTAAACAAGGGACATGCAGAAGCAGGATGAATCTGCCCAGGATATCACATCACAGCTTGATGTAACCACAAGGCCACTGTACTTTTCACATGCGCTCTTGCACCTGACTCACGCAGGATGTGGCTTTTTTGCCAGCTTGCCCTCGAGTGTGGAAATTTAGGCTGTTAATCCCTCAAGGGAAATAAGCACCTCTTTGGGGTGTTGCAAGGGTGGCGGCTGTACCCACAGCACAAGGAAATGAGTGGCTGAACCAGAGGGAGGGAGGGATGATGCCCTGATCATCCGGGCAGGCCATCCAGTGGGAATGTGTTACAGCCTGGGAGCAGAATAATCCGCCTCCCATCCTTCATGCAAGGGGAGAGACAGACATATTGCTGAGACCTGCTGGGATAATTAATCCCCCGACGGGTCCATCAGCCCTTCAGAAGATGGTGCTGGAGGGAGACTGCCTAGACTCCAGCAGAATTTTACCTGATGTTGTCAGTGAGGTGGAAAATGTTCCTGGCATGGGAAGGCACCTAGTTTATGCTGGGGGCTGTTCTTGTTTTCCAAGCCGGGAGCGTGCTGGGAGGTAGCAGAAATGAAGGGACATTGCAAATGGGTTGGCAATCATATGCCCAATGCACCTGAAGCCAGCAGCCCTGGTCCGTGGTGGTGATGCTCCCTGCTCCCACAGAGCCACCCTCCAGCCCATCTTGCTGCAGAGCCCGGCTGGCAGGGCTAGGAACAGCCGGTTTTCAGGGAGCTGTTTCAGGAGCAGAGATTTACACTGTGTTTGACAAGAAGAAAGTCCATTTGAGCAGCTCCCGTTTGCAGCTGGCATGCTGCAGGGAGGCGGCGGCTGTTTGTCTACTTGTTTTCCAGTCCCACATGCTTCAGTTTTGCTCTGGGTATCAGATGCCCAGGGACGCAGGGAATAGCCCTCGTTCAAAGACAGAACAGCTTGTTAAAATATTTCCTTTCTATAAAAACAACAGAGACTTCTTTAAAGCTGTTGCCTGCCCATTCTTGAAGCAGAGCTAAGAAAAAATTCCTCATGTGCAGCATGGTTTTTTTTTATGAACTAAAAAGCAACACACAATGCAGCTTAAGGATTTTTCTTTAGGCAGCACTGATTTATCTCACATCCACGCTCCACCCCCAGAAATGGCCTATCTTCTGTTCTTTATTTCTTTAAACCTGGCCTTTCTGAAGGCCAGGACAGGCCAAAACGCTGCCTGTCCATCCGCTCACTACCTTGCATCAAACCCGTGAGACTCACTGCAGCTAGGAACAGGTAGCGTCCCCTGCAGTCCCCACGTTGCTTTAGTGATGGGGCTGTCAGCAGCAAAGAGAAACCTGCTTGGCTTCCCCCAAAGGTGGGTTTTAGACCTTAACATCTCCATGTCTCAAGGAAGCAAGCACTTAGCTATTCTTCTTCTGCTTTTCATTTTCCTGTGGCATGCTGCATTTTTGTGTGTGTGTGAGCTTGGGCTGTTGTATCAAAGGATTATTTGCTGCGTAGGCTGTTGGAGTGGCTGGGAGAGATGCCGTGGGGACCCTTCGGCCACTCACCTGTTAAAATGCAAAAAAAAAAAAAAGAGAGGATTTAAGATGATTTCCAAACTCCAAAGAGAAAAATAATCTTTGGAAAAAACAGGCTGTGGGTCACCCGTCTCATTGACCTCATTGCTAACTCCTCCCGGTGCTGCCTCTCTGCAGTTCCTCGCTGCTGCCCCCATCAATGGCTTTGTTGTACCCTGGCCTCTCTGCTCTCCTTTGCTCTCTCGTCCCTCTTCGTTAGGCTGAGCATGGGATTTGTCAAAACCTTTCCCTCAAAAGGTTGTCAAAACCAGTGAAAGTGCTTTTGACATAGCTTGAAAACAAAAGGCTCTTTGTTTTCATTTCTGTGTTTTTCGATAAAGGTCCAACCTCCTCCACAGCGGGAAGAAAAGTTTTCAGTTCATTTCCCTAACAGCTGTAATACCTTGTATGTTCTCCTCGTCTTCAAATCTGCTGTTCATGCCATCTCTAGAAATCTTCTCATTTTCTCCCCAGGAAGTGGTGCATACCTGATCTGTCTTGTTAATTTTCTTGGAGGGGTTTTTTTGCCTAATATAGCTTAAGCTGTAAATTCTTCAGGCTGAAGAAGGGGGCTACATTTTGGCAGTCTTTGATATCATTGACTTAATCTGGATTAGATCACCAAGAATGAAAGCAGCGGATGATACTTTCTGCTCAATGGAAGAGCACATTTAGAGAAACCGTGACTTTTAATATTTTGCATTTTTAAAGAAGGGATGGCTTAAGGACAGAAGAATCTTGTGTTCCTCAGCCCTCTGTTATGCAGCTGCCCATCACCATCAGATGTTTTCTTGGCATTATTCCTTTGCAAAAAATAATGGTCAACTCCCCAACCAGCTAGAACCAACTATAAGCCCAAATGTATTGAGGCTCACCCAAGAAGTCTCTCCACAGCAAATGCGTGAGCTGAAAATGCAAATGCAGTCTTGAATCGGCAATGTCCTGCGCTGGACAAGGATGCGATATTCATGAGAGACCTGCCTTTTGTGCTACTGATTTTGCTGAGTCTGTCACACTTTGCTAGCCAAAAACAGAGGCTCTAGAATGGGAGCTGTTATGACTGCAGCTGCTGAGGCACGCAGAGGAACCAGTAAACTATGTCTGCAAAACGTATGCAAGTGGAAGCAAATAAAGGATTACAGAAAAAGGCAGGTATTTATAAAATGATGGCCTTTGCAGTGTCTACTTCCCTGCAGAGATGGTGTTCTGGTAATGCTTTTGTCATAGCAATAGTAACTCTGTGCATGTTTATCAAGGTCCAAGGGCTCATATGATCCACAACATTTAGAATTTGTGAAAATCTTTACATTTCTCATCTTTTCTGTTTCCTGTATTTATAGAAAAACTATTAGTCAAGTCCAGCAGTAAGGGAAGCAAAGGTGGTGTTGAGGCCTAGTCCAGCTAAGATAAATTTGAATTTGGTTTTTTCCATGGTGTTCCAGGAAAAGTGGCAGAAATGACAGATGTAAAGATGATCTTGTCTATTACTAAGTGATGAAAGTCCTATTTCTTTCTTAATACGTCACTAATGTTTCAAGGCTGCTTTTCCACAGAGTGCTAGCAATATTTGATTATTTCCAACTGGAGGAATATATGAAATAACAAAAGGTTTTTACACTTGATAGTGCCTCATGGCTGGTGGTCTGGCAGCTGTTCAGATAATACATATGAACACTTAGAGGAAAGCATCTTGGAGAGTTTTAAAAGCCTTTCTTAGAAATGGATATATGTGTGGTTCAGCTCACTTCTTTTCCTCAGCCATGACAAATAAATGTTACCAGTGTCAGGAAGAATAGTCCTGGTGAAGGGCAATGGCAGCTTGTTCAAAGAGGGATTATGGCCGAAACCTGGAAGCAAACCACTGCCAGCCCTGCCCTTGGAAGAGGAGGAATGTCCTCAGAGAGAGGGATGTGACATAAAAAGAAAACCCGGAGTGTTTCCTGTCCTCATGCCAAGTATTTTTTTTCCTCTCATGGAGGCAGATTGACCCCTTTCCTTGGGGAGAGATGTGTGACCCCATAAAGAAGCCACAGACCCCCTTCAATCATATCAGACGAGATTCTGTAGCCTTTGCTTTGTATATGGGAGTTCTGTCCAGGATCAGGGTAATTAATGACCGATATAATTAATCTCATGTTTGAATTTTTCAAATAAGCCAATGAAGGCTGTAAGTAATGATGGCATGAGTAACTGCAGAAGGAAAGAGGTACATTGTGGTGTCTGCTGCAAGATCTATTTTTCTGGAAACAATGACTAACACAGCTTTTCCAGTGGAGGATTTGATGTACATCCAGGGTGTATGCATGAATCAGTGCTGAGAACCGACAAACTGCAGCTATTTACTTTTTACTCCTAGAGCTCTCTGTTTTAGCTTCTGCACTAGAAGGACCCGATTTATTACCTTTTGTATCCTTTGCAGAACTGCAACTGCTGGGAAAGGACCAAGGGAGATGGCACCATAGGTCTGCTGCTGCCTGCACGGGGTCCTCCTTTCCGTGTCACCACCTGCAGAGGTGGCAGGTGTCGCCGCAGGTCAGTTTTCACGCAGCGCTTGCTCATCTGGTGTGGCTGGCCTGTGAAACGCCGTGAGCACCGGATCAAAAGCGAGCACTGCTGCTGTTACACATTGTACGCACTGACCTTCAGATGGTCTACCAGACCTAATACTAATCACACCCCAATACTTACTCTGCGTACAGAAAGGACGCTGCAATTCAAGGAAATCACCCGTTATGCCTATAATCCAAACAGTGGATTTAAAAGGGAGCGTAAGGCTGTAGCAACAAGGGCAAGATGTTACTCATGCAATAGCAATCCCACCATGTAAACAACTACAAGGGCGGCTGTATTTAATAGACCTAACCTTGCTTCAACAGCCTACCTAGCTGGAAGAATCTGAGTATTACCCAGAAAGATAAAAATGACAAGAGAAGAGTTAGGTCGGATCTAATATCTCTCCTTTCGGCACCAGATTCCCACAGGGGGCAAATGGAGGCGACCTGAGTGGTGGGCTGCAGGAGGGTGGACACAGTTACAAGGAGCTGCTTTTGAAAGACACTTGCTAACAAAGCCAGAGGTTTTCACCGTTCCTGATGTCAATTCAAGCTTCTTCATGCTTTCCTAAGTTCTATTTTTCGGTGTGGTCCAAAAGTCTATCAAGGACTGTGCCTTGATTTTCCAGTGGTTTGTCAGTATAAAAAGACGCCATTTCCACAGAGCTTGTTGTTCCCTGTGTAAATATGTTTTTAGGCACAGAGAAATATAATCCTACAGATTTACAGAGAAGCTGCAAACCCTTCTGGCAGTGCCTAAGGCAACATAAATGCTCTGTTTCCATCGCTTCTATTTATGGAAAACCAAAGGCCATTTATCTCCTAGATTCCCAGGAGATTTTTCTATAGCTTAGTCAAGAACCATGAATTACTGCTTGGCTGGAGTTATTTCAGGGAAACTGCAGAGGATGGGAAGAGGCTGCACCTCAGCAAACAGCCATTGTGTCTCTAGCCTGGCTTCCAAAAGGGATCATAGTGATGACCTGTCCTGTTCCCTAAGAAATTCTAATTTATCTAGCTGCAGAAGTGAGACTTTCATTTAAAACTCCTTGGATTAAAAGTGATCTTAGATTTTTGTATCCCTGACCTCTGGCTCCTGAAAGAATGGCATCCATACACTCCTAAACCTGCTGGCTCTGGAAAGCGATGGAGAGTTGCCATAGGTAATTCCAGCCCAGGGGGAAAGGAATTGCATGTGTCCCCACTGCAGCGGGAGGGGACGCAAATGGGGATGTACAGAGACAGAGGAGAGTGAGAAGATGCAGATGCCCTCACAACCGTGGTAGCTGCTCGGTCCTGGCAGGGACAGGCACAACTTTTTTTTCCCATAGACATTCTGTCATTGCAAAGATTTTATTGAGAAATTCCAGACAAAAAAAAAAAAAAAAGGAACATTTGAGTTCTGCTGGCTGGACCGAGAGAAATTCCTGTAGTTTAAACGGTTAGACCTCAGCTATGTGCTGGCAGAAAGCCCAGTTTGAGCAGTGATGGGGGATGCATCGATCGCACTGACACCTTCCGGAGCCTCCTGTAAGGACCTGCCTGTGTGTCCCTCAAAACGCTCGTGCCCCAGCTCGAGGATACACCGTGCAACACCACGCGGGTCACGACTCCAGGCCCTCGCGTCGCGCCACGCATGCCGTACTGCGTGCTAGGCATCAGCCAACGGAGGCTGCTGCTGGCCTCAGGCTCGCCCGTCACTAGTGACACTTTAGCAACCACTGGATCGTTGTTTGATTTATGTTTACAGTGTAATAAACACACTTCTATTTATTTCTGCCGTTAGCACTTCATCTCAGTTTGTAGGAAGCCTTGTGTTTCTGAAGTACTTTGGCAAAAGTAGAGGGCAAAGTGGAGTTATTTCTGTTTTTGTTTAAAGGAAACCCTGAAAGACAGATTGTTTATTTATTTTCTTGTCTTTCTAGAAGAAGATGCTAAAGAGGATGTAAACCACTCCGCAATATCTTCCCAGGAAGACTAAAGGAACTAAAAAAGCTAGAAATCAGGTCTATCACTTTCTTCCCTTAATTTTTTTTTTTTTAAATAATTATTTGGAGAAAAATAAGTGCCTAGATAAAATACTCTAGCTTTTTATGAGAATATCATACTTTAAAAACTAAGAATAATAGGAAAATCCCTTCCTTGGAGATTTCTAAAAAGCAGGGAATTAGAAGAAGTTCCTGATCTATTTCTTATGGAAGATTTTCCCCTGCTCAGTATCTGAACAGATGTTTTAAATTACATGATATGACTTTGAAAGTCTGGTAATTTCTGCTGCGATTTTACTAGTTCCTAGGTTTTCTGTCAAGAAGAGCTGTCTCGTCTCCCTGGATTTCCTCTAACTGGGCCGTAAGTTTACAAGAAAGGTCTTTAGTCGCTCAAGTTTTTCCGCGCCATCAAAAGATTTCACTTTATATCAGGACAACAGTGGCTGCACTGTGGAGCCCTTGGTTTTTTCCCATTGTTGCTGTGCAGGCTGGTCCCCACTGCAAGTTTAACTGGCATCTTGATTTACACTAACACACTCTTCTTCTTTTATCTGATCTTTTCTATATCAAGCAGTTCAGGGAACGGTTTAAGTTTTAGGAAATCTGAAGGTTTTATGACAATTTTTTTATTAAACATGGCCTCAGTTAAGAAAGAGTGAAATTATTTGGGCCAATTCATTCTTTCCGTAGCTCCACCAGGCTCATAAGGGAGAGTAAAGGTGTGCTGCTATCAGGCTAGCTGGTGTTTGGCTGGCCAGATACTGTGTAATTGCTTATGTAAGGGTATGGATGTGGATCATTCTCTAGGCACATAATATGTGTAAATAGGATACCTCTTGCATCCTTGAAGGTCTTGCCATTTTAGAGATGTTTGTATCTGAAAGCAGATAAATTTAAGCCTACCTTTTGCGTCTGTCATGACAAGAAGTAGAAAGCATCTCCCTAGTAAAATTACTGATGAAATGATAATAGCTACTAATGTCATTATGATGTCACCCTTGCTCAAGTTTTTTCACTGCATCAGGGCCTTTGTCTTCCAGCCCTCCTTTACGTGGTATTTCTCAGATTCATTGAACCACTCCCATGTATTACAGGAGAACAACTTAGGTGCTGAGGTTTGAAATCTTATCACAGGCAGTTAGTTTCTGCACGGACCTTTTTTGGTGAATCTTGCTATTGCTGTATGTCGTTGCTGGCCTCATGCCCTTGTGAAGTGAAGAGCGGTGAGTGCCAGGCAAATCAGCCCTTACTGTAATGAAAACCAAAGCCAGTTGGTTTTAAAAAAAGGAGTATAAGTTGCTGGTCTGGTAAGGAAAGTACTGGAAGCGAGTTGTTTGTGCCAATGTTGGCTCCAGAAAGATGAAGTAGACAGGAAGAGATGTGTGTTTGGGTTTGAATTCTCTGCACCAGGGCAGAAAACCAAGACTTGCATGCTGTGATAAAATCCCATGTAAATCATAAATGTGCACAAATCCATTTTAACATGAAACTCTGCCAGTTTTGGTCTAAATAGCTGTGAGGAGGTTTTTGCTGTTGCTCTGAGCAGTGGTAACAATCTGCTCTGGTGCCTCAACCCGAGACACGAGAAGTCCTGGCAATAAAAATGCTTCCTCCAATAACACCTTCAAGCCTGGCATTGCTTAATGGGCTGTGAGATCACATGAAAGCAGCTGCTGCTCACCATTACAGAGGATGCATTACTCCTCTTAGTCAGTTTTAGCACATGGAAACCACAAAATAAGAAAAAAGCAAATCAGGGCTAAAATATGACATTTCCACCTCCACATGCAGGAAACAATAACAGTTCAGTAGTGCTGGCATGAAAGGGACTGATCTCAGCTTTATCGTATTGGGAAAGTAATAAACACCCATAACAGGAGTGCTGTAGGTCACTTTCGGTCTTCCTGCACACCCACTGTGGTCCTCCTGTTCCTGTCTCCTGCCGTCCCACGGAGGAGGTTAAATATCATGAAGGATGTACTGCGTTGCGTGCCTATAGTGGTTAGAAGATTGCTGAGACCTGGGCTCATTTTGGCCATAGTAAGAAGAGGCAGCCTGTGCTCCAAAAAGCTTCTTAACTCAAAGAAGCACCTCTACTACCTGGTTATTCATGGTAGAGAAATGCCCAGGCTAGAAGATGTCCCCGCTGGTAACTCTATCTCATGTCACGGGGTGGAGACCCGCCAGCCGGAGGACATGGACTAACCAAGGAGGGCACACCCCCTGTGCAGCACGCAAGCCACGAAACTGCAATGAGACCATGTCAGCTGGAGCAGAACAACCTTTGACAGGCCCTAGGACATGCTCAACAGCGGCATAGGACAAAATTCCAGAATAAGGGAAGGGAGGTAGTCTGCTAGATAATCTTTAAGCACGGTTAGGACAATGGAACATTTTTTAGGGAGATTACTTTTTTTTTCTTACACCTGAAAGAGGAAAGGGTACCTACAGACCAAGGTCAGCATTTTGGTTGCAATTTCAAATGTTCATATTTCACATTCATATCTGAAAAAATAAAGAGCAGGTATAGAGCTTAGTTTTTATTCTGGCATTCAAGCTAGCACGGAGGTAAGAGCTCAGATCTGAGCCTTCAATTTCATTGCTAAAAGGAAATATTCAATGCAAGATCTGCTACTAGGATAACACTGACATGTGTTATGCTGGACCTTGCAGAAGGGACCTCACCTATGGGGAATGCTCACTCCTTTCCAACTCTGCTTCTTTTTGCCATCCCTGGAAGAAACTCCTGAATAAATCTCGTTTCATGTTTTCATTCCTGGAAGGCAGAAGTTTTGGAGATGCATCCTCCTTTGCTCCTAAAAGGGCTGCGGTAGAGAACATGAATTATGGTGTCTCCCGTGGCTGGCAGGAGAAGGTTAGATGTAGGCACCTCTCTGGAGACAGAAATCACAGGTTTCCTGTGCTTCTTCCTTCTGCTGAAGCCAGAGATGCTATGTGTGATGTGATTGTGGTTTTGTTGTTCGACAGGGCCTGTTAACAGCGATTCAGATTTCAGGAAAGGCAAGGCAAGACATTCCTTCTTGTCATTGTTTGTTTTTCAGGATGGAAGTGAGCATCTGAGTGTCCTGCCTAACTTTATGGGTAACTTGTTTCCTAGAAGTGTTGAAATGGATGATCTGGAATAGGCAGAGCTTGGCTTTCGACTCCTGCAGATGGGAGGGACGGGGATTTTCCTCTTCCATTCATATTTGCTGGAATTCACATCCCTTTTCTGAATCAGTTCCTCCACAACAGCAGGTCCAGGTCCAGGTCATTTTATTGGTCATGGCTAAAGGAACAAAAAACCTTCGCAAATACAGAAATCTGACTTTGGAAGTGGAAGGTTTTGGAGACATTTAACCTGCCCGAATGATCTGACCTGCAACATATCATTGGATGAATATGTTCCTTTCATATTCTGCGCTTCAGCTGAAAAATCGGTTATTTGTAATTTATAGGTCTTTGTTAATATTGGGAAAGAATGAAAGGGATTAAAAAGACTCAGATCTTTTTAAAGTAGCCTTTCAGTGTAACAGGTCAAGAAGCAGATGCATCAATTCCATCAACCATGTTCATTGTCCACAATATGTTTTAAAATCCTACCAGAAAAAAAAGAGACTCCGCAGTGTTTTATGGGTGGGTCATTTTTTTCTTGTTTCTAAACATAGTGTTCTGGAGCCTAACACTTCCAGCCAGTCTTTCTTGTTTATATAATTACAGTAAAAGTACAAACAGAAGACCACTGGTGCCTTTTTCATGGCGACCATGAAAGCTGATTTTTAACTTCACAAAATGTTAGTCATGACCTTCTACGCGCTTACAGTGTCTGTTGTTTTTTCATCATGAAATGAATAGAGGCTTGGTCTTGCAGTTAACAATGTTGTCTCTCCCTGTTGCTGCTCTGTCAAACCCTGGTTAGCTGAGTTTTGGATTGGCCAAAGACCTGGTGTGACCTCCGGGAATACTCTTGTCTGATGATCCTTCAACAAGAGGAGCAATGGCAGTGTCAATCTCTGTTGGTTGCATCCAAGTGCAGTTTACTTCCCTGAGCTTCAGGTCTTATCTTCAGCACAGCAGGTCGCATCTGCAGCATCTTCCTGCCCAACACAGCTTCTGATCTTGCTGGAAAACCTGTTTGTTTCACAGCTTTTTGGTGGCAGGCTTTACAAGAGGATGCCTCTGTCAGTAGCAACCTTTTGGGGATGTTGCTTGAGGTATCCTGAAAAAGTATCACCGAGTGGCAAGGTGCAGGTGATAATAATGAACTGGATGAACTGGGAGTGGATTTTGCCTAGACGACTTATCCTCCTTTCCACCTTCCTCCGTATCTGCCTCTCTCGGACCATACCTGAGAGCAGGCATGGCATAAATGGTTAAAACCAGCATGTCGCATGTCTTGATTATAGTTTGATGTGGGATTATTTTATATCTATCCATCTGAAAACCATTTCATTGAGACACCAAAAGCGTAACATTGTTTAACGTTTGTTGAATAATTTGCTCTTGGCTTCTTGCCCATAACGCAGCAGCTAAAAATAAAAAATAAAAAATAGACTTAGCTTGCACTTTCTCCTGGTGCTGACTCTCCCTTCTGTTTTATTTCAAGTTTGGGGGCTTTCTCCAGAAAGCAAGAATAAATTATACATTGAAAGCTTAGATGGTAGTCTAGCTTTTCAGGGTCCAACAATGCCGTAGTTTATTTAGTTGCCAAGTAATTACCAGTTTGAAACAGCAGTTGCACTCCCAAGTTTTAGGGCAGTCAAACTAAACAGAAAAAAATCACCCCCTCAAGGGCAGACAGGTCTGTAGTTTTCTGAGACTTTAATGCTCTTGTTCATGATGTGGAGAGTGCACAGGCTCAGTGAGGTCAATGGGGAGTTTGTCTTTCCTTGCACCAAAGCCTTCAGCCAAGTGTGGGAGATATGTTGAGCTCCCTGTTTTTCTGTCTGCTGCCCAGGGGCTGTCAGCCAAGTTCCTTTAGGCTGGGGCAGAAGACTTAGTCCTATCTTACCACTCCTGAAGTGGCTTAACTAAACTTCGCAGCTTCAAAACCCATGCTCAGCTGCCAAAGAAGTCTATCTTTCCACCAGTAAATGTTCTTAAACAGCTACATACCTGTGCCTGGGACCTTAAAATTGCTTAAAATATGGCAGTATTGAGGAGCTGGAAGATTTAAACTTAGTAATAGGATCATAAGAGAAGGCTGTCTTACCTGTAGAGATTACTTGGTAGACCACCTCAGAGCACCCCCAAAGGGTGAGCTAGAGGAGGTGGGAATGCAGAGGTAAAGGCCCCCATTTGGAAGAAGATGCCATTTGAGCCTTTGCTCAAATAAGCACTCACATACTTTGTATGAAGCATTTATTGGCAGAGGGACAAAACCCACACCTCTGCCTTTCCTGTGGTGGGTGCTTTTATCATGATGCTGCAAAGCCTGGCTGGTGGGAAATGCTGGTTTCTTCAAGCAAAATGGCTTCAATTTCCTGATGTTATAGGAGAACATGCTGATTATTCAGATACTGGGAACATCTGAGATAAAGTCATAAAAGATGCCAAGGATCAGAGATGTAAGAGTGTCACAACTGTATCATGGCCACTAGGGTGATCAGGACTGAAATAATGATTTACAGCCATTTTATGGCTGGCTGGTATCTTTCAGTGTTGCGGAGGTACGCTTTTTAATCAGTGGATTTCCATCCACTTTTTCCGTGGTGATATGTCCAAAAAGGCCCAGGGTAAGTGATACTTTCTGAACCAGAACTGTTAAGGAGGCACCAACTCTTCACAGTAATCTGGATGTGCTCCATGTTTTAACCAATCCATCAAAACCATAAATCTGTTACCATGTAGATGTATGGTTTTGTTCTTCTGTTTTGTTCTCCCTGTTAGGAGCTTCATGCTGTGTGTTCACAGAGAAGGGCTTAGGAGCAGGGAACTGATATGGGGAGAGGACACTAACTGCCAGGCTAAAGTCCTCCCTGCTCCAGGTCTGTTCCATCAGCACTGTATTGGATCAGATTAGTGCAGCAGGCAAAGTATAAGAAGTCACACCAAAAGGAAAACAGGTAAGACATCTCAATTGATTGCATGCCCAAATATTACAACTAAAAAAGGGTACACCAGCCATGTGCTCCTTTTCAGAGAGGAGGAGGACTTCAGGAAGTCTCTTAATCCTTGCTAGGTTGCCAAATGACGGAAACTTGAAAGACTACCAGAGAGAACTGGGATCAAAAGCATTAGCGTTCTGTCTTTGGGGGAATAAAGCTACCTATCCTGTGAAAAAAACAAAAGCCCTGTAGCTCAGTGATTTATCTATCTCTGAAAGATATTTGAGTTGCACTCTTAAAATACTCTGTCAGTTTGTGATGATGGTTTCTGGGTTCGTTTCAAGTGGGTTTTTTTGAAGCTCCATTAGATAGTATGAGACAATTCACAATGGTCTTAGAAACCACCAAGGGTGCCCAGACTGCGAAGCAAGAGGGCATAACTCAGAAGGGGCCTTTCTAACCATTCTGCAGATTTTATTTAAAATAAAAATAAACACATTCTTAATCAATCTGGAAAAAGATACAAAAATATCACAGCAACATGTACTTACAAGAATGTCCTTCGAAGAACACGTTGTACTTTCATGCCGAAGTATTTTACTTTCACTGCAAAATATTTTGAAATGGAGCTTTCCTGCAGGGTTTTGTATCCAGCCTGTGTGGTTTAGGAGCACTGCAGAGGGTTTCAGGTGTTGCCTCTCTGCCTCGCAGGGGTGTGGAATGTGAGCTAGATCTCATAAGCAGATGATTTAGGCACTGAGGGCTGAAGCAACAAAAGGAAACAGTTGCTTGATTGTGGCTTAGCTCAGCATGTCTCAGTCCAAAGTATAGATCCTTCATCTCCCCCCTTTGGCTGCTGCCTGGTCAGAAAGTCCCTGAAAGTCCACTGACATCTCCATTTCCACAATGAGGATCCTGAGCCATCAGGATATCCCCTTCTGGGACCCTGCCCACTGGCGTCTCTGGGCAAACTGACTACCGCTGCCCTCAAGAGAGGTGGAAGCAGAAATAGAGATGTCCATCTCTCCTCATCCCCATCCTTGGACTGTGGGCACTCCTCCATGAAGCATTTGGGTCCTCCTCCATTTGGCCTCTCTTCTCCAGATGTATCTGGCTACAAGGAGAGGGTGTTCCCAAAGCTTTTGTAGTCACCAACTCAGTCGTGAAGACTTTGGTGTGTGCTGAGCCAGAAGATGACCGTCAGCATGACTGCACTGGCCGGCCAAAGCAGAGACAAGGGCTGTCACCCGGGATCCGGCACACAGCATCAGATACGGAAGTGATTCTTGGCCCAGGGAGGAGGGAGATGTCTCATGCCTCACAGGTGAGTCCTCTAACAACAGATCTCAGTGAATGCTTAGGTGAGGACCGTGATTCGGCTGAGTCGTCTGCCTCAGGGCACTTATCCAACCGTGGAGATTGTCACAGTGAGACTGGGAGCCAGCAGCCGGAGCACCCAATTCCCCATGAGAGCTGTGGCCGATGGCATACTTCTGTCGGCATTTGCCCTTGGCCAGCAGCTCCCTGATTCCCATGCCAGCTATTTTGGAGCCTGGGCCAAGGTCTCTTGCTGTCTCCACAGACTGGAAAAGAAGCTTTGGCAGCAGTGGTCTGCTTTGCACCATAGGATGTCCCGTCTGCCTCGGCTTGTCAGGGGATTTAACCCCGCCTGATTTGCCTGAAGTTATGTGTGAGGCACCTCTGATCTTTAGCCTGGTTCTCAGCTGACCAGAGGAGCTCAGCTCACTATTAATTCATGAGAAAATTATTCTTGCCGACATTTTCATCGTCACAGAAATCCATAAAGAGAGGACCTGCTGTTTTTCTCCCCAATCCTTTATCCTATTAGTTTTTTAAGTGCAGTAAAAAGGGCTGCTGTAATTACCTTTCTCTTGCTGATGAACTGTGAAGGAATAAACTGTGTAAAGCACAGTAAGCTTAACAAGGAAAAATCTGCCCTGAGTCTAGGTAACAAGTTCATAGCATCTAAGAGAACAATAATAATCCCAAGCAACTATATGACTAATTTGCCTTGTATCATTAATTACATCTTATCTCGGCAGGGGGAATGGGATTCACATTACTCCAGTGTGTTTTCCTAATAGCTCACACTCATGAAAAAACGGTTCAGAGAAAAGCAAGCAAAGCAAAGCGCAAGGCCAGTAAGAGAGGAGTCACAAGATGTGCCTTGCAAACCAGATCACAGTCAAGGCAATAAATCACAGTGGGGTGTTCAAGGGGTGTTGAGGAACATGGCAATTCACTGGGGCTCTCCACACCTCATGGGGTCAGGGGCTGGCATTATGTGTGCATGATAAGAAGAAAAAGCATGACCTAAGTATCAGAGGGCAGTCTTTACTGACAGGTAGGTGCCATTCCTCTGTAAGCTCCACTGGGCTGGATGCCCATGAGCTGACTTCTCTTGAACATCTGCGTTGATTTTCAAACTCTTATTAATCCATTTGGTATTGGTTGTGTTGAACAATTTGTCCCCATGGTGCCAAAGCAGGACAGGAGGAAAGAGGGTGGCATTTAACCTTCTCTCTCCCGTTTTCTCACAGGGGAGAGAAGAAGGTCTGGAGGCCTCAATACAGAGGAGCCAGATCCTGTCCTCTGAGCCACGGGAAGGTGGTTGACACTGGTTGTCTTAGTATTGCTAAAAGCTCTAAAGTCTCTGGGGACCCCAATACCTTGAAAAGGCTTATATCAAGGGAGCTGGAGACCAGACTGTGAGGTGTGTCTCTGCAGCCATGATTGAAGAACTAACCTTCCACAGAGAAAAGAAAATGTGGATATTTCCTTTCCTTTTGTGAATTTTGACTAAGGAGCAATACGAAACAGAGTCGTGGGAGTGGTGCCTGACATGAGGACACCTATCTCCCCAGTGAGCGCCCCAGCTGATACTCTGCAGCTGTGCTCTTGCTAATGCTCTTTTTCTGGCCTAGTGAAGCTTGTTTTCTTCTTACATGGTGTCACCCAGAAGAACCCAGAGCCCAGAAAATTATGTGATGCTCCAATGGGCAGAAACAGATGCTTGTCTCTTGGTTGTGGGGAGAGTTAAAAGAAGGTGCCCAGCTTCCTGAGTGAGTGAGGAAGGTTATCGTGTAGACCTTGCTGTTACCTCTGTTACGTGCACTTTGAAAGTGGGCTTAAGTCCTCTGCATCAGTGAAATGAGAGACTTGTATTAGTATTTCTATTTCATTGGCTTCAGCTTTTCTCCCAAGGCTTCCCTGAGGGACATAATTCACTGCCGTGAAGTCCTCAGATGCTAGCAGAGTATGTGGCCTCAATGTTAGTGTGATTTATTGACTCCAGGATTCATGGAAGAGCTGTGGGAAATCCCTAAACCACTGACCACTGGCCTCTGGGAGGGTGTATCAGGGAAAGACCTTGCACACCTTCCCTTCCCGACCCCACCATTAGCTGGGTAGGAGCTTGGGCACCGAGCTGGGTGAACCTCTGCTCCAGTGCAGAAAGGCAGTGCCCATAAGCAGCAAACCAACATCTGTCAGACACTTGAACTGCAGCTCATAACACTTTAGTTTTCCCCTTTGTTGTCTGCCTTTTATCCTTTGATGACTTACCAGGCCACTCAAACCAGAGGAGGTCCCTGGGTCTTCAGAGCTGGCACTTATCAGCATCTTGTGGAGTAGGACATTATCAGAGGAAAGAAATGCTCCCTCAACTTCTGGGGAAAAGAGCAGTAACAATTCTCAGAAGGTTTATTTAAACATGGCTGTTTATTTTTGCTGGAGATTGAGTTACCTTCCCTTATAGGAGTAATGTTTTTGGAATCCTCCTCGGTTGGCCTATAATAAATCACAGTTGTCCAAAGAAAAGGAGCGGGGCTCTTTGTCATTTTTTTCTTTGCTTTTCCTCCATCAGCAAGTGAAGGAAATGCCCCAAGAAGAATCATTTATAACAAACTCGCTTTGACGTTGTTGGCAAGTCCTTGGCATGTTGGCTAGATAAATTACTGCCCTATCTCTGGGCAGTCAAAGCACAAAGCCGCAGCTCTCTTGTTTCTAATTGTAGATTGGCAGGACCTCTACTATCAGGCAACAGAGAGAATAAAGAAAACAAGAAGAAAGGCTCACAGCTGGATCTCAGCAAGGGTGGCAGGGGCGGAGGGAGGGGACCCCAGGTCCTGTTATGACTTCAAGCCATATTTTGTCCCAGCAGTTGCCAACAACCGCATGGACAAAATTTTCTTGCTGGTATTGTGGCTTCTTGCAAATCATGGGCTTCGTTTCTCAGTGTGGGCAAGCAACAATGCGAAGTTGCACCCAGGGCTCTTTAATTCTCTGCAAGGGGATGGCATTTGGGATGAAGCACAGCAGAGGGACCTCGGGGAAGAGCAGACCGATGGTGAACACTAAGACTTCAAAGAAGTTCTGAAATGGCTCTGACTCTTCTCACTCCCTTTTTTGAGCAGCTTTTCATTGAGATTTGCTGCTGTGGGCTACATTGCTTGGAAGTGTTTGGTTGATAGAACAGCTGGAACTGGTAATCCCCAGCATCTAACAGGCTCTGTTATGATGATCGGGTTTGGGTTTTTTTTGCAATCCCTCCTTTTTTTTTTCATCACAAAGCTCTGAAAAGCTTTTACAAAGGCTAACCATTTTTTGCATAATCGTGAATGTGTCCAGCTAGATAAACTGATATTATATAAGTAGGCCAGGGTCAGATAATGCGTTGGCACATGGGCAAAAGGAGAGTGAAAAAATAAGGTGAAAACCTGGCTGCAAGAAAGTCCATGGAGCTTTCATCATAATAAGCCGAATTTCCTAGGGAAGTGGGTTTCACAGTACCCACCTCTCCAGCCCTGATCACTTCTTTAAGGATTGAGATGGAACAGTGCTGGGAAATGAGACATTGCTACAAATAAACATCCGCATGGAGGCAGAAGTGGAGGTGGTTTTTTAGGAAAAAAATACACCTTCCCAGCACTGACCGTCATTAATGTGGTAGAAATACCTTTATTTGGGAACCTGGCAGGCCACTATGATTTCCTTGAGCTTAAAAATGGTGAGTGTTCAGTTCTTTCTGCTGGGTAGTTTTGCTTCAGCTGCCTCTGTTTGAGCCCTCAATATTATTACACTTTTCTGAGTATCTTGGTGTAAAGGTGTTGTGCTTTAAGTGATATTAATTCAGAGAGTAACTTATATTATGGTTATTTTTTTCCTGTAGTATCCAGGTAAACTTTGAACGCAGTCATACTGCAGAGCTGGCCAAATACTCAATAAAATAAAAATGTATGGTTATTTTAGGCTTTGAAAGACAGGAAACAGGGAAGGTTTTCCTCATTTTCAGTCTCCATTTGTCCTTAGTGGGGTTTAGGATTTAGAAGAATTTGGAGGGTGTATGGCTCAGCAAAAGCGTTTCTCCAGATTAGATGATGCTCATTCTTTGGTGTCTTTTAAAAAATATTATGAGAAATTTCATTGAACCATGAAACTCAGAATGTCAAAGTAGACTCTTACACAAATAATCCAGGTTTTGGGGATCTTGTCATACTAAGTAGATTCTTTGGCATCGACTAGTTTTATTATGGATGGAGCCACAGCAGAACCACATTAGAAAAGGATATTATTACAACACTTTCAGTATTAACAATGCTACTTGGAAAGGAATAATGTATTCCAGATGGCTATTAAGAATGTCTTCCTTTTTAGAAGGCATTTTTTTTGTTTGGTTGATTTATTCTGATAAAATTTGGGATAATTTAGACTTCTGTCAAATGGTCAGTAAGTATGAAGATAAGGTTATTCACAGAACAGGTAGCCTGAAAGGTTACTTTTATTTAATTCGATTAGGTAGGTTTTCATATCGGTTTTATTCCTTTTGCCTCAAGTCTTGTAGCTAATTTTTCCTCATGAAAGAGAAGGTTGAGTGCAGTTACTGCAGACATCAAAACTGCTGGCTTATGTCCAGGGCTTTTCCACACCACTGGCAAGTAATGGGACTGCAGTTACCTGCATAAGTGGCTGTAATAACAGCTACTGATATAAAAGATGAGACTTTGAGGAGCTTGAATAAAAAAATCTCAATTTGTGATACATATCACAGCAACATTTCTCACCAGACCTGTAAGTCAAGCACCAAACTGGAGCCGAATTGCTTGAAATGAAATCAAAAAGATATTTTAAATTTGGTTTTGCTCTTCTGCTGACACGTTTGAGGGAAGTCTAGATGCTGCTAGGTGAAGCTAAAGCTACTGTAAGCTTACAGGGGCTTGGTTTCTACGGGCTCTGAATCACCATGTCTCTGCATGCTCCTCCTTTGTCCTGGTCCTCTGATAACACGGATGGTCTGGATAACACTGATGAGGATACACTTAGTATCCCCTTTCCATCACTGATGTCCTTCTGTACCAAATTACCCTGCACGTGAGGAATAACAGCGGGCAACACAAGGCTGGTACCATCCCTGGATAGTGCCAATGAGCAAGAGTGCAGGTAAAATATCACCTGAGCTGTTCTGCACGGGACATTTTTTAATCCCACTCTGGTTTTCTAGTTTGGCAGGGATTTTGACACGTGGTTTCATGCCTGTCCCCAGGCATGACAGTGTGAACAAAGGCTGTCGTGATGTGCCTCGGCTTTTTATTGTTTGTTCTTCTTAAGACTTGCTGTATCTGGGCTCTCTCCCAGCTTCTCCTTAGGCCATTGCTTAGGACCTTTGAATCAGGTATTCACAGGCCCCCAGGGACGCTGGGGAACATGAGGCATGGGGACAGCAGTGGGTTTTGGGCCGGCTGAATCTGGATGTTGCTTCTGCTGAGCAAAGTCCATGGTGACCTCTGTTGATAGAGCTCAACACACGCCCCTGCTCTCTGCAGCTCCCTCTCTGCCGTTCCCAGCAGCATCCACCCTTCTCTCCAGCCACTGGATTTTCTCTCTGAAGACTTCGTTTTGCTTTTGTGTGTTTCTCCAGCAGGCTTTAGTTAAGCTGCTCGCTGAAAGGCTTTTGAAGATGTTCCCCAGAGCTGGGGGCTGCTGAACATCAAGCAGTGGAAGAGCTTGAGGAGGTTTGTTAGTCCTGGATGACCAGATTCCTGTTTCGTATTTGAAATAGATCTGCAGCTGGTTGGTTAACAAAATATTATGCTCAGGATAACTACCTGAGACACCTCGCCAAGCTAAAGAGTCATTGTAGGATTCCAGAAAAGCCAATATTAAATCCAGAGACATCGACATTAGTGAAGTAGGACTAAATTATCTCCAGCTGGCTCTGGCTCTCGCCTGAGGCACAGAAATAAGTAGCTCCCTTGAAAAGAAGAAAAGATGAAGGCTGTGTTAATGAGGACCATAACAAAGCTTGTACCTCAGGTCACGTTCTTTTTCCAGTCCTATCAAGTCCAGTCAATGACAATTTCTCAGCTCCCGCCGCTTGCCTGCCAGCCACTCCACCAAACCCACATCTCCTTGGCAGTGAGTAGGACAGCTAGTGCCACCGTCGTGTCAGAGACAAGAGCTGCTTCTGCTCCCAGGAGTGGCTCAGTGTAGGTGACAGGCAGAGATCCCTTGAAGTTTGTGTGTTGTTCTTGATTCAGTTAGCTGGTTTTAACTGTTAATTACTTGTTAAGCACAAGCAGAACTCCCTACCAAGTGCTTCTGTCCTCACTGACCAGCATCATTGAGTACAAGTGTTGAAGCGGATGGGGAAAATGATAGGTAAACATTGGCCGTTGCTCTGTGCTAAATGTGTTTTGGAATAGCAACATATGAACAAAATAAAAATCAGCCTTGGTGTTCAGAAATCTTCACTGTCTCTTCCTGATCAGTTCTTATGATGAAAGTGTTAGAAGAAACAGGGATTTCAGACATGAACTGTGCCCTATTTACTGCTGTGACATGTAAGCTCTGCTCTCACACACGCTGTTAAGTTCAATTAATATCTCTACATCCTCTGGAAAACCCTACTTGCCATATGAATCTATGTATATAAGTAACCACACTGAAAATGCCTGTATTTACTGCTACTTCACCTGTGATTAGGGACCCTTCCAGTTTTTTTGGAAGCTTTATGAACCGAAAGGTCCACCGGGTGCAATGCTTTAGGGGAGGAGATGCATGAGAGGCTTTACTTTTGAATGATGACATGAGGAGAACTGGGAAAAGCTTCCTAACTCTACATAGGGGTGCAGAAAGATGTAGCTGTTTATAAAAGCTTTGCACTTGTGCAGCACTTTGGCGCGTATTGTTGGGCAAAGCGGAGATGGGTATAACGAGGCACGGAAAACATAAATGCAGTTGGCTGGGATCGAGGGGTGAGTATTATCCCTACAGGAATATAGCAGGTGGATTAGTTACTGGGCTGCATCTGCAATAAGCAATTAAAGGAAAACATCTGTTTCACATCAACCATTTCTTCTTTTCCAGGATACTCCTCCAGTTTGTCTCCCTGATATTGCAACCTGGAGACAAGTCATTTCTCTAATAGGCTGTGCAAACATCATGTGTTCCTCTGTGGAAAGAAGTGGAGATGGCCAGGAGCAACAGGGCACAGTAAGTAACATCCGGAAACATCTCCTGACTCTCTTGTTTTATTTTCTATTAGATTCTGCCTTGTTCCAATCCAAAATGAATCTGTTTCCAATGACTCGAGCACAGCCCTATTAGAGGTGCAGAAAATAAATCCAGGAACCAGCTCTGCTAAGTGACTCATAATATCTCTGCTGCCATCTTGAGTAAGAGGCAAGTCTGAGCATCAGATCAACCTTTTCCTGTTTGATCAAGTTGCTTTAAGTGGATTCTGTTAAATTAGCCAGGTCAAACTAATATCTGGTGTGCAATGTGTTGTGAAGTCTCTGTTTGCGCCAGGAAAGGAGACCGTGCTCAGCAGTGCTTCAGGGTGTCCGAGGCTGACGATGAGGGCCCTTTTGCTAGTGAAAACTGGTAGCAAATTACGTGTAAACGCTACGTGTTGCATGCTCTTTTGTGCCTGTGTCATGCATTATTTCAAACATGACTTATTTATGCTCTGAATGGATTTAATTGTGTGGGATCTGTTCAAAACTATGGAAAATACAGAATAACCCTGCATTAGGTGAGCTGGTTTCAACAGAGCTGGTATAGATTTACATGCATTTAGTAAAGAGAATGCTTTTCCCTCCAGTTTTAGTAGCCTCTCACCGGTGGAAGACTAGCCAGCAGCCTGACTCTCACTGTCTATAGATTATCGCGATGTATAGGGATCTGATTGCCAACAGCACACAGACATAAAAATTATTCCTGAAGGTGTGGATGTCATTATTTAATTTACCCAACTTGTGGTCTTGGCTGAGTAAGCATCGGTGTCTCTGAAAGCCCCTGATCGTTACTGCTCTTGTTTGGGGTTTGTTTTTCAAGCAGGGATTAGAGTAAATTTCTGTAAAAAGATTAAATGCATTTGAGCAGAAGTGTGTGGTTTAGCAACGCATATCAGGGTGTCATCTAGTGTGCATACAGCAAATGTTGGTTGGTTTCTTAATACTTTGAATTAAACTCGCCTATTGGATATGCCAGGATGCAACTGGAATAACTCAATTCGGTGAAGAAATGTATCCAACCCCCTTTAGTATGACAAAAAGTAATGACTCACACTCTTTCTTTAATTTAAAGTAGAATTAAATTGTTGCTTGGCATGAAGTGCTTAAGCAATATTAGAAATCTTTTTGTCTAACTTTGTTTTACAGATTAAAATACAAATATTTCCAGTGCAATAAGAACTTATTAAAGCAGGCTATTGCCTAGGGAAATATGCTTTTTGGATGTGTTTCTGTCAGCTCTCCTGGGGAAACAAACTGAATGTAATTAGTGAATGTAATTAGCATATTCTTCTGAGGAGAACAATGGGCAAAACAACTATGTGCATAAACAGACTGTTGCAACCATGGAGTGTAAGATGCTTACTGCTGTCAGGCTGGTTATTCATGGGGGCCAACGTAAGTTAGAAAGTCCTAGCTGGAAGCAAGCAGAGGTGCTGGAGATGTCCTGGAGAAGGATGAAATGATCTGTTTTATAAAATTGGGAAAACAGGGTCCTAGAGTGACAGTTATAGACTTTTATATGTACCTTCTATATACACCAATGAAGTTCTGGCCAAAGTGGGCTGATTTCAGTCCATGATGATGGTGTTTCACTCTATGTAGGTTCACGGACAGTGTCTTGGCTTGTAAGAGATTGCTAAATAATTTTCAGTAATTGCCATGGTTTCCCTTCTTTTGCATAAAGTAATCAGTGCTGTGATCAGCTCCCTGGTGCCTCCTTAAATGAAGATGGTTAGATGCATGGTTAAACTCTTTCCAGCGCTGCGAGTTCCGAATTCAGGTGCATCTCACAACGCAGCGGCATGATGCGGTGGCAAAGACGTGCGTCTGGGACTGAGCAGGTCTGGCCTCTGTTTTCACTCTTCAGTTTTCCTTCCTACCTCTTGTCCACTTTGTTATCAGCAGGGACTGTTTCTTACTGCCTTTCTGAACGGCACCTGGTGCAGAAGCATCCATCCCCTAAGAGCTGCTGTAATACAAATAAGAGCAATAAAGAGCCTTTTCCCTTTGCTAATACTTCACTGGTGTTTTTATGCAGGATTTTGGCCTGGAGCAAAGCATAATTGGCAGGCAGCTTTTAACTGGGGAGGCCACACTGACCTATTTCAGCAAGGGACCACAGAATAACAAACCCGTGTTATGCTCTAAACATAACAAATCAGAAATGAAGCTTGGGTTTGAGAGCTCCGCCAGGATTTAAGGCTGGCTTCCCTCTTCCCCACTGGAATATCTGGGGACAAAAACCAAACAAACAGGAGGACAGAGATGAGGTTATTCCATATGGCAGTGGTAAAATAGTCATAGTACTGGGAGTTTAAGTGTGTCATCTGGTACTGCACTGTAGCTGTGCCCCCCCAGATCGTCTGTTAGCACAGATGCCGCCCCACCTTCTCCCTATGCATGGGTGCCTGAAAGTAATTATTATTAGAGCTGATAAAGACCTTTAATTTGTCTTTAATCACTTTTTCCTCTGTTAAATTTTTCCTTCACTCTTTCACAATTTTATGTAACCTTCAGAGGGAGGATCGACGCAGGTTAGATGGAAAATGTAATGATGGGTGTGCCAGCTTGTTGCTGAGTTTGGTGGCCAGGCAGTAAACCCAGGACAAGGCAAGAGGGGTCCTTCCCCGTCCCTTCTGCTCTGGGCCATCAGATAAGCTAGTAGGTAAAGCGAGGTTGGGAAAGATGACTTTTATATCCCATGTGTATATTCAGAGACGTGTATAATATACACATTATATATATTATACACAATATCTATACATATTATACATATTATATGCAATATATAAACACATAGTACACACACATATATGCAACCTAGTTGCTAATTCTCAAAACACTACAAAATCCTAGTACTATAACGTGGTGTATATTCTCTCCCTCCTCTTTCAAAATATGTTGTAAACGCCACTGCCTTTTTTTTCCCTTTCGTTTTCTCCCCGTGATTTACAGCACGTAAAACAGTGACACTGCTTCTGCAAGGCTGGTGGGCTTTTCCCCCCTGGGATGACTGTTGCACAAGCAGAACCACCAACAACTGAAGTGTCGCTGCCCTGACCAGCAAGGTAAGCAAGCACCGAGCTTTCTAGGAAATTTTCACTGAAATGAGTGAATGCACGACCAAAGCTGGGGACTGGGGATAAGGGAAAGCAGAAAAATTGGGGTTTTTTTTCTGTTTCACTCTTTAGCAGCACGGACTGCAGCATTGACAGAGACATTTTCCAAAACATTGTTGGTGTTCAGAAATTGAAGTTTGTTGTGAGAATTAAGCTTTTGCCCCCCTGTTACTCTTGGGCGAAGGCAAATAATGATGCAGCGGTTCAGGCTGAGTATGCCTTTGGCATCTGGAAGCTTGCAAAAGATCGTTTTTGAGTCAGAGAACTGGCCGGAGGGTGCTGCGGGATCTTCCATATTTCATTCAGCCTAAATCGTTGTGGTCATATTCATTGCAATAATAATTTTAAAAATCCCTTTCCAAATAGGCCTGTGAAGAACAGAGATGAGCTTCCTCCTTTGTCGCTCTCCTCTCAAACTGCCTCCCAAAGCTGTTGGACACGTTAAGGTAAATACGTACCTCTGAACGGGCTCGAGTCTCCAGGTTAGGAAGGATCTTGCTTGTCAGAGGATTGGCGTGGGGCTGATAAGTAGATGATGGAGAAACTTGGTTCAGAGCCACAAGGTCATTTTGATAAAAATGAAGATTTTTGTGCAACTTGCCAGCTGGCGTGTGTCCCTTTGGATTGGATTTAGGCTAGATCCTAATACTTTTCAAAGCCATATAGTCTTACTGAAGTGGATCAGCTTATGACCTGCAAAACTCTCCCAATTTCAGTGCTGCTCCCTAATAAAAGGACTGGTTCAATTATACTGGTTATGTAAATTGATATATGGCATAACAATGCATATCAGATGTGTCCCTGAGACGGTGATGTCTACTATACATTTGGGTTCAGAAGATTTGCTAAAAAACTCCGCTTTGAGGGAATTTTGACACCGTGGCTACTCAAGAATGAAAAAAAAAGAAAAGAGGACTGTGCTGGTTAACTCCAATTTCTAAATGATTCATTTGATGTCATGTACTCTTTAAGATATTAAATCGGTCTAATTAAAGGCAGATGTGAAAAATGCAGCCTATATGATGGATATAAGGAAAACATACTTTTCCATGTGAGTGGTAAAGCCCGCAGCCACAAATACCTCTCCAGTTTGGTGGCCTCAAAAATGCATCCACAAATATTATTCATCTTAGTGGTCTGCAAAGATTTATCAGGGATTATAGCTTCCTGAAAACATCTGTGAAAACAGGAGTTTTGTATATGTTTGTATTTGTCACTCAGTAAACAGTCACTTTCTTTTACTATACCCACTAGTCTAGGAGAGCAGCAATTATGAGTAAGGCAGTCCAGAAGAGACTGAAGTGTTCAAAAATGGATGTTATTTGGAAAATATAGCTTGATGTTTACAATAATTTCTCCAATTTAAAGTCATAAAAAGCATCTTTCCAACACGTCAATACGTCTGCTTACCACTTTTTTGTGGGACTATCTTTTAGAAAGAAAAAAATCTGTCTGAATTTGCCCCAAATACTTTTAAAATAGTGTCTCAGTTTGGATGAGGGACGCAGAACATACATACCCACCTATAGATGAATGCAGTCATCCTGAAACTCCAGGAGTTGAATAAGATGCATCTGGTATTCATTTATTTTGATGAACAACAGCTTCTTGCTTTACGGACATTGTTGCATCACTCTGTTATATCATATTTCTTCATGATTATTAAGGCATTTTTAAAAGATATGCCTGCAAGAAATAAGAAAAAAGGGAAAGTCCCCATGGGATGTAGGACTGGTAGCTTGTTAGAGATGATAGATACCCTGGAGTATACGGTAAGGGTACAAATAGGCACCCCAACCAGCACCAGCACTTCTTTCCCGCGTTCACAGAGCATGGAGTGCCATTGATGTTACTCAGAGCTTTGGTTCGTGAAGGAACCATAGGCTAAGCTACAGAATGACAGTGCTGGATTCAATATTTCCTGATGATACTCATTTTCTACCTTTCAATGTCTAGCTGAGATGGATGGTTTATAATGACTTCTTCTGGATGTGTAGCTGTGGAGCAGAGAGAGGCAGTGATTCCTAGGAACTACTGGGTTTTCTCACCTCCTGTTTTAAAAATGGATAAAATAGGGGCTGCTTCTGTGCTTCAGTTTTGTAGATGAAACTACTTTTTCCTATTGATTATCTCTTTTTTCTTTTTAGGTTATCCCTTTTATGTTATCCATTAAGACTTATAGATATAGTCCCCCAAACCTCATTAATTTCAATATGATAGCCATTTTAGATAATCCATCACTTAAAAAAAATATTTAATATTTCTTTAGGTTTGTGCCTGTTTTGGCTTGCCAGTCCCTTGAGCAAATGGAACGTTTTTCTCCAGAGCACTCCACACAAGTTGGTTGAAGGTCTTTCCTTCTTACCCTGGTGCCAAGCTCCAACAAGACCTTTGTGCACGTGCAAAAGCTGCAAGATCAGATGTGCAAATGTATCATGGATTATTGCAGCTAAAGTGGACTTGGCCTGGTTTGTTGGTTTGTTTTGTTGTTTGGTTTTTTCTCAGTGCTGTGTCTTCTATCCTTTCCAAGCTTTTTATATTTGCACTTAGTTTACTTAGAAGACAACACTGGAAGGAGTAGTTTGGAGGAACTCCACATTTGTCACGAACTATTAACTTCCCTGAAGAATGACAAAGCTAGAAAATCTAGGGGACAAGAACAGAAACCAAAACTACCCGACAAAATGCTGCATGATTTCCCTGGTAGGAAACTTGCTTTCAGCTCCTCTGTTTACTGCAACACATGATGATTCAGATAATCACAGCCAAAGGTCAACTCATTCTTGATGCTTCTCTGGAACTGAGCCAAAATCTGTTGATGTTTATCTCATGTGCTGAAAATATAATGTGAAGATATAGAGGGGAGTGAAATCAAAATCTTACAACCGGTAAAGGTGGATTTTGGTGCAATTTGAATCCTCATGGTGGTAAAGCTGGATCTAGATTCCACTACAGAAATCTTAAAATACGAAAGAAAATAAAGGAAAAAAGGTAAATGCTTTTACACCCACAACTAGGAACTTGTAAGATACAAGCCAAAATCTAAGTCCTGGGTTAATTTTTGGAAGTGTGAGAGATTATCTGTTAAGATACATGAGCATGACTTTTATAGAAGAATACCTTAAAAAGGGTGCTTTATATGATAGCAAAGAGCTTATAAAATAATAAGGGCAGCCCCTAAAATAGAAAGAACAACAGCAACATAAAACACTCATCGTGCTTTCAGTACGAAGTGAGAATTTGCACTCCTAACCTCCCACATTAGATCTGGGTCTTGAATAGCGTTTCTGTTTTCTCTTCAGCTGAGCTAATGACAGATCTGAAGAAGTGTCAACACTGCAACCGAAAAAGCTCGAACGGGCAGGAATGTCGTTCGCAGGGGGGACGGGAGTCATAGCAAATACTCTTCTCAAGGTTGGTTACTCCTGACTAATGGCATGCCGTTTTCAGCAAGAAAAGCCAAAAAAACTTGCCCACAGGCAGCAGAGTGCTCCAGATGGGTGCCATGGCCACTCCAAGCAGCAGCCGGTGAGGTAATGTTGCTCCCCTCTCCCTGGCTCCTCTCTTCTCTCCCGCTGCCAGCCCCTGTTCAAGCTGGGGTATTTGCCTTAGTCAGAGGTTGACGTCACCCACGGCCAAGGAATCCAGCCTAATTCTTGATGCTCTGTGTGTCATTTTTGCTGTTGGCAGGTGGAATTAATCTTATGTGACTTCACCCTCCAAAAAAAAAATTTGCAGGCTGAGTGTAAATCACCTATGCTCCCCATGCACTCTGTTTAGAGAGACTGGCATGGCTTTGCAGTTCATCCCTGTCCCTTGGAGACCTGTCTTAGTCTGGGATGAATCACCCCCTGGACATAGGATGAGAGAAAACTGCTTCAAGTTGCACCAGGGGAGGTTTAGATTGGATATTAGGAAAAAATTTTTCACTGAAAGGGTTATCAAGCATTGGAACAGGCTGCCTAGGAAAGTGGTTGAGCCCTCCCTGGAGGTATTTGGAAGACACGTAGATGTGGTGCTTAGGGACGTGGTTTAGCGGTAGACTTGGCAGTGCTGGGTTTATGGTTGGACTCAGTGATCTTAAAGGTGTTTCCCAACCTACATGGTGCATTTCTATGACATACCATTTCTTCCTTAGTGGCTGCAGAGGTACTGATGTTTCCATCCAGACATGAAGCTTTAGTGCACGGTGAAAATCAGGAGAACTGAGTTGCTCGGTGCGGTAGACAGTGACGTGGAGCAGGCAGTCTGCTGCAACCCCTGTTTCTCTGACTGCCATAAATCTGGACTAGAGTGGGGGGAACACCTCATCCCAGGGGCAATGATGACAGTGAATGAGGGAAGCACTGGAAGTTTGGGTACTTCTCCTTTTGGTTTTCTTCACACGTTTTGGCTCTCCGGATAGCATGCTCCAATGGGTGTTTTCTGCGTGCTGTTCGGTGTTGAATATGTTGACAGTTTGGAGGAGTTTGGGTTGATTGGTCTAAGACAGAGCAGAGCTCGGCCCCAACTCTTGAGATTATTTGAGTCTGGATTTTCCCATGTAAGCCCGGCCTAGGAAAGACTCATGTGGACAGAAGTGGATGTCATCTTTGTAGGAAATGGGTGGAAATAGAGCATTTCTCTGCCAGAGAGTGAAACACTGAGAAAAGTCTCACCTGTGAGACACGAAAATAAGTTCACTGAAATAAGTTACATGTTAATTTTGCTGAGTGAGCTGGAGTTTCACAAACGTGTTAATGCTTTCATGAGTTGATGCTGTCAGATACAATCTATTCTGAAATTCTTATCTTTTCAGGCACAATGTGTGGTTCCCTTAATTTGTCAGTTTTGCTGCATGCGACATAACATTCCTCTTAGTTATAGAAGGTAAAATAAAGCTGATTATGACTTTTGAAATCTCAGCCACATGAACTGATCAGAAAGCAAATTGCCAAGGGTCTAAAATTTAAGTCAGAAGCCGGTACCATGACTGATGCTTGCAAACAAAAATAAGAACCAAAATGTTTTATTTCTGTCCTTCCGGTACTTTTCGTTTTGTTCATTACTAAATATTTTAATTTCCCTTCCTCCTTCTGTGACTTTCAAAGTTCAATTACAAACAAGAAATCATTTTGAAACCAACAAATATTCTTCTCCCCAAAAAGTATTTAGTGAAGTTTGTTCCCTGTTTTTCATAGTTATTTCAAGTGTTGATCGCTGATCCCTTTCAAGAAAGGAAAAGCAACAAGAAGTCCTCTGAAATATCCCCAAGGAATACCCAGTGATTGAGGTATTTGTTGATGTGAGGAAAAATGTGCTGCTACAAAAATATTGCAGGCATTTCCTCTTTCTGAGAACTTACTCCTGCTTATGGAAAACAAGAAAATAAATTCAAACTGGTGCTTGCAGGCATCAGGTGTTTGCTATGAGGCATTTGCCAGCAAGGGAGAGGTTTGCCAAGGGTATCAGACTCCAGGAGACCCCATGTAGACTGGGAAATGAGGTTTTGCTCAGGTGTCCAAAAAAGGGGATTTATTTCAAAAACAACCTGCGGATACATGAAGATATCTTTGCAAATCCAGTTGTTCTTCCCAGTGGGAGCTCCTGTTTCTCAAAAGATCTGAAATTCAGGCTGTTTAGTTTTTAGGAACCTAAATGAGCACTTAATTCTTCAGAAATCTGGGCCTTGGCAAAACATACTGTAGCCAAGAATGAAAGTTATATTAACTCAGAAAGAACAAGACATCAGGTCAACCTTTGGTCATCAGAAGAATGTAAAACATCTTAGATTTATTCCCCAAATGCAATTCAGGTTTCATCTGTGCTGAACAGTCAGTACGTCAGTAAAATAACCGGAAATTTAATTAATTAACCAACCTGAAGTCATTGCCGGCAATAGGGTCTTTGTGTGATTTGTGCTTGACAATTTGTAAAGGCCAGAATTTGCAATTCTAACCTGGTAGAAAAAGGTTTTTGGTGGTTTTTTTTTTAAATCATCCTAAAGGAATTTTTTCAGCATAGTGATTGGAGCTTTCTTACCTTTCTATTTTCCCCAAAGGGTTGTTATGGAAGATTGAATCTCATTGATATGAACACAAAATGAGTAAATGATAAATGAATGTGTTTGGCAGCAGTAAAGGAAAATACGTTTTATCTAGAGAAGGGAGGTAAAAGTCCTGATTTTTGCTTTTCTCCTCTCCATCCCCCTGTACGATGAGTGATGTCATCACATGTCCATCACGTCATTGTCCATCACAGGGACTTGAAGAAGGCTGTATGGTTAATGCCATCCCTGCTGGAGATGCTGTCAAGTCATTGCAGAGAAAAGCCTATTCCCTTACCCAGATTTAGTTCAGCACCTCACGGTGTGACTCATGACTACTCCAGAAATTTGGTGTATCTCTAAACAACCCCAGATTTGGTGGGTTTGGACTCTAAAGGATCTCTGTCGTACCTGGAGGTCTTTGAGGCACAGCTACTGAAGGATGTGTTTCCAGCAGGGAATGAAACACAAAACTGCCACCAAGCCAAGCCCAAGATGTGTTGAGGGTTTTGGCTAACTCTTTTTTTGGGGTGACGGGTTGATTCTTTGCAGTTGACATTAGCTTTAATGGGAATGGTATTAGCTGGGGGTGGAGGTGCCTTTTGGAGATTGTCAAGAAGTGATCAAGGGGTAAGACTGGAGCCAGATCTCATTTCCCCTTCCTTGTTCACATACCTCTTTCACAGCACTCGAAGAAATGAATTGTTCAGCTTTGATTTCACTGATGGAGTAATTAGCTTCTGTTGGGTTTCCACCTGTTCAGAGAGTGCACGAGGCTGGACCTGATGGTCGCCCATATGGCTGTTGCCCGGCACCACAGGATGAATGTCAGCCTTAAAGCTCGGCAGCATCTTCCATGATCAGTCCTGTGACCTTCAGCTTAGGCTCCCATGACATTGACTCTCCTAGTAG
Organism: Phalacrocorax carbo; assembly: GCF_963921805.1. Taxonomy (NCBI): domain Eukaryota; kingdom Metazoa; phylum Chordata; class Aves; order Suliformes; family Phalacrocoracidae; genus Phalacrocorax; species Phalacrocorax carbo. Next base: position 42,668,040 of record NC_087520.1, read on the forward strand.
GCACCTGCGTGACTGTCCTGCTCTTTAAACATACAGTGAGTTTAAAACACAGCAAATTAACTGGCCTGACATTTTTTTGAAAAACAGAAAGATGGCTACCCAAGAAAGTTCTTGAACTATTTTTATTTTATGAATACACAGACAGAATGCTTTCGGGAGATAACAGCTGGAAGAACAAGCAGCCCCTCACTGTACTGTGAAAGTCACAGCGCTGTGGAAACGCAATGTTCATTTTAATAAGAAATACCTGAAAAAGAAAAGAGAGATTTTGCTGTGAACTGTACCACAAACATCATCCAGTGACATATACTGTAAGAAACTGCACCCATGAAAGGAGGGAAATGATTTAACAGACATCTGGTCTACATAAATTTGTCACGTCTACCATTGTAATTATATGCTAATGATACGATTTCACACTGCTTATAATCTCAGGAGCATACTGTTTCTAATTATATGTTGCCCAGAAAAAAGGCCTTACTGGCTTCTGTCTTTCAATTATTGTTTTTATCTAGACAGTCTCCCCAGATAGGTAATTTTATGGCTACCGTTGCTTCTGGTACCTGAGAACCACCTGAACAGTGGTGGATTTACGCTCACTGATTATACTCTTTTCTGAACTTGCGGGGATTATTGCTGCATTTCAGATGAAGAAAATCTTCAAAACAGTGGTAGGGCTTTTAAATGTGCTTCTAAGAATAAAAGAAGAAAAATTCTGTGCCAAAAATACAGTTAGTAGCTCAAGTCCGCCTCACCGTTTTGCATAGCAACATGTCTTTTGTTAGGTTTTACTGCCTCAGAGACCTCTCCCCATTTGCAGCACAGAGTTACTTTCCATCCAGAGATGGATGTGCAGCTGCCATAGCTTGCAAGCATCTTCTCCCACCACTTACCTAGCCAAGGAAATGTTGCTTCTGATGGCGTGCTCGCGGTACTTTGTGTTCTCTCCTAATTAATCAGAGAGGTCTTATCTTTTCTGCACTTCATCTTGCCTAACAAGTATTCCCAAAGGCATGTGAATTTTATTTCTAGGAATAAGCATGTTGTCTTACTGGGACCATGTGTTCATCAGAGCCTGTTCTCTGTGCAGTACATATGAGGACCATGTTGATTCCTTCCCAGAGCACTATGTTTGAACATTCATACTATTTTTATTGAGCATAACTCTGGGATTTCCTCCCTTCTCCCTTTTGCCCTGCACCCACCAGCTATACCCAGCCTCACTGAGTCAAAAAAGGAATAAATGGAAAACATATTAAAAAGAAGCTTATATACATACGGAGGAGGATTGATATCAGTTTGCAGCCTGGGAAGACTCTGTTATAGCGTCCAGCTTTGCCTTTGGTTACCCATACACCTAAGATGCCTGTGCAGGTGATTCAGTGCCTGAGCACCTAAGGAAAGGACAGATGCCGCCAGTCCCATCCCCTTGCTTTGCAAAAAAATGCAGTTATCTCTGCATGCAATGCACTGTGGTCAACTCACCTATGCAAGCATCAAATCTGCAGCCCAGAGTGAGTGCTCTTACATAGAAGCTCCTATGCGCTTGTAAGTCTGCTTGCTAAGACTGGAGTGCAGGACGTAGCAACCCCGGGGGAAATATTTGCTGCTGTTGCCATAGGGTTTCTCCTGTGGCCCACATCTGGGTGGCTGCTCCTGCCTCACAGCCCCAGCAACAAGGGCATCTGTGCTGAGCACAGGCTCCCCACACATCCTCCTCCTCCTCCTCTGGGTGAGAAAAGGGAACAATATGGTACAGGCAAGTGGTTTTTTTACTTTGCTGATCTGTTCTGGTGAAAGATCTTCAAACCCATAGATCTACTTACTGTGGTTAATGTTTCTGAATCATATTGGAGTTACCTTTACTAGTGGTCAGCACTTGGCTTATTCAAGGACCTGAGCAGCCCCGTCTTTTCTCTGTACTGAGCAAAGGTTAGAAATGAGCGGTGGAGAAAGATCAGAGCCTGGCTTGGGTCCCACCAGGTCTCCTCTCACCCTAGAAGCTAGGAGTTTCTCCCAGAGCATCATTCATTCAATGTAGTAGCCCTTGTTTGACCTGGTAGGCTCTCCTCAACACTGGTACGTTGCAGGGAAGGACAGAGCCCCTGCACACAGCTCACAGACACACAAAGATGTAGCTGAAATATTTCCTCAAGAGCTGCCATGTCTGTGTCCCATGGGGAGCTCGAGTCCCGGGAAGAGTGTTTCAGAGGAGAGGTGTTGATCAACCCCACAACCCTCTACCTTCAAATCTTTCCTTACTGTTGCCCTGCTCTGTGAAGGAGTTGAGATTTCTCCTGTTCACAACGTGCCTCTTGTGTGCTCATCACGTTTCTACCAGAGACCAACTGAGGATGATGCATGTCCTCTGGACAGCCTGGGAGATGCTGGCGAGAAGAGCAAAGGTCTGCAGGCTTGCTATCCTTCAGGGTGATGCCAAAGCACTGAGAGCCAAACACCAGCCCTCTCCCACCTGCCTGTTTCCCCCATCAAGTGGGGTTCCAGGAGCAGGTTTGTATGTCTAACGTTTGCCTGAGGTCAACTAGAGAGAGATCTCTCCCTAGCTCCCAACTGGTCCACTCTGTCAGGTTAAATCATTGTAAGGTAATGAAGAAACCAGCTAGAGGTTTTCTAGTTCTCAGCTGGGACAGGCGTCCACTTCATTGCGATAATGAACAGTGCTGAGCAGATGTGAGGGTACCTCAAAGTGAGCTACATTTCTCCAGACATTAATAAAACTCAGACCCAGCCTTGAATAAATCACAGTTGAATTGCAGCTGTGACTCAGAAAATGATGTAAGAAAGCAGGAAAAGGAAAAAGAAAAAACAGTTCAGCCCTCAGCAAAGTTCTGGTACTCTTCAGGGATGCTTTTGTGCTGGAGTGGTTTGGAACAGGGTGCTGACATCTGTTTGAAATAGAAATGCCATGTAGTATCACTCCACCACCACCTTCCATAACAAGTCAGTCCTGATTATCAATATGGATAGGATGTTGAAATCTGGTCCTGAACTATGAAATTTACTCTATAACCTTTTCTCATTCCCAGGATGAAATAATGTCTAAGCACATCCTCACTGCCCAGATTTCTTTGGAAATAAGTCTTAACCTTCACTTTGGACTGAGAAATCGAGACCATTGAGGGATCTCTAAAGCCAATGCCTGTCAATATCAAGGCAGGTGCCCAAATGTCTTCTCACTGGGTCACAATTGCCCAAAAGCACGCACGGTGAATGCCAATATGACTATTTTAACAGTGAGAAACCCCTACAACTCCCCCCGGATTTGTAGAAAACTGAGAACTCTTAGCTGCAATAGCGGCAGAGGGCTGAGAATCAGGCAGGGTCGTGCCCATAGTTCAGTTCAAAAAAATGTGCCATATTAATAGGCATAATCAGGACTGACATTGAGTAAGAGGCAAGAACGACTAATCAGATGCTAACTTAGCTGATGCTGGCATTACTGAAAGCCTGGGGTCATAGTCCAAGGATAAAAACATAACGTCTTATCTAACCAAGGAGTCATTTGTGCACCACTAGTTACAACGTGTTCTTAAAAAAGGAAAGAAGGAAAAAAAATATCTATGGCACATGAAATTATTTTATGCCCCAGAAATGATAAGAAAATAAAGCTAGGTGTTCCTGCACCCAATCATTATAGGGGAAAAGCTTATCTGTAGTTAACCTATTGCAATGTCCACCGGAAGGCCCCAGGATATGGAAAAATACATTAAAAAAAAAAAAAAAAGTAAAATGGGGATAAAATCAAAATAAGTATATGTAAGATATTTCAAACCTCCGTTTTGGCATATTTCTTGCTATTTGGAGTTCGGTAGGATACATGGGGCCGCCCTGCTCCTCGGTTCAGTGAGAGTTCAGGCAGTCTGGCAATCCTCTTCATTTGGCCAAGGCTCCTTTTCTGGCAACACATCTCACTATTTCTCAAGACTCTTCTTTTCCTCCAGATTCAACAGGATGTTGAACTAGATCTCACAGAACAGCTCATGGAAAGGAAAGACCCTCTGACACAAAACAGCATCACTGGAGAGGGAACTGTAATATCAGGGAAGTCATCTGAAAGATGAAACCAGGAGTACACCTAACACTTCAAGCTGTATTGCTTTGCACGGCTGTGTTTTATTTCCAGTCTTTTGCAGTACAGGTCATGAGTCTTAACAGGGGAAGAACTTCTGTGCAGAATTCAGTAAATTAAAAAAAAAAAGAACAAACCAAAAACCCAAAAAACCACAGTCCTGTGGGGAAAACTGGAATTTTACTTCCATAATACGGGCCTTTCCCAGAAAAGCGAGGTGTGGGTCAGCGTGAAATGCAACACCACACATCTGCAAGGGATTCTGCCTGGTTACTTCCAGCCTTTTCCATTTTCATCATTTGCCATTGCTTGAAACCTTCTGCCCTAACAACTCGCAGCCACAGCCGAGCTCTTTCTCAGTGGGAGCTCTGGGAGACTGGGGCTGCCTGCAGTCAGGAGGGAGAAGATGCAGGTGGCGGTGGGTGGGAGAATTCACCCCCCTGCCTACGGGGCAGGGTGAAACCATGCGGTGGCTGTCACGAAGCCTCATTCTTCCCTTGCAGCAGTAACGCAAGGTGTGATCGCTGGGCAGCACTGTTGGTGCCTCATGGCAATGCCTCTGGTTCTCAAAGCTGACCAGTCTTGATGGTCTTGGTGACACGGGCTCATTGTCTTCACCAGCTTCGAGTGACATCATTTGGTCTTTTCCCCGGTGCTGGCAGCCGAGCAAGGTGACATCGGCACGGGCACTATTTGACACGACCACCCCTTTGCCCTGGAAGGGCAGCTCGTGTGCGCAAATGCCTCCCCGCAGCCCTTTTCAAAATGTTTGCGCAGGAACGGCCATAAAACGGGCTGTATTGACCCAAAGATGCAATCCAAGTCGTTTGAGCCTAGGCCTTATCTACATCATATTATCAGGCCCAGATGCACCCTGGGAAGGGAGGGGACTGTGTGTGCAAGAGGGAATGGCTTCGCCCCTTCTCTCCTGGCACGGGGAGGGGACTGTGGCCAGAGCTGGGTAATGATTTGTCATCGGAAGGGCTGGGGTGTCTCTCTTTGCAGAGGAAGCCTTGGCCGTGATTGACAGCAGGGCTGTTTTTTGCCGCTTCCCTTGCTGTTGACAAGTAATAATGAAGCTTTGTCAGTCCATCATGGACATGGATATGCCAGATTATGTTGACTCCTTGGACTCCTCTTATACCATGCTGGAATTTGACAACCTTCGGGTGCTCCCCAATAACACTGGTGAGATTTCTGTTCGCTTCCTCTTGAATAACTTCCACTATCTTTGTTATGAAGCTGAGCACCTAGGAAAGGCAGGTAGGAGGTGTGGGGCAAAGGGTGGAAAGGGTATTTAAGCAGCTGACCTGTCAACTTCTGTTGCATCTGCAGTTACGTTTGGGCTGAAATGGGGCCCCCTCACTTGCGGGTCCTATTTTGAGTTATTCTTTTCCTCGGTGGCTGAGCATCATGTCCTGAAGGGCCCGCAAGGTACTGCAAATCTTGGCAGAGCTCTTCGTGGCACGCCGTAGCTTTGTCCCCCTGTATGACTTATGAGAGGAGTTATTATCAGTATTTCTTCTTTAAAATGTCTGTTTCATTCCCATACGTGACTCAGGTTCATATTTAATCCTTGGAAAAAAATGCCGCCTCAAATGGCATTGGTCTGTTACACAGAAAATACACCGTGTGTCCACTTTAACTTGTTCCTAGGACCTTAGTTGGAGAAGCAATATCCAAATCATTACCTGCCTTATATTTTTTTCTGGCTACCAAGATGGCTCAAAACCTTTTACAGCACGCAAAGACCTTGGCTGCAAGATGTGTTTATATGCAGACTTCCGCTTTGTTCACAGAAATAAAGTGTCTTGTGTGATATTTAGGTTTTGAGTAGTCAAAAGTACTCTGACATGAAGCGAACGCTATTCTGTGGCATTAACTGTTCACTGTGTGAAAAATAAAGGCCATTTCAGTCATATAGCATGAAACCAGCCGCGTAACTGAATGAGATTCCACCATTAGCAATGTCTTTGGAGACTTTCGGCAGCATTTCATTTAATTTGTTAAGATGCTTAGTGAAATTGAGATGGGATTTTCAGGATTTCACGTTTGCTCATTAGCTGTCTCATCAAAAGAAATCAGAGTTTCAGTAGGGCTATCGCCTACAATATAAAACGATTAGACTTATAACTGTGGGACATGGGGGAATGTCAGGAGACGAGTAGAGTTAAAATGCCCAAAGAAACTTGACTTTAAAGTTGACTTCAAGAAAAGCTCTGCCTGTCCCTAAATAAAAGATTTTCAATATTATTTTTTTTTGCCAGCTCCAGATACACAGGATCTTATTTCTTATTTTTGCAGAAAGGTTTCCATCTGACTTCCTACTCCAGAAATGTTATTTAACACAGATGTTTCTCTCTGTCACTTGCTGCTGAACAACAAGATACTTTTAAATTTTCAGAGTGGTACAAATTTCCTCAAAATTGAGGATAATTTTGCAAATTAACTACCAAAACCTGTTTGGGGCTCTCTGTCGTTTCATGCTGTGGAACTGACAGGTTGAGTTTTTTTCTGAAGTTTACCTAGATCGGTATTGCGTTATTTGTCTAGCTGTTAATGAGTAACCGGTTCTCTCAGGAACTAGCTGTTTTGAAATTAGCTTGTTTGTCTTGGGTAAGTGTCCTCTTCTACCGTTTGTAAAAATAACTTCAAAAAAGACCTGAAAAGTCCATGCATGGAAATATATTGCTCACCAGCTGAGTTCAGTTCCCACAGGTAACCCAAAATAACAGTTCACACAGATACTCTGTAGTTTCAGAAATATTTTCAAAGTTGTTAGAATCAAGGCATAATCTCATTTTAGGTATTTTTTTAAAAATATACTGCATTGTTTTAAGCCATATCTTTCCCACTGTGCAAGACTATTCTGTATTATTTCCCCTACTAAATCTAATGGCAGTTTTGCCCTCTATATACACAAATGGGAAGGGGGACAATATTTATTTCAATGGACTCAGGACTTTTTCTTACATTCTGAACAATTTTTGAAGTGAAAATTATTTTCAAATAACGTCATGCTTCCTTAAAACCGTTTCCTCCTTCAGAATATCCTTTCATCGACATTTTGGGTTGATTAACGATGTGAAGCACTTCTGGTGCTGAGCTTTTTGCTTCAAGAAGCTGCTGCTATAGTTTTGAAATTTGCCTAGATATATATTTTGAATTTTCCACCTTTAAGCAGCCCATAATTTGCCAAGTATTTTAAGACTAATTCAAAATAAATAATAAAATCCATTTTGGGAGGGGAGGAGGAGTGTAAAGAAGTTGTTTGTTTTAAATAGAAAGAACAGCAAAGGAAATGAACAAAAGTCAATGCGAATCCTGTCTTTCCCTTACATGTGTTGTAACGGCAGAAATTTTCCCATTCTGTGCAAACTTGGTTCCTTTACCTTGGCTGCCATTACAAGCCATATTCTCACTTGGGTTTTATGTGCTGTTAAATACCCATTTCCTCATGCTCTTGTCAGAGTCGTCATTTCACTTAAAATATGAAGCATTATTGAAATATTGTAGTAATTCTTCAGCCGAGTGTCGGCGAACACTTTCTCCCACGGTGATGCTCCATTTCCCATCTCAGCACTCAAACACCACGCGGGTGCTTGGGACTTTGGCACAATGCTGGAAAAACACCATTCCCAGCCCTGCTGCAGTCGGACCCAATTCAGGCCATGAAAAAGCCATCAAAGATATTTTCACGGTGCCCGATCATCCCTCAAACTGCACACGTGCTTGCAAGGAGCTCTGGCCTCTCTGGCTGGCCTCTTCATCGGTGTTACTGTAGGATTTGGGAACACTAGGTCAAGCCTATGCTTTATATCTCAAAAACTCTCCCTCTATTTGCTAAAAGCTGATGTAGAAAGCAGCTGACCTGCACATGGCCAGGGCTTCAGTGCCAGACCCCATCCAGACCTATGTATGTATGCACAGGTTTCGCAATGCTGGCTTTGGCCACTAAGCCTGACTGCGTGTGCATGCCCTAAACCCGCATTTATGCTCTCTTTACGTTCAACACACGTAACTTGGGGATTTTTTTAGCTGCAAATTATGTGCACCAAGACTGGCTTGGATTTCTGGGTAGGTAAAAGCAAAAACCATTCTGGAAAGTATTGCAAAGTAATTCTCTCATACTGTGCGCATCTAGAAAAGATGTAGCCATTAACATAACTGAAAAGAAGAGCAGAAAAGAGGTCTGCAGTGGTCAGGTATTGTGCAGAGCTCTAGCTCTGAATGGAAGCCAGACGCCGTTCCCCAGCAGCGCCTTCACTGAGACCAGTCTCACTGTCATTTCTTACTACTGTAAAACTTGTCATCTTCATTTCAACCCTGGTTAGGTAATGACTTACATACAGAGGCAGTAGGTAACAGGAACTTGTATGCATTCCAGTTGTGAGCTTGGATGCCCCCAAAGCTGGTGAAGCCACTGGGATACTCTCATCGGCATTAGGGAGGCTGTAGTTCCTAATCTGCATGCTGCTTATGTGTAATTTAAGAAAGATGGTTGAAGCTGCAGATTTTTCTGCCAGTAAATGTCCTGGATGGTCCTAGTGAGGAGTCTGGCCGCAATCACAGGTCTTCACTTCAGCCTGGGACCCACACAAGGTTGAGATGAGTTATGGTCTCCTCTTGGAGACCGTCATCAGTTGCATCTCTCCGAGAAATTTCAGAGGCCCTGCAGCACGGCTTAGGAGCTCTCCATTATACCTCAGTGATGAGCCTCTATAACCAATACACGTCTCTGAGCATCTCTCTCCAGGGTGGTGTGGGTAGTTGTGAGCACGCTTCAGTTGTTGTCAGCCAGCTGGGCTCTGACCAGATCCATCCTAGCAGCCCTCGAGCCCATCTCAGTGCGGTGCTGAGCTCCAGTTAGCAACCCTTCTGGAGAGGCACAGCACGTTAAATGAAGCTCTGAGTAGGTTATCGCCTTGTGTCAGGCAGGGCTGAAGTAATCGGTCTACAGTTTTCAGCTGATTTCACAGGCAGGCGACTGTGCTGGCAGGGACCCTGGCTTTCCTCTGCCTTTCCTAGCAGCGATCAGCCCAGACATTCCCCAAATACTGGGTAGGTTTGAAAGCCGCATCAAAAGCCTTCTGATGCATGCAATATCAGTTGTGCCTTTGTTCTTCTCTGAGCTATTTCTCATTTGGCACTCATCATTAGCTGGTGACAGGATTTTGTAATTAAAATTTATCATCGTAATTAACATGTGCGTACTGGCTTAGGGCTTTGGTTTTCCTTAGCTTTTTAAAATTTCTGTTCACGTTCAAACAAGCTGAAAAGGGCACGTGGCTACCTAACAGGGACTGAACTTTTAGCGATGTATCTGCCCTAACAAAGAGCCACCCAACTCAGCTGTAGCCCGTGGGCTTGTCTGTGTTTTCACGGGCGCAAGTGAGGGCAAAATTTGGGTTGCTAGCTTCCATGGGCCCTCGCATGCTCGGTGCTGATGGTCCTTCCTCCAGTAATACTTGGTTTAAGGCCAGATTATTAATTTCTTCCTTATATCAGCAAGCAGCTCCTCACATGTCCTACTCGCATGAGGGAAAAAAGTCTTCTCTGGTAAGTAAATGCTTTCCAGAATCAGGAACTTTTTGCAGCCCAGGCTCAGCTGAGATGAAGGTCTGTTGGAGACCCAAAGTGTAGGACCTCGGCTTAATTCCTCTGAAGTCAGTAGAGAAAGCATGAGCGGATCGAAGAGAAAATTGGCCTTCTTATCTTTATTTTTGTTGCGCAATTCTTTTTAAATGGAATCCAGCACACTCAGCGCATTTGTTTATGATCATACGTTCCTTTAAAAAAAATAGATGGAGCAACAGATGCACGAATGTTTAGCAGTACAGTTACCCTTGGAATATTCTATTCTCAGCTCATTTAACACTGAGTTATAAATCAAAATGAAACAAAGAATTAATGTAAAAAAAAATATAAAAATCAATGTAAATTACCATTAAGCACCTCTGACGCAGACGATGTTCCCAAAAGACCCAAGTGCAACTTACTGACAAATGTCGGAGCTGGGAGCATCTTACACGGATTTTGGGAACAGGTAAATCCCAATTCCTGTCATTGTGACCTAAGAATGATTTTGATGCTGTGCGTCTTTCTTGTCATGTGGCTCCCATCTTGCTACAACCTACTTATTTATTCATCCATATGTTAGAAGGTAAAATATAGATCAAAAGGGTTTTTTTGCAGGGGTGAAAGGAAGCCTGACCTTTGCATTTGTGAAGTGTTAGCTAAAAATGTCTTAGTCTTAGCCTTAGCTAAAAAACTTTCCAGTTTTTTAAATACTAAATCTTTATTGGCTTGGGGGGGGGGCTTTTGATTACAATTTTCATTGCATAGCAAATATTTTCACTATAAATTTCTTATGTGTAGTCACATACAAAAATAGCTCGCGCTCTCTCTCTTTATATATGCACGTTGTGTGTGGATTACCCAAAGCTATTTTTATGTATTATGCATTAGAAGGCTTTCTCTAGGCTGTCCAGCTCAGACCCAATTCCTCCCCTTTGAGTCATTTTCTCTAAGATTTGTCATAGCTCAATACAACAGCAGCGGAGCTTTCCCCATCACCGCCCGTCTCTCTGCGAGGCAGGATGCCTCTTGTCCCAGAGGCTTTGCCGAGGTCACCGTAGCAGGAGATCGGCTCCCCTGGTGCGAAGAACATGCTCCCAAAGGTGCGATAAATGCATAAAACCATCCTGCAGCGAGTGCCCAGGTCAGGACAGACTCCACAAACATTCCTCCTCCTGGCGAGATGTAAACACTGTCATCTGCATCTTCTCAAGTGTCTCTTTTTTTATTTTCTTTTTTTTTTATTTTCTTTTTTTTTTTTTCTTCCCCAAGCTGTGCCTCAAATTAGGAGGATTAAGAGGGCAGCGAGTCTGGTGGTTAAGGCCAAGGGAAAAGTTTAAAGGGGCGTTTTCAGCAGTGTATACACAGGCCAGGCAGGGGCAGAGCTATTCCTGCCCCAAATGAGTGGGTGCAGACAGAGGACATGACAGAGGGCATTCATATGACCTAATTTTAGGTCCCTAATTTAGAAGGTCGATCTTCCTGCACCCCTCCATTGCTTTCCAGTGGAATGAAATGAGCCTCTTCAGAGGGCAATTCAGAGCAGGAACCAGACTTAGAACTAAAGTGACCCCTGTGGGAGCTGCTGTCCCTGTCTTCCAGCTGCAGAGGAGCTCTCAAGAGCACCTTTTGTCTCCAGCAGCTCCATCATGTGCATGAAGTAGTTCATCCTTCCTGTCTCTGCTGTCTCCTCTCTGCTTTTGCTTATTCAAGTTAATGATGGTCTTTCTACTGCCTTCTGTGGGCACCAGCTTTGAACCATGTTCTCCAGGTGTCTAACTGGGGAGGTGGCTCCCCATCCCTCAAAAGCGTATGTCTCACATCCATGTAAGGTTTCTCTGCATCTGTCAAGAAAAGTAGTGGTAGTTGTTAAGTTTGCACGAGCATGTTGGGTTCCGCAGCTTGAAACCCCTCTGTTCACTGAAGCAAAGGAAAACACCCACACCAGAAGCAAAGCAACTGAGCTACTCACAGCTGAGGTTGGGAAGAGCATGACCATCAACCTGGAGGCACATACTACGTGTGCACATGTGCGTGTGCAGCTGGGTCAGACTGTGCTTTGCTTAAAAAAAGCAACCTGCTGCAGCTGATTCTGGTTTCCATCACAGAGGGGTCTAACGGTCTCTGTTCTCTGCCCGCAGAGGCCATCGCAGCCGAATCAACAAACACCAACCTGCTCACCAACGGCATCAGCTCCCTCTGCTCCATCTGCGGGGACCGGGCAACTGGCAAGCACTATGGGGCGTCCAGCTGCGACGGCTGCAAAGGCTTCTTCAGGAGGAGCGTCCGCAAGAACCATGTCTATTCCTGCAGGTACTTGCCTCTTCTGCAACAGATACAATTTATTGACGCTATAAATAATCTAGGGTAGAGACCAGGTTGTACAAAGGGGCCCCTATCCCAAATGCTGAATTACCATGCCATGAATGCTAACAGCAATAATGCAGTTTATTTTCTGGCTGGAAGACAGGGAGCTAAGGAGTAAGCGAAGTCCTATCTCGTCTTGGGCCCTGACACCTTTTGTGACACCGAGCATTCCATTTTGCGAGTTCACTGTCACTGCTTTCCCCACAGACAAACTTATAGACCTGAGGTTTGACTGGTGTGTATAGCATGTAGGTACAGCTTCTGGGTGTGGAGTGACACCGTGACCTCGTCACAGCCCAGCAAGGGAAAGCCAAGGTGGCAAAAGACCAAAGCTCCAGAGATTTCATCTCTAACACAGCCTTTCTGTATTTTCCCAGTAAGAAGCAACAAGCATCCAAGAACTTGTCACCTCCAAAGCCTCCACCTCCCCCACAGCTTCTCCATTTCTGTTTTGAAATACATTAAACTATGTACGCTGACATATCACTGATGATTTTATAATAATTCTGAGAACCTAGAGTGGACCAGCAATGATTCATGTCCACTTTGGCTCACAGGTATACATTTGAGAGAATTTTTTTACCAGGAGGAGGCCATAAATTATATAGCAGCTATCTTGGTTAACCTTAGAAAAACGGTGTTTATTTTAGCACAGGAAGAAGGGGGAAAAACCCCCAAATACACTCAAGGCTTCATCTCTAATTAAAACCTGGAAGTCTCCTTTCTGTTCCAGAGCTTTTCCTCCTTTAAGGGCATTCCAAATTTTTGCAACGTGACTCACCCTCTTTGCTCAAAATGCTCCTGGGGACCTTATCACTCCAGGACACATCAGCCATGAAAGACACTCGGGGTGACAGCAGAGTCCACCCGCACAGTGCCCACCCCAGGAACCGAGGGATCCCTGCAGGAGGAGGCAACAGCTACTACTGATTTCTTTGAAATTCCAGCTATCAGCCTCCTGGGAGCAGAGCTGTTGCCCCTCCCCAGGAATCCATGAATCTCTGTGATATTTGGCAGCTCGGGGAAGATCCACAGCATCGAAGCCAAGTAAATGGCAAACGCTCGCTTGTCTGCAAATCCTTATTTGGTGAGCTGTGCTGTATTTAGCCCAACTTGGAGCTCGGTTGTTTATCGCAGCCGTGAATTCCTTGGAAACTCTTTGGGCCTTTGTACCTTTGGCTTTTTAGCAGTCTGGGAAAGTGCCTCAGCTTTTACAGCTTGATGATGGTCCCAGAGCAACCCACGCCAACTCCCCTCTGCGTGGCAGATTCCTCTTCCACCGCTTCACCCACCATGCCAAGAGCTGCCAAGTCTACGTGGGCCACCCCTTGAACAGCACACAGGTTCCTAAAACCCCCCTTGAAATGAATAGGAATTAGGAGACCACGTGCCTCAAAACTAGGCTGAAGACACAAAATTGCTTGTGGTCCGTAGTGTAATTATCCTACACAAAGCAGGACAGTGTTAACAGACGGGATCAAATGAGTCCCGACGCCGAACACCCAATAACTGTCTGAAAGTGGGAGAGGGAGTTCCTACGCTGCCAGGCACCGGCACGACTTGAGTCACAGTCACACTTCCACGGCCAAAACCATTGCAGTCCTCGCAGGGTGGGTGGTCTGAAGTTGCTGCGTTCCCAGCTGGCAGGGACGGTGGCGGGGAAGATGAGGAACTGGGCCAAGCCAACATTGATTCAATCCGTTTCTTGCAAACCTTTGGTCCTTCACTGAGTTCAGGCAATGCGTGGCTCAGCAAGGTCTGTATTTGGGGCTGCTCGAGGTGAGCTGGGTGCAGACGCCAGGCTTGTTGCTCCAGGTTTTATGTCCCATCTCCTCCCAGGTTCAGCCGACAGTGTGTGATAGACAAAGACAAGAGGAACCAGTGCAGGTACTGCAGGCTCAAGAAGTGCTTCAGAGCCGGCATGAAGAAAGAAGGTAGGTGCAAAGAGACATCTCAAAACTGCCTGCTGCTGGCTCTGGCCTTACTCCCACTGCAGAGCATGATGGAGAGCAGCAGCAGCCCTGGCCCAGGGAGATGATGCTCGTGTGTCACAGTGAGAGGTTTCTTGAATCTGAAAGCCCCATTTCCTACCTTATCAGATGGGAATTTCAATTAGAGTACTGTAACTGGGAGGCTGTTCTCTTTAGGATATTTTTATACTGGGAAAGAGGTGGGCTTCTTCAGGGTTAAATGAGCCTCTAATTTTTTCCCCAACAGAAATTCTCTTGCTACGTACCTGTTAGTGTGACTCCTAATCCCAGCTGAGACAGTCTCAGTGAGGACCTGCTGTCTTTAGTCTCACAAAGACCAACAGACTACTGCAGAGTAGCATTTAGCAGTTGACTTGGCTGATGCTCATGTGGCTTGGTGCACCCCTCAGGGCAAAGTACAGCCTGAACGCGATGCCTTATGGTGCGGGAGAGGCTCCTCTGTGGCACGGGGCACACAGGCAGTGCTCCCAGAGGCAGATGGCCTCTGTGCCCCCTGAGCTGGGACCTGAGTCAGAGTCAAACCCTTCGGTAGCGCTGCCCTCGTGGTGGGCATAGCACGACCATGGAGGCACAGTTAGCACCAGTACTGAAGGGCCAATCCAGTATTGGCTGATGCCTTTTATTGCACTTCACATTGGCTGTATTAAGAGGGAAGCGGAGCACTGTAGAGCATTTGGGTACCAGTGACCATTGGGAAGTGCCCTTCCAATGCACTGAAGGAAATACTAAGTGCTACAGCGCCTAATGGTAAGCAAGAGAAAACCGACTTCTGTTAACCTATGCCTTAACTCCTTACTGCCAGCTTCCCTGGGAAAGCTTGGGATCTACCATAGCGTTTCTGATCTCTGATCATTCGGTGTTTGCATAGTGCGAGAGCACGGATGATACTATTTTACTTACTCCAAGCTTTCTGGGCAGAGACCGTCTTTGTACGCTGAGTGCTTAGCAAAGTGGGGGCCCAGCCCACAGCAGATGGGTCATCGCCCTGATGCACAGGTAGCTGGGTGACGGCGTCAGCACTCCTCACCTTTATTTGTGCTGTTTTCCAACCCACCGGCAGCTAAAGAGTGGGGGAGCTAGAAAGGAAACTGAAAATTTCTTTCCATACCACCGAGCTAAACGCCTCTTACCCAATGGGTGAAATCATGGTCCCACTGAAACCAAGGGGAAATTTGTCACTGATTTCTGGTAATTCATAAGATTTCACCGGTGATGAAAAAAAATCTTTCCAACCTTCTGACCATATGTTTTCCTGGAGAACGAGGGTGTCTTGCAATTTGGTGTAGGTCATGGCTGTAGCAAAAATGCCTGCTGGTTTAATTTAGGAGAAATGGAGCAAATACAGCAGACGGGAAAAAAATAGCCTCAAAGTAATCAAGACCAAACTGAAGCATATATGGTCAGTTCTAGATGGGGATGGAGCCAATTGCCAATGCCGCAAGCTCCACAGCTTGGTAAGGCTGAAATCTGGTTATCAGCTCCATTCTTTGAGCCGAAGCATGATTTTTATTGGTTTTATGGTAAAAGTTGTAAAGACTTGGCTCATGCCTTCATTATTGATTGCGGCCCAATGGAAGATGACTCAGGTTCCACATAGTCACATTCTTTGAAACGTTTTTATGGGTGCAGAGTCAGGCTGTGTGCTCACAAGCTGCTCATGTGCTCGGTAAGGGAGGTTTTTAAAGCACCTTGAGCAACTGCTGTGCAGAAAGTAGTTTAGCTGACCAGAGCTATATTCAAAGCATGTGTGCAGGACTGTGAAAGAAATTTTCTTGCACAATTGTGTGCACAAAAAGAACAGAGTTATTTGCTTTAGGGTGGTTCTAGATTAATATTAAACAGTATTGTGAAGCATTAGGGAAAAAGAGAACGTGTGTCCTGGGATAGAGCAGCGTGGGGGTGATACAAAGGTTGGCGCATAATTTTTCGGCGGCATGCGCTGATTCATGTTGGGAGGCCACAGCTGTGACATCCACAGTCGAGGCGTCCTGTTGTCCCAGCACTGGCACGCAGGAGTTTGACACGCTCCCTCTCTGGCGCACCGCTTCTCAGCCAGCCCATACAACAGCAGTCAGACTTTCCAGGGTGTGGTAAGAGCGTTGTTTATTCACAGTAGAGGGGAAGAAGCTGGAAACAATCCTTTTCCCAGCCTGTCTGTGACGATACACCTGGGGTGGGGTTAGCAGGGTTGTGGCACCCTCCCACAGTCCCCACTGCCAGCGCCCCACTGCCCCACTGCTCCATGGGTGCGTACACAATATCAGAAAACTTGCTGTTCCCCAGCAAAACTAACTGATAAACTGGAATTTTGCATCCAGGGGGATTTTTTTTTTTTTTTCCAATATTCCTGTGTTGTAAGATGTGACATGACACACTTGGATATTTCTTTCTCTCTTTTTCCCCCATTGGAAATGACTCCAGCGCATAAGAGGTTGAGAGGCGCTGTATTATCTGGCCTGGTAGAAGGGAAATTTCTGCCTTAAAAAAAGCCACATGATGCAAATACCCGAGCTTTACACCGGCTGTCCGTTGGGGCAGGGCTGAGGGCCTCAGCACTGCTGGTCCCGGGAGCACGGTGCTATATATATATATAACATGGGCTATAGGGTCACTATGGGCTTGGGGCAGCTGGGCAGAGGCTGTTGAGAAAATATCAGTAGGGTCTGTTAGATTGTCGTGTTTGTACGCTGGGAATGTGATCCTGCTTTCGGAAAGGACCAGGACGGTCCCACACATGAGCCCAGCATCTCCAGGCTTGAGCATTGAGATGGAATCCAGCGAGATCGAGATGGCACCAGCGAGAGCAAGAAAGGGCCAAGACCTGAGCCTTGTGGAAAGTCCAGTCCCCAGATTTCCTAGAAATTAGCTCATTCAGAAACACTCCTATCCCAATTACATTTCTGGTATCAATAATTACAAGTAAAAAAAACATTAACGTCAGGATGAGGGGAGAGGAAAAGGCTTGCTTGAACGCAACCCCCTTCTCGTCTCCCGAACTGCCACTATGATCAGGATATAAGATTTTTACCGGAGGTTCGTTCCTTTATCCTTGCTTTTCTGTTAAGGCTGGGACTGTACTGCAGGGTGGTCTGGGTGTTTTGGGGATTTTCTGCCCGTTCTCCCTGATTTTCTCTACTTGCACAGGAGAAGGTTCAATTTCTATTGTTTTGCACGATGCTACCGGACAGGTTTTTGGTCACCACAGCATCAGCGAGTGAGGAGTGCACCAGATACTTAAACATCCAAAGGAAACAGCAAGATACTATTTTTAGTATCTCACTGAGATCATGTTTAACCTTGACTAAATTATCAGGGTGTGATTTTTGAAGTGAGCCAGGTCATCTACTTGCATGGAGTTGAGCATCTGAAAACTTGGAAGCCTTTTGAAATGCCAGCACTGCACTGTCAGGGCTCAGTTTGCTGGCGAAAAAAAGAGGGGTTAATATTTAACCTCTCATCCCCTTTGAAGTAATTTATGAATGTACATGAACTCCTTTAGTTTTACGCAGAACTAAAAAGAATTATTGTATCACTTAGAGCCACAACACTGTGGGAAGATTTGAGGCTATTTTTTGTTTATTTTTGTTAAATTGGACAGGTTTATAGGACAGGGTTTTTTACTGTTTCACAGGACCTCTATCTTGTTTCATACCCTCTGTTTGTACATCTCTTCTGCCAGCTTTTAGAAGGCTGAGACTGCAGCTTGTTGCAAGAATGGATGAACAAGTTGAAGGATCTTCCCCACTTTGTGATAGTCATAAATCAGGCCAGAAGCCCGTAAAATGAGTAAATGTGCAAGTACCATTGGGAATTATTTGCAAACAAAATATACCACACCTACAAAATCAGAGGTAGCTTGGGGAAGAAGAATTATTTGTGCATATAAATTAATCAGACAGCAGAAGGGGTAAATCTGGAGACAGAAACACTGTGAGCGCCGGGGAACGCTGGCACTGTGGTGGGGCACTCGCACCTCCCTCCTCCTGCTCTCTCTTTATGGCATTTATTAATACATTTCCAACTTCATTGGTGTTAAACAGGGTTGTTTTTTAGTGGAATAATAATGGAAAAGGTAACTGCCATGCAGGCAGGGCTTTAACCTCTGCAGTTACGATGGAAAGTTACTGGTGTGCTGCTCTCCCCGTCCAGTCAATGCCCGTGCCCGTATGTATTGGACTCCCTGGAGGTTCCTCATCACAGGCTCTGTACCTATGTGGCAAGGCAGCAAGGACAAATTGTTTGGGAAACACGGGTTTGTTGCAATCCCACAAACACGCCGCTGTTTGCTCAAGACCTGCCACGCGCGCTCTGCAGCCTGCCAGGCTGCCGGCACCCCTGGTGCGCCCGTGGCAAAAGGGCCAGGCTTGCTCTGAATAGCAAAACCCCTCCGACAGCTCCTCTATATCAGATGGAGAATATGTTTTCCATCTGCTTCCCACACTCAGGACATGTCGTAGCTCTGGACAGTTCCCCAGAGGGAGAGACAGGCACCATCTCGCCCCTTTCCCTGGGGGAGATGGCGGTTTGGGGACACGCTGTCCCCGGCCGGCAGCGTCGGGGGGGCTCGCTCCCACGGACGTGCCTCGTGCGAGGCTGCGGCGGCCCTTCCCAGTGTTTATTGGCTTTGGGAACTGGAGCGCTGCGCAGAGGACAGGGCTAGAGGAAAAAAGAAATGGGTGAGCAAAGCTTTTGCCAGGCATATACTGGGAACAGTAGTCCCTGGGAGAGAGTGGGATCCAGCACCGGGATTTTAGTCCTTCCTACAAGTTTGTGAGTTTTATTGACTGCAAAGCCAAGATCACACCTGAGCCCGAGCACCCTCAGCACCAGCACACCCCGATGCCTCACCACGACTGACCTATCCCTTCCCTTTTACAGGCACAATAAATATAGCAATATAATTACCACAGAGTAATTTTTGTGGCAGGTAAAACATTAACTCCCTTTTGTATCTAATTCCATCACATCTTGGGTACTTTCAGCGATAACACCCAAATCACCTTGAGAAAGTCGGTCTGTACCATCCACTTACACTTGGAAGACTGAGCTTATCAGAGTGTGAGCGAAGCACTGAAATATGTGCCATAAAAGGAGCTGGGAAGAAAACAGGCTGAGGGCTCTTAAAGGAGTCTGTCATCGGGGACTAGGGACTAGGGCCAGCTCTGCCTGGGTATTTCCGCAAAATAAGATGCGTAACTCAGCTGGAAAGGCAAAATTCGTACCTTTTCTTGCCAGTGGGCAACAAGAGCCCCAACACACCCAGAGATCTCCGTGAGGGAACATCTGATAGGAAACCAGGCACAGCAGGTTGGGTGGGGACTTCCCAAGGACATCAGTGATGACATGGATTTATGCGGGCTTGTTTCTACTCGGTGCTGGATGCTGCTGCTTGTCTTTCTGGTGTACCAAAAAAAAGCCAGGAAGGGTTAATCTGTTGTGAAGATTAATCTTCACACCTTCACATCTTCCAGCTTCAGACTGGTGGGGGACCCCAGCTGAACAGCCTTTTCCATCACCCCCCGCATGGGTAGGGTAACGTATGCTGCTGTCTAGGGTAGGCCCGCTGTGCATCCCAGTACTTGTACTTGTTTGCTCTCTAAATTGATGTCCGATTGCTTCTACTTAGTACCCATAGCCTGAAAAGGCTTCAGGAATATGTAAGGGTGATGCATCTTTTACAAATCGCTGTACGCACCCAGCCCCTTGCAGGCATTTGGGAGAGGCTGCCTCCAAGGTGCAAATGGCTTTGGTGGCCGGACCCCAGCAGAGCCCCCCCAAGCACACCCAGCTCAGCAGCGAGCGGGTCCTGACTGACAGCAAGGCTGAGCCCCAAATCCTGGTAAATAAATACTACACTCCCACCGATAACAGGAGATATTGATTTTTGTCACTGTTGCCCTTTCACTTTTTTGGCCCCTCATCAGAGGCTGGTTAGGAAAACAGGTCAGTGGTTGGAGCGGAGCTGACAAAAAAGCCCCCTCCTTCCCACCCTGTGCATGAAACGGTGCCCACATTCTTTGCCTGAATTCAGAGAAACGTGCCCCGTGCAAAGAATGACGCTTGCTCTAAAGCAGGGCCCAGCGGCGAGGCAAAGTCTCAGAAGAGTGACGGCAAAATGATTTTGCTGACTCTGCAAAAAATCGTTGCTGGAAAAATCTTCTCCAGTGGCCGCTTTTGAGACAAAACCGCACTGTGTCACATCCAAGGGGTTAAAGCACAGAGTGAAACAGTGCTTTGACAGCTACGTCTGAGTCATTCCCCTTAAATAAAAACTAAATAGAACCAAAAGGAGCCTGCAATTGCTGTGTGAAGGAGGAAGGATGTGCTGCATTATCACCACATGCTAAACCTTCCTGCTCCTTCTGCTTTAAGGACCTGCTAATTGCCTTCCCCGAGCTTTACATGGCCAAGACATATGACCTAGCAGGAAAACGCTGAGTCTGCATTCGGGCTCCTTCCTCCAGCCCCATGTGGGCTTGTTTACTGCCAGAGGGAGGCAATAAGGCTCAGGGGAGAAACTAATGCTGAAAACAAGGTTGCCTTACGCCTAAATTCAGCTTTTTCCTCTGCTGCTGTTTTACTTGATGGCTGCAGTGGAGGTGAGTCGGTTCTTGGAGCCTGTGTTGCAAAAATAAAGCTACTGAAACGCAATAAATCCCTTATGTTCGACATGGAGGGTTGACAGAGCATGGGGCTACACGTGGCTTGTGTTTCTGGGGAAAGGATGGTTTAAAGAGTGGAATAGACCTCAATAAATGAGTATTTTTCTTTCTATCTCACCATGGCACGGCTGTACCTTTTAGTTTGCAAAAAGCCCAGGGCTGATCGTCACTCTGCGGCGGTCACTATGGCGTGTCCAAGGAGCACTGTATCACTGTTATTAACAGCTCGGGACACCCTGAGCTGATCTGCGGCAGTGATTTGCACAGGGTGCCAGCAGAGCTGGAGGCAAACCCCAGCTTGGTGTGCTCCCAAAGCTGCGTGCAGGCATTGCCGTCCGGGTTACGGGCTCATTGAGATCAGCACTGTGAAGGGCAAGGCCGAGGGAATGGTTTTAAGGTGGGATCAGTGAATTTCAGCTTGCTTTCTTTGGAGCTTCCGTAACGAGGTGACTCTTCCTGCTCCCCGTAAGTGGTGGAGATGTCCCCTGGGGACCACCACCTGCGATGCCTCAGGGGCAGGGGACACTTCAAGGCAGCCTTGAGGTGGAATTAGAGGATATGACGGCAAAAAGGGTGTCGGAGGCCAGGACTCCAGCAGTGTGGGTGCATTGCCAAGTGAAAAGGCTCGACATCAAATCCCCAAGCTCCCCCTGAGCTGCATCAAACCCAGTGGGACCAGCTAAAGTCCCGCAGGGGTTGCTCTGGCTGCCAAATGGCCTTATCTACCCTCCCTCTGTTGCTCCTGTGCTTCTCCCTCACTGGTGGTCTTTCCCTCTCCCCAGTGCCTGTTTAATCCTACTCCATCATCCAGCAAGGTCAGAGGGTCTTGCGGGCACTAAAGCTCCATCCACGCCCGTTTCGGGACCACAGGTAACAGCAGCCGTCGGCTGCGTGGGAAGTTTCTTGCTAACACGACCACTCCTCACTCTCGTTTCAGCCGTGCAGAACGAGCGCGACAGGATCAGCATTCGCAGGAGCAGCTACGAGGACAACGGCTCCCTCTCCATCAGCGTGCTCACTCAGGCGGAGGCCATGGCGCAGCAGGTACGGCATGCGGTGACAGCCCTCCGCATGAGTATGTGGCCTTCAGCTATCCTATATCGGGTTACGAGCTCGCTAAACCAACCAGGGCTGCATCTTTTTCTGCCCTTGGATGGCTCTTGCACAAAGCCACAGGGAAGAAAACGCATTAGAGAGATCCAAAAGCAGGCAGTAAAAATCCTTGGTGCATTATCAAGACTACCTGCCCAGAAAGGAGCAGACGAAGCCTTTGGTGTGTGAGACTCAAAGCTGAAATTCCAAGGGCTGAGATATGTTGCAGACTCCAGGTTCCCTCTGCCTCCAGCCTAAATTGTTGCTGCATCCCTAAAATCTCACTGAATTTCACGCAGAAGTTTCTCTCTCCTTGCTGCACGCTCTGTCCTGCGTGGAACGTAATGTTCCCGTCATGGTCGATTATATCTTTTCTTGTAACTTTACCAGGGAAACAATTTTAGGGGAGAAAAATAAGGCTAATAAAATCACTGGGCTTCAACTAACGCTGATTGCTTTCTTATTTCATGTACCACAATGAATTTCACCCTGCCCATCCTTTAAATTCTTATGCAAATATCCTTTCTCCACTGAAACATACTGTCCAGATGTTGCATATTACACGCAGCGATGCACCCACTTCCTTTTCAAAAATTTCCCTCTCTCCACCAGATTTTTAGAGACTGAAAGGGGTGGTTTTTGTCCCAGACAGCTCCCTGGGGGAGGAGGGCTGGATGCATTTCATGCATTTGGTTGGTTAGGTGATTGGTGGGAAGCTGGGACCCGGTGCTGCTGGCTACTGCTAGGAACAGGAACATTAATCAGATTTTGTCCCGAGCCAGCCTGGAGAGTGGGAAAGGAGGCAGAGGAGGGAGGGGTGTCTGTTGGGACTGAGCACCACCTCGTGGAGGCTGCACATTGGGCAGTACACGCCGCTGAGCAGATACGCGAGCAACAACGGCAAAGGTCTTGCCGACGGCTCGATGAGGTCAACGTCTGTGAAGGGTCCCCATGTTATCAGTGAATCGCTGCTGTCGAGGATGACAAAACAGCACGGATCTATCCCAATGCAACCAGGCTGCTTCTCTTTCAGTATTCATCGCTGAGTCCCGTGCACAACATGGACATTGCTATGAAGAAGGTTGCGACCATCAACGACGTGTGCGAATCCATGAAACAGCAGCTTCTGGTGCTGGTTGAATGGGCAAAATACATCCCGGCATTTTGTGAGCTTCCGCTTGACGACCAGGTAAAATGCAAATGCCTCTTCCCTGCAAACCCCTTGCCTTCGACAGGAATTCCCAACCATACCTTTCAACAGGAGAATGACATTAACGTATAGATCACCCTATGCAGAGCAGCAAACTAGCAGGGGAGAAAGAATAATGAAGGACAACGGATCGATAAGTCGAGTAGCCAAAGTCCCCCAAAATATAATAGAGTCGGTCACTCCAGTCTGCACAAGGACCCAGTCAAAATAGACTGTTTTCCCTTTATTGATACCTGATAGTTGAATATAAAAGCCATTTACTTCCTAAGAACTCAAATTACTCAAGGCCCTCTTTGCTCTTACAGCTGAAAACAACTGTTTATTTAGCTTGCCATGGATGTAGCACTGCTGAAAAGTGAAGATATACTAATAATTTCTAGCTCTTAATAGCACTTTATCTGTAGATCTGCGCTATCTAAACAAACACCAAATTTGGCTTAATCTAAACAGCAACAGCTCACTGTTCTGGTCGCTGCATTTCAAATGTAATATTATTTTTCATCTGTGCCATCTCCAGGTTGCCTTGCTCAGAGCCCACGCGGGGGAACACCTGCTCCTCGGGGTAGCCAAGCGATCCATACCATACACCGATTTTCTGCTATTAGGTAAAGTAGTGAAATACACTCCTGCTTTTATAATTTGCACACCCGACTCATTGCCAAGTCCCCTGCCTGCCTGAAATCCTCTCTGCGCTCCCGGGCACGGTCTGCTCACCTGGCTTGAGACGAAGTGCTTGAGGAGGTCTCTGGAGAAGCATAAAAAGGAGCGAGCAAATTCAGTGGGACTTTTACAACAGTTTCCTTTGAAAGTGTGCATGAGAAAACCCCCAATACGTACATGGCATCTCAAACTGCTTCGCCTTGTTTTTGTAACTGGAATTGCCAGGACACGGGCAATGAGGTATTTGGGTACCGGTGCTTAAAGGTCCATTAAAAATTATAGTGCAAATGGGTATTTCCTTTTTATGTAGCTCTCTGCCACCAAAAACACAGGTGGGATTATTCTTGGAAAAAATCAGAATCCTGACCTTGAAAGCCACAAGTTAAAGAAAAGAGGGAGGGAGAACTTTGTTTGAAAAAATAACACACCGAAAATAAAGACGCGACGCCACTTGCAAACAGATGCTAGGTATAACGGGGGTAAACCAGAGCAGAACACGGAGCAGGCTTTGTGTAGAGTGTGGGTGTACCGACATGTGCAGACAAGATAATTAAGGACCAAAGAACGAGATCCATGGCTTGCTTCTTAATCGCAAATTGAAGTATGAAGCTGCACGCTGGAAATCTACCGCACGTGGGCACGGGGACCATCTGGCAACATGCCTTGGGGAAACTTCTGGGTGAGACGGTGTCCTCAGAGCTAGAACAAAAATCTGACAGCGAATTTCTCTGTCAGGGAATGACTTCATCATCCCAATGCACTGCCCAGAACTGGAAATTGCTCGCGTGGCCACCAGAATCTTGGACGAGTTGGTGAAGCCCTTGCGGGACATCCAGATTGATGACAATGAGTATGCTTGCCTTAAAGCCATCATCTTCTTTGATCCAGGTAAGCTTCCTTTCCTGATTGCCAAGCATGGGGCTTGAAAAGGAGTTGAGGGCTCTCCAATAACCAGAAACCCCCCCTGGAAGCAGCTCTACATTTCCCCCTGCCTCTGCTGTAATGAGCCATACTTAGTAGTGCTGTAAGGACATGTTAGAAGCGGCCTATTCCTGAACACTTAAGTATTTAGCAAGAAATTACTCCAGTCAGACCGACGTGCAAGACACTGCAGACCTTAGGGGAGTTTTGCTGCTTCTGTAGCTTGGCTTCAGGAAAGCCCATCAGTCTGAAACGAAGATGATGACTATTAAGGACATATAGGCCTATAGTGAATTATGCATAAGCGAAGTGAGTCAACTGAGCAGCAGTGTAGAGCATCCATCAGCGTTCAGAAAGCAGCATTAAAAACCACAGAGAGCTGGGCTGTTCAGAGTACCCAGAAATATCAAGGGTGTCTGCTAATGGATCTCGCTGGCCGTCGGTACCACCCAAGGGCAGGGCCCAACCATACAGGATGGAGAACAGGGAAACACACAGGGGCAAACATAAGCTTGTTTTGACCATTTGCTGTATTCTCCTTCCACAAACATGGGGGTTTCTGTCTCAGCCCAGGTTCCCCCCAAACACTCCCGTTTCCCCCTGCCTACAGCTCACGCACAAACCCCCTCGGTACAACGCTCGGGTCCCTGCAGCGTGTATTGCCTTGTAGCTTGGAGGAGAGCTGGGGGAACGATCCCAAGTCCACAACAATGCCCTTTTGTCTTTGTCATCTATTAGCATGGAGAAATTAGAGCATCTTACATTTTTGCTGTGTTCACTGATCTGAAATCAAGATACAGGAGTTTTAAATACATCATGAACTCTGGCTCGCCAAAGAGCCTGCTGCAGATCTCAGTAAGGCTCACGTTATTAAATTCAGTCTGACAAATTACCTTCTCAGCTGATCAGTATCTCAGCGAAACTTCAGATCATCGTGACAGTGAGGCACTGCAATTGCATCTAAAATGAAAAAGCGTGAAGCTCTGCAGAAGTGAAATTCATTCATGCTAAGAAGCAGGCGTGTCTATGGAGTTACACACTGACATACAACAACTTGTTAACCACTTTGTCTGATCTCTTGGCATGCCCATCTTTAAAACGTGGTGCTTGTGGATTCTTTGTAGATGGTGAAGATAACAGCCCAATGAGCCAGAAACCTCAGTTTTAGGTAGCAGGAGAGGCTGGAGTGGAAAGCTGTAAATCCCGGCACTTCAGCCTACCCAGAATGCACATTTAATTGATGATTAAGCAAAACTGGACCAGTGGGCCATGAAAAATGGACTGACCACAGGTCAAAGACAGGAAATCAAGCCAAGAATCTGATGCTGCAGTGGTGTATTTGCAACAGACAGGCACTAAACCTGCGTGGATTTAGTGGCAGTAGTTGGGACTCAAAGTTCTTAGAATCACAGAATGCCCTGAGCTGGAAGGGACCCGCAAGGCTCACTGAGCCCAGCCCCCGTCCCTGCACAGGACACCCCAAATTCACACCGTGTCTCTGAGGGCCTTGTCCAAGTGCTTCTGGAATATCGCCAGGCTGGTGCCGTGATGCCTCCCTGGGGAGTCTGTGCCAGGGCTCCACCACCCTCGGGGGGAAGGACCTTTCCCTAATGCCCAGCCTAACCCTCCCCTGGCACATCTCCCTGACATTCCCTTGGGTCCTATAAGTTTTCAGGGGAAATTCCAGACCAGTTCCTTGGAAGGACAAATATGGTTCAACTTCTAAATGCTTCCTCTTCACTAATGGCAGTAGCCAGACATATCCATCTGAAGCGAGCTCTTATTTTGTTAGTTTCCCATCAAATTCCCCTTACTGATTTCCTATTCCATATGAGATATGAAATAGTGGCAGCCCAATGCTGTGCAATGCCAGATAAGCTTGGAGACTCTGAGAGGTGACTGTCGGAGGATCACCAGCATCTCATCTTTTTCCCTCTATAGAGCCCAACTGCCAGGGCAACGCTTTCTCGTTACAGAAGCCAGCAATTAACCTCATTTTTTTCCCCTCCCAGACTGCAAAGGCCTGAGCGAGCCCGGGAAGGTGAAGAACATGCGCTTCCAGGTCCAAGTCAACCTGGAGGACTACATCAACGATCGCCAGTATGACTCCCGAGGCCGGTTCAGCGACATCCTCCTCCTGCTGCCCCCGCTGCAGAGCATCACCTGGCAGATGATAGAGCAAGTCCAGTTCGTGAAGCTCTTTGGCGTGGCCAGGATCGACAGCTTGCTGCAGGAGATGCTGCTGGGAGGTATGAACCCTGCTAAGAACGGACAGCAAAGTTGTTTTATTTCAAAAGCATTATAGGGAAGACGTGTGGTAGAGAGAACTTCTCTGGAGGAGGTGTGGTAGAGAGAACTTGGTCTTGGGAGGAGAGAGGTGAAGGCTCAGGTTGAATTGCGGCTTGAACATGGATGCTTCTCACTCCAGTTCAATCCCCAAGGCATTTCTTTCCAGCCCATTGCTGAAAATCTGACCCAGGGACAATTTGTGGTGCTTCACAACAGCCGGGAGCTCAAGTTTTAGGCAATCTACCAAACTGAAGCAATTTTGGTTTTTTTTTGTTAGCAATATGGAAAAGTTATAACTCTGTGGGAAACCCTGATAAGAGCAGTAATTGGGATACACAGAGAGACAGATGAACCATGCAGTCAGTTATTAGCTGAAACCTCAGCTGTCCCAGGAGGTTGCCCTAGACAGTGAGAAGGCTGAGAGCAAAGAGGACAGCGGGGCAGGCAGGAAGCAAAGACGAGCCAGGACATTAAACCCCACCCACAGAGGTCCCCCATGTTCTCTGGAAAAAAAAAAAAAAGACTCAGCCCAGAGCATCTGGCTTCTCAGTAACTATGCAAAGAATGATGTCTTCTCCCACTTCCACTGCAGGAACCACCATTGACCTCCAGTACCAGTCAGGACCTCCCAACCTCAACCTGGAACCACTGCCAGGACACGTCCTCCCAAGCAACATGAGCTCAGTGATTCACACCGCTCCAAACCGTACGTGTCCATTTCTACACTCTCTGTGTCAGCATAACAAAGGGGACTGGATAAAAGAAGCAGTTAAGAAAAAAAGACCTTTAGGTTTATTTATGTTATTAAGCTCTACACTTGAATCAGATCTCACAGGCCCCATCGCTGAATTCTTAACTCTGAAGTCCGGAAATGTGCTTCCAAAAGAAAAGCTTAGACTTCCATGTAATAGCATGATCCAGAGGGATTTTGAGACGCTACTTAACATCACAAGATTAAAAAAAGTAAATCAAGATTGGTGGCAGTGTGTTTCTACGAACGTAGGCAGCGCTGGGGAATCCCACAAAGCAGCACACACAGTTATTAGTGGCGAGAGCCTCCCCGAGTAAAGCATCTTGGTTGCCATCAACCAGAACACAGTATGACCTGAATACAAGACTGTCTTCAACCACTCTGGGCACTGCTGCCAGGCAGTGGCTATTTGTTAAGGCATTTATCCACTGTAGTAGCAAACAGACCATGCTATTAAAAAAAAATAATAATAGTAGAACACGAGTTGCAGTTTAACCACCGCTGCCATATAATCACAATGTCTTGCACGCACAGTCTCCTGCCAGTTAGAATCATCTACCTCTTCAATCATATTTCACTATTTCTCGGCCATATAAATGTTGGCATCACGTATTTTAGCTTTCTTTTTCTTTTTAAGCCACCTTGCAGTAAGGAAGATGAGAGAGATGAAGTGTAGCGGCCAGCAGGTTGAGCTCTCCTCCGACGAGGAGAGGAAGGATTAAAAAGCAGCTGGGGGTATTTCCCAAGCGCAAAACACTGAGAAGAGCTGGTCCGTGCCTCTCAGTCGACCCTGTGCCTCATCACAATCCAGGAAGGAAGAATACGCCTGAACATGCCTGAATTTGGGATAGATCCCCCTGCCCCATCCCCCAAGCTCCTGCTCCTTGGTTCATAGGACGGTTTGCTGGTTTTATTTGGACACTGCTCTACTGAACAGCATCCAGGTCCATGTTAATTCTGTTTCTTTTCTCTCCTACAGCATCTCCTGAAACATCCCTTCCATCTCCTTCTACAAGCACAGGCAGTGAAGACTATAAACTAGGCTCTAGCACAGGACCCAATGCTGTACCGCAGCTCTTACCTCAGGCAGTGATACCCAAGCAGGAGATTTTATAGGGAGAGGTGGAAGGAGAAGCTGGGAGCAATGTGGAAACCATGCTGAAAGTGAAACGGACCCTTTCTCTTTGCAGAGGCAAAGCACAGCAGCGCCCTGCCTGTAGCCGGATCTGGCGGTCGTGCTCTTTCCCATCCGTGAGTCAAGCACCAGGTACCAGACCGCAGCAGGAGCCTCACCACGGGTCTTCCCACCACTTATTTCACAAGTGACTGGGGTTAATGCTCTTCTCAGCAGGACCAGGACTGTAAGCTCTTTGGAGCAAAGCTTCTGACTGCGTTCGTTATCACCGAGCTCCGTGTGATCACGACCCTTTTAAAGCCTTCGGCCGCTATCTTCATAAAACCAAATGCCTTACACAGCTCCTGGTAATCGATGAGTACGGCATGTCAGTACGGAAAGGTCTATCCCCATTCACAATCTAATTACACTCCCACTTCTCCTGCCGCATGTTAAGCTTTAGGAAGAACATCTTCATAACCCTTACTAGCCCCAACGCTTTCTTATTCCACACAGATGTTTCTTGTGCCACACAGACCAGCCAACATTTGATGCTGGTCCGTTATTGTGATCAGGAATGCCAACATTTCGTTATTTTCCATAATTTTTAGTATATCTAGAGTCCAGCTGTGAGTTGTTTGATACATCCCCTACTTTGTGTGCACACCTAACGCAGCTCCACGATGGCGGCAAGGACCTCTGCCTCAGGCCGAGGCTGCTGGCTCAGGTAACACCCACGACTGGCAGGAAGCTCAAGCAGCTGCTGACTTACCAAATCACTGCTTTGTATCTTCCGCAAACGTATTGGGAAGAAGCAACAGCCTTAAAAATGCCCAAACCCCCCTTTTCCCCAGTACACAGGTATGATTTTGCTGTAGTTTCATGTATCCTTGTGATGCCTGCAACCTGAACTTCAAAGCTCTAAATCAGCAAAAAAAGGGAGAGGCAGGTCTCCTGTTGCTGCTGCACTTGATGTAAAACTTAATCAGCACTAAGTGACCGACCACTAACCACGTGACAAGTGTTTTAAATGACCCCAGTAGACGACTACACAACCTCAAACTTCTCCTGACGCGCCGCCCCTGTGGTACGGCGTTTATTCTGCATAAATCAAACCTCATTACAAAGCAGGCTGCTGGGCTGCTACAAAACTTACGCTCCTCTGCGTAAAAGCCCAACGACCGCCCTCGGGCAGCCCCTGGGGGGTGACGGGCGGCCGGACTGAAGGGCGCGACGGACAAGTCTCAGGCCTGACACATCGCGCAGATCTCCCAGCCCAGGTGCATCCCTCTTCCTGGCAAAAACGAGATGACAGCTTTGTGAGGCTTATTTCACGAACGCTCATGAAGCACTTTGAGATCCCCGGGCAGAGACCACCACGGAAATACCACCTTACTGACCGACAGAGGAGCTGGGGAGGGCACCCGAACCTTCATCAACAGGGGAGCACTTTGTCTCCCGGCTACCTTTCTTTCGCTGGGGAGATATCTTAGAGTTGCCATTCTACAGCACAAGAGAGATGTGAAAACCATCCAAGGCTGGGTTGAATTTCACCTAGGATCACAATGTTTTATTTTTCTACCGTCTGTGATGAATTTGATCTGACATTATATGCTGATAACTTTGATTTCAAGCAGCTATTTGTGGAAACCAGGTTCCACCGCAAGCATTCCTGCCGCGAGACAGATGCAACTGCACTTACCCAACATTGCTTCCAGTTCCTCCCTCATGTAGATTACAATACTTTTCCAGAAATTAAATGTACATTTATACTCATTAATGGTAAGAAAATAAATCTATGAGGGAAATAAATTCCATATTCTCGTATTTCATATGGATAGTTCACCTTTTTCTTTAATTCAAAACCAAGTTCTCCAGTTTCTCTATTGATTTCTCCTACACAAATACCTGAGGGATTTTAACTGTAGGGATTTATTTTTCATAAAAAAGAATCCTCTATGGCTGCAAAGGCCAGCTTTCACTGGAGACTGATGTAATCAACAAGCTAAAGTGTAACCTGACAGCATAAAACTGTCCAGGAACAAGCAGCTATCAGACTCGCCCCGCAGTGTTCAGCTAGTGGGGTGAAGGTTTACAGCAAGATCAATTCACTGCCTTACAAGGGGCCTGGATTAAGGGCCAGAATAGACTCAGAGCAAAAATCCCTTTCCGGCTTCCCTGTGTCAAACCTCAGTCTAAATTAAGCCAAAGTTCTTCTGTGAACATACCGCGGAAGTGACTATTTTTTCGGAATCATGATTTTGTTAGCGAAAGAGGTTCCAAGCCATCATTCAGAAGTATTTCTGTTGTCTGCTAAGATGCCGCCTGCTCTGTCAGGACAACGTGAATCGTGCATCTCAGGTAATGGAGACTTACCTCTTTCTCTAAGTTCTCCATCTCCTTGCTAATTATAATATTTGGCTTTATCAACATTTAATCCAGGCCTTATTTTAAATTTATCCCGCACTACAGCACGAAGAGAAACTGCAGAGAGATTTCAGAGGTGCAAAGTTACACTTACGTTATTTAGAAACTAAGGCCGTGACTGCTGGGATGCACGCTGGCCGTTTTCCAGAGCTCTACTTCGTACGTGCGAGTTCGTACACGCCACTGCAATACGGTCAGGAAATACTGCAGGAACTGAACGATAGTATTTCTCCATGAAGAAATTCAGAACACAAAAAAAAGTGACACAAGCAAAAAAAATGTAACTGTCTTATCAATCAAGAAGCACCAATCCCTGTTCAACCACGAAATATACGGCGCGAATTGAACTGTTACTCTCTTCGGAGGAATCGTTATTCCTCTTCAATATACAGAACTCTCGAATATACAGAACTCTGTATATGCCGGTGCATTTCATTTTAGTGTTATTAACAGGTTCAGGATCATTTTACAGCCCAATTTCTGTATTTCACCACCTCTTTTGCCACCTTCTTTCTCCAACAGCATTGAATACATTCACATATCAACACAGTGCCAATAGAAAGAAGCGAGAGTAATCATGGAAACACAACACTTCTGCACAGGGTAGGCATAAGGCAGTCCATAAACGAACCCTCGCTTCTCACTGCTGCCGTCTAAGACTTCAGAAAGGGTTTGTGAAACCTGACATTACCACTAGGAATTAAGACAATAAAAAGGAGATAAATTAGCAGGATCCATCTGCAGAGACGGCTGTTCCATGTGGAGAATAAACAAGCTCTTCCCTAAAATATATGTAAACACAGCGCAGCCCGACTGTGGTGGCATACAAATACAGTCAAATCATTAACCCGCTCCGAAGTACAAGAAGCAGCGGCACAAAATTTATATGAATGTACTTGGAGCTATTTTCTCCACCGAAAGGGCAGCGTACAAAAGCGTGATATTATACCCAGGGAAGGCACCAAAGCATTTTTTAGAATTGCTGCGAATGGGAAATAAACGGCTTCCCGTCTCTCCACCCTCTACTGCCTTTGCAAACCTTGACCCTCCTCACCCTTGTCGAGTCGGTCGTTCTGCTGACAGCTCCGAACTGCCGCTTTCCAGGCTGCGTAATTGGCTGTCTTTGTATCCGAAGCTACTGAACTAGCGGGAAAAGTCAACGTCTGTCAGAGAAACCAGGGGGCCCACGCCTGTATTAGACACAGGTGCAGAGCCCCAGGTGCCCCGTGAGTTTTCAAATAGGAAGCATTCACCCCGTGTTTTCCCACTTGCCTTAGACAAACTGGTACCGACGAGAGAGGCAGTTACACAGAGGATGCACACAAGGAAATGCCTAGGGACAGCTAAGCAGTTACCAAAGCTTAAAACCCTAAGCAGAGCAGCGTCTTTAATTTGGAGCAGCATCATCTGTTACCTGACATACCTGTACATATAAATTACAAGCCGAAGGATGGGAGACCATTACCCTGAGTGGCTGTAATCTAAATATATGCAAATATGCACGTATACGTGCAAAGAAAAGCAACACATAGAGCAGAAGTTAATCAACTAAGACTTCATTACTTTATTTTTTTTAACATTAAAAAAATTACAACGTAACAAGGGTTTGAAAAGCCAAGTAAACCTGATTTCACACACACACACACTTGCTAAGTCACAGGGTTCAACCGCTTGAAGTGATATTTTCTGATTTTCACCAGGAGATTTTTATTAAACAATATACACATTAAGAGCCTCATGACAAAGCCAGACACGTTTTCTTCCCCCTCCCACCAATTCTTTACGATGTGCAACTGAATATGCAGCAAGGATCTTGTGGAACTTCCAACTTTCCCCTCAGTTACACGAGACGTAGTTTTGTTCATTTGACCGCAATTTCATCGGATGCGTCCACCCCAAAATTGCCCGGCGTCACACACCACCTCCCCCAAGCAAAGGGAACGTATTACCTAGTATTGCACAGTTTTGTTCGCAGGGCCATAAGTAATAAATGGATCCCTTAGTAATTTCACCCACCCAATGGTATCAAACCTGATGAAGCTGGAATCGAGATGCCACAAACAGTTACAAAGAAATGGAGAAGCAGGTCGCTGAGGAAAAGAAAGTATAGCTTCTGTAGCACGTAAACTTTATAACGCAAGATTCTTCAGCGCGTTGAACTGCTTGAGGTGGGACAGATCATCAGTGCTACTGGCAAAGCAAAAGCAAGAACAGGACAATTTTAAGGCAAGTCCCAGAACAGGGAGCTATTTACTTTCTAGGCACGATTTCAAGCTATGCATCAAGGCTCCTGCTTTATCCTTTATATCGTCAGTAATTTATAGAACAGATTAACAATACAAAAAATAGTCTAAATATAATTTTTAAAGAATCCACTTTTAGCTGAATTTCATTACTTGCAGATTTATAAACATTTCTTAGCACTACTGCTGTTTGTCAGGCCCACATAAAGCAGTTCTAGATCTGTATTGCTCTCATTTCTTGAATGTAGTTTTGGTTGGAAAATGGCTAAATTCAAAATAATTCCTTCTATTGCAGATCCTTCTACATTTAAGACCTGTTGTACTTGAGAAGAAGGTAGCCTCCCTCATTTCTCTGTCTTTGCTCAAGGGATCGTTAACAGCTTTCCTTCTATGAAAAGTCAGTACAATCAAAAAACGGGGCAGAGCAAGACCTTACAAAGACAACTGGTTTCAGTCAATTAACCCCAACCTGCAGTACATTCATTTTAATCTCACGCAGGAGGATACAGTCACTGGTCCCACTTACCCCTGCACGGAGGACTAGACACGCTCCTCAAACACCTACACTTACGTTCCCCTAGAAGCAATGTGTTACGAACCGGAGACGCCTATCTGAGGGCAGACACTGGCCCGCAGCCGTCAGTTGCAAGTGTTGTTTACTGAAGATTTAGAACTTACCTAAATGCCATATGAGATTAATACTGCCAAAACACAAGACATGCTTTTGTGAGCCTGGGAAGACATTTGGCAGGGGTGTAACAGTGCCTCTGACGGGTTGCGCTGGTGCGCGCACCAGTCCTTTGAATCACTTGCATATGAGGAATGTGTGCCTGAAGTGGGACACAAGAGTACAGCTCTGTTTGTTAGGACAAGCTGAAATATAAAGTAAAACTGAAAGAACCACTATTCCCTGAAAACTGGATTTAGAAGGCTAGGTCTCATTTGAGATCAACTTTCACTATAATGCTCCTCCTTATGATTGACAACTGCACCTAAGTATATACTTTTTATAAAAACACACAGGTAATTCCCCAAACATTTATCAAATAAAAAGGGTTTAACAAAAATGGATAATTAATCTCATAAAATAAATTACAGTAGCATGACATTTGGCTTCTTTAGTGTGACCACGTGCTTTTCCTTTGTTATCTTGCTGTGAAGACCGTAATAGATTCAGTTCGCGTCTCTGAAAGTTAATGAGATGTCTGTGACGATAAACGTATAAAACTCTGCTTGCTACAAGCAAATGTCTGATATCAGTTTCACCTGGTCACAGATTATATGTAGACAGCCTTCTCTGGCCCCAAATAAATATTATATAGTATTCTCGCAAGTTCCAGCATAATTAGACTCAAACAGAAAACTCAGGTCCTCCTTTCTTTGCTCTCAGTAGAAGTCGCCTGATTTGAAAGCCTGCAAAAGGATTGATCCACAGGAGTGACGGCTGACCCCCAAAAACAGATTTCATTCCTTCCCAACGCAGTCTTCGCTCCCACGTCGGCTTTTCACTCTTCAGTCTCTCAATCTCCTGTACACACAGACAGACATGCAGTGCTGCGCTGTTAAGTCCGAAGTTTAGTGAAGTCTAATAGCAATTATCAAACCTGATGACTATTTCGCATTCTTTTAATTTATAGCTAGTGAGCTGGTTAGTTTCTTCCTGTTATTTATTTAGTAAGGGAGAAATACGAATGGCTGATTTAGCCCTGTGGGTACTGGGCACGAGGCCTGGAACATAAAACGTATACAGGAAAGTTGGTCTGCCTCTACCTCTTCCCCCCTCAAACTAAGGGACAAAATGACCAGAAAAGCTCATGTGACAGCAGAAGATCTGCAAGCAATATGCACGGGAAGTTGTTTACTCAGTTAATGAATCCAGACAGTAGGGCTTCCAAGAAGCAATTACTGAAGCTAGGCGTACTCTCCCAAATGCATTATTCTGACGATTGTTTTTTGTACTTTCCACTGAAGGCGGCTGGACATACACCACTTCTTTTTCACGGTAATGTTTCAGTACAGAAGTATACTTTTAAACGGCCTCACATGAGAAAACTCTGAACAGCCCCAGGATTCAAACTCCTTATGCTTCCCGTCAATTATCCGTCACAAAACATCCTCTCAAGGCTTAACACTGCAGATCTAAGGGCAAGGGAGCCAGAAGCCCAAACTATGGTTATACTCTAATAAGGCGTATCAAAGTAGAGGGGAGTATGACGCGTTGATACAAGATAGTTTAAGTGTAAACCTGAGAAAAGCAGACATTTCTCAGGACGTATATCATGAGTTTGCGATATCTGAGAAGTGCAAGTCCAAACTGAAATCAGAGCTGTGCCATCTTTGTAACTGAAAAACCTTATTCTACAATTTATGTCAGAAAAAGCAAATAATGCGAGAACTTCTGTTCAAAGCAAACCCCATGGAAGCACCTCGGTCCTTCCAACCGTAGGAAATAAAAATGATGAGCTGTTTCAGATTCGGGGTTTTCTTCAAAGTAAGAGCCTCCCCTCATGCAAATAAAACAATATCTAATCACATCTTCCTCAAGTAATTGTTACAGCACACACAAGTAGAAGTCTTTACCGTTTCATCATTGCATATTGAGTGGATTTGGGTGCCAAACATGACTGCAGTGAAAGTGAGAAACAGAAAACCCTCAAGGCACAAGAAGATCATCAGGATCACAGTTACAGGTGGGGAAAAGTCACTGCATTCTGTGAAAACGACAATAGGTAGTTATAAAACAATTTTAAAAAAAATAATCTATAGACCATGTTCATACTGAGACAACAGCTCTCCAACAAACAGCAATAAAAGCTGAATATCTGACACTTGAAACAACATTTCACAATTATAACAAACTTCTAGTTTCTAGCACTGCAGCAGCTTCATTTGCTGCCCAAGGAAATGAAGAATTTTAAGGAAGTAACACTTTTGGCTTCCTATAAATGGTAGCGCATTACTGCCATCCTGCCTCAATATTTCAAGGGTATCAAATAAACGTTTGCCCACGAGACGATTTAAGTACTCATAACTGCACATATATAAAGATGAGAGCAGCTTGAAGTTTCACGCATGACAAACACTATAAAAACCGCGACCGCTGTCAGCTCTGGCTGGCTAGTTAATCCAGATGTTCCATTTTGCTGCGATTGCTTTATTTTTATTTTTTTTTAATTCACCACACAAAGCATTCAGGTTCTGACTGACACTTAAAGTCACATCTCTGGAGATCCTCTGATCAACCGACTAACTCCATTATAGTTAAACAAAGAAGAAATGGAATAGTGTACAGGAAGCAGAATGTTTCAAGTAAAAAGAGGACTAAGATTCCATCCATTTAATGGAATATTCAGCAAAACACAGCCATGTTCGCTTCAGGAACCAGGAAAAGCACACGATCAGAACAAGCTCTGGCACACTGGAACATTAAGAAATGCAAGTCAGAGCCTTAAACAAACAACTGGGACAGTTTAGGAAATTTATTTTCTACAGCAGCCCCAGAGCTGGGTTCAGTAACAGAATGAGGGAGAAATTTGTTTAAGTTTCAGCTGATGTTCACAGAACTGTGGTGTGGCATGCAAAGCCCAGCTGGCAGCCTCAGGTAATATAGTGCTGAGGTGGTCTGAGGACCAGCTATCGTTTCCTTCCTGTTAGAGGTGGTGATTTTTTCATTTTTTACTAAACAGAAAGGGAGTGAGAATGCCCTTGACAGCCACAGCTCTTACAGTGAATGACTAAGGGGGTGGGGGTAGAAAAGACACATACAAATGGGCAAACAGGTATGAAACATTTCCAGGACCTCACTTCAAAAAGATCAAACTCCTGTAATATTTCATACATGGCACTGAAATAGCTGGAACGCTACGACCTCCCCTTAATACCTGCTAGATTATGAGAGTGAAAGTTAATGTTTGCTTACCAGTCCACTGCCCTCGGACACAGGAGAAAAACTGAAACCCACATAGTATGAGCGCATGAGCTGAAATTAGGGCTATATACATCTGGAAATAAGAGAGAGCGCTTACTTTTGACTGCTGCCAGGTAGTAAACCAGACATTCCTCTCAGCCAGCCTTCACCACTGCACAGCGAACAGACTTCCTTATTTCAATTTTTAATTCAATACAGTGATGTAAAAACAAATTCTAATTAAGCTTGAATCTAAAAACGTGGGCAACAATGAAAGTTTAAGGATTAGCTCCCTAAATCACAGCGCCATTTCACTAATTGTTACTATAAAAAACACAGCAAAATTAAGATAGTTTAAAATAACAGCACTTTACAAAATAGATTAAAATGAGTATAAGTAGAAATATCTTCCTGCTTGGAGAGTATCGTGCATAGAAGGGAAAAAAAAACCACCAAAAAACAAGGGCACAAATATTTTGTGTTAAGACATCAGTCACTAATAAGCACAACCCAAACTGTTATAATCAAGGTAGGTTCATACTGAGATCAAGCTGCTGCTGATTTTCACTTACCGTAAACAGAACAAAAAATCTCTGATTTTTCTCCCCCACACAATTATTCACCCACGGGCAGTGGTGATCCATCTTTCGAATACATCGTTTGCAAATACTAAAGGAAAGGAAAAGAGACATCTGTTGACAAAAAATACTTCATATTTTAACGTAGAAACAAGGGTATCCAGTGGTCCTAAGATGATGTGCTGAAATCCTTTTTGACAAACTACAAACAGTGATTTTATCTGCATTTCTTTAAAGAAACTATTTGCTCACTTATAACTCAGCTTTTGGTTGCTACAAAACTGACTGTGTAGATAAGATCTTCCTCATGTAAGAAAAAAAGTATTAATATGAGAATCACTGCGTGGCCAAACACATCAGGCGAATACAGTAACTTGTTTTAGACACCTGTGGCACTGAATGAGCAATGCTTCAGTTCTTTCTAGATTCAGTATTAAAAAAGCCCTTCCCTCCTGGAGAAGCTTTTTTAGACAAAGTAATTATTTCAAGTTTACAGACTTTCAAGTTGTCAATTGCGTTTGTAAATCCAGGATGGCGGGGGGGGGGAAGAAATTCACATCTCCAAGTTTTCAACTGGCCATACAATTCTAAACACAAGCAATCAAAACCTCAGCTAAAGAACAAGTTACAAAGTCACACCTCGCTTCCTCAACATAAACCAAAAATACTGAAACCATAAACAGCACGCATTCTTTGTGTATTTTGTTGATGACTATTTAAACACTACTGTTCTTTGCTAGTATTGCAATTAATTGCTTCGTTTCTGCCCAGTTTTGAGTCAAGGTTTTTTCCAGAAAGAAAAGTCAAATATTTCAGTAAGTCCATTTTACATCTGTGAAGCCATACAGCACCAGAGGGCTCATTTCTCTTAAATTCCGGTCCACCTGCAGCCAAACATGAAGAGTTATACAAGAGAAACACAACAGTTGCAACATATGTTGAACTACTTCTGTAAATCAATAGTTTAAATAATGCTGATATTTCATTTCCCTAGCTTTGTGCTTAAGATGCCCACACATTCAAAACGTTCCACATCTGCCTGCAGAACATCCAAAATATTAAGCATTTTCATTTCAGCGGTTACAAAGCCAAATAAGCCTAAAAAAATGCAGGCACTGTTATTCAAAATCCTTTCGTTTTAATGCATGCCTATTTATTTATGGTATCTGTGAGTGCTGCAGTGACAAGCCACGAAGTAAAGCCAGACAATTGTCACTAGAGTGAAGAAAGGGGTGGGGAGTGAGGGCAGGGAAGAATCAATGCTCCAAGGCATAAAATAATTTTTAAGTCATCTCATACGCATGATTACAAGGTAATTCAGCCAGAGGCAGAACACCCTCCTGTGCAGGTTATATGAGAGAACCCCAAATCTCTCGCGGCTCCTCTGAAGCTCCCTTTGCCCTGAGCTACCATACCCAAACCCCTAGACTCCCACTGCCTCTTGTTTAATGGACATTCATCCAGAAAGGAGATTCATCTTCTGATGCAAATTACTTTTCAACTACTGGCAGTTACACATAAAAATCCCAATCCCATCACTAAACACCGCAACCATTCTCTGGTGCAGAAGAAGGAGGTACCATTCAAGAGAAGGCATTCAGAAGGCTCTCCAAAAGGTTTTCATTTCACAGCCTGCTGCCTGTAAGTTCAGCCTCTCATTAATTTCCCGAGCTCTGTGGGAAGGTGACCTAACGCCAATCTCCACAACCATGCAAGCCTCCTAACGTAACACAGAATATATAGTGTCACTCTAAAAAGAGTATTAATGTGAAGTACTGAGTAAAATCATATCCAGACTCAATCAATCCAAACACTGGAAGATGTGAGGTGGGCAGGACATACTTTTGCTCATTCAGTACTTCTCACAAGCCCACGCAGAGCTCTCCAAGACATCAGATGTCTGGAACCCTGCCTTCGTTTCTAATCGCACACCACGATTCAACCAACACTTCCAGCCAACAAACTCGCAGCAGTGCTGAAACCAGCGGTCCTGCCTTCCTCCTACCCCCGTCACTTGTATCCTGTTCTCTCTCTCGTCCAAGCACAGATGTTCCCGCAGAAAGAGTTTGGAAAAGTCACTCCATTAGCTGCAACCTGGGTCGTTTCACTGTGCGGGAACACTCACGCCTACGCAAGAGGAAGGAGCAATATGGTAGCGAGAACAAGGAGCTGTGGACAAAGGAAGGTCTGATCCAGCTTGGCACTGCTGCTGAATGCACTCAGGCAACTGCAGGTGCAGTTACAGTTTTGAATGCCAAAGATAACATTCAGACACAGCTAATGGCTTAAGAGAAATTGGTCTGGATAACAGACATTCACGGCAAGACTGATGCAAACGTCTCAGTGACTTGATTTTGAGTAACAGCTCCCCACACACAAACGCAGGCACTCAGAATAGGCTAGAAACAATGACAGCTGTGCTCCTTCAGTGAAAATGAAACAGTATTTGCTCAGGATAAGCCTCTTCGTATGCTGAAAATGTTAACTGCTTAGTAAAATCTCCGTTTAATGTATTTCACTGAGGCTAGATATTTAGCTGCAAATAAAGGTTTCTTGTTTTCTTTCCCACCACTAATGAGTATTATGAAATATTTTTCTTCCTCAAAAGAACTTCTGCTGCAGTGTTGCACAACAATTTTCATAACTACATCATAAGAGCCTCTTCTGTTAATAATTTACTACTCATAACATGCACTGTGGCTTTGAGCGTAACTATTTCCCAACAGGAACCAACTTCAATTTCCATTTTCACGTCTCTTCTATCAGCAAATTGCCACTTTGACTGCTTGGGACTAGACCATCCTTTTAATGTCCTTGGAAGAGGTTTGTAAGCCAAAAAAATGTTGGCAGCATAATCAAACCTTTTTTCTATTTGGTACACTTCTGCAGTGCTAAACCTATGGCAAAGAATCAGATTCTGGTAGCTGGTCTATGCAGTATGTATTCAACAGTCCAAAAATTACAGAAAAATCCTTTGTTTTACTTAAGAATTTAAGAGCAGCTGCCAGTAGAATGTATCGTACTAGTAACAAAAACAAAGGCAATTAAAGCAGATACCCAACTGCCGAGAAAAGCGTGACAGCAGGCTTACAAAAGGGTAGCAGATACAGTTTCAAGGCTCCGGCTTTCTCTTTCAGATGCCCTGTGAAGCCAGTTACGTACCGTGCAAGCATTAAAACGCATCCTTTGCCCTTATGTGGAACATCCCACAGCGTATTTTACCAAGACGTAGAAAAGCAAAACAATTCACGAGATGTGCAAAGGTAGGTCCCTGAACCAGTGGTTAGTTAAAACAAACCCTCTGAAAGCATTACAGATTTCCTTCGCTGTGGACAATACCCATTCTTGTCCTGCCTTAACAATAAATGCCACTCAAAATTCGTACTATAAACAATGGATTCCAAGTCTCTACCTAGCTTATTTTTATTATTCTTCCACAAAGAAACAATTTTTCCAATCAATAACACCTTATCTTGGACCACATGCTACTGGACCGCCCAAGATAATACAGTGCTTGCTGAGGATGATGGCCCAGATGTACCCAGGAGACTCCAGAGGGCACAGAGCTGCAGCTCTAGGCTCTCCCAATACTCCAGCTTCTTTACTTGTATGTAGAGTTCAACATAAGATGCCTTCATTTGGGGCTACTTCCAAATCAGTAAATCCTACCGGGACCAAAGATGTTGGAAACACTTTACAAAGATACCTGCAAAGTCTCTGTAGGAGCCAGCCTAAATCTGAGATGAGAAAATTAGCAAGATCCAACCTACACTCACTCAGCAGAGGCTCTCCGGTGTCCATTTAGCACATCCCATGAACACAATGCCAGGATATCTGAACCGACTGCCCAAAGCTGTTTTGGATCCCCAGAGATTAACATCTTATATTCTGCCACAGGAAAGCAGCTGCACTGCTTCCACTCCCAGGCCCACTGAGCAATCGGTACAGCTGTGTTCATTTAACACTCTAGTAGAGCTAATAAAGCAGCCAGAACCAAACTCATTGCACATGAAGGCAGCCCTGGTACCTGCATCCCTGCTGAAGACAACCTACACCACAGATAAACTAACTGAAGATAATTCTATACTTGACTATTTATACACGAAACTTTCCCCTTCACACTCCAGATACCAAAACCCACTCACATCTGAGAGAAGAACAAGATCTCAGTGCCAAGGCAGAGTATTTATAATGGAAATAGCTTCTCAGCCGTAACTTTCACACAGATAAGTGACATACATGGAGACATTTAATTTAGAAACCACAAATTTACAGAGTAATTTGAGAGTCCTGACAAGACTTCACTCTGTTCTTTTGACGGGCACTAACTCGGAGACTTAAATCTAATACGCCACACAATTCAACACACATCACTCCTCGCACCTAGCGAGCGCCACCAGGATCATTTACATATTTATGTAAGTCTTAATTATGCAGGCGTATCTGCTTTCAGCTCTCACACAACAAACATTACAAACGCATATCCACCGTGCCTGAAAACTCAAAAGATAGAGAAATAATAATGGATACTTCTACTATCTCTTCCATAGCATGTTAAGTTCAAATTATAACCACTCCTGTACTTATTAAAACAAATCTTCAAGAGGCAGAAGTGCATTTAACCAATTACACTTACAACTTTGGGAAAATAATCTGCCAATTCACATATAGCTTCAAATGATGCACTACGAAGAGACGAATACACAAATTAAAGCGATAGTTTTAAATTAATCTGTATTTTCTTCATTTAAGATTGCAGGAGTCATTTCTTAAATCAGCTTCTATCAGAAATTTCCTGGAGGTTCTTCCCTTTGCCCTGCATTATCAACAGTATGGCACAAGAATTAGAATGATGCACAGGAAAAAACATTCACAGATCAAAAAGTATTTAAGACACCAGAGTATGAATATTTTTAAAACCTCGAGTTTTTTGCTTCTTTCCCCTCATCCACATTCATTTTTGGCCACAGTATATTATATTTATAAAATACTCTGCAATGTATGAATTTGAAAGTTTACTGGATACCAAAAGAAATTTGTGGGGGAAAAAAATCAACGCATAAATACCAGGAGCATTATTCCAAGACTCAATATGCATAACTGCTTTAAAGAAAACTATGGCATACCTGCAGTGGTGTGCACGTTCAGGTTTGATACTACAGCACTTTGGACATTTGTAGATCACTTCTCCTGGTTTCAGTTGCAAATTATCCATGTATTCTTTAGTGGCATTTCCTTTGGGTACAGCCCCCTGAAATCATTTCAATTAAAGGAGAGAAAGCTTCTTAGATGGTATGAGAGTGTTTAAAAATACATTTGCTAGACTTCATACCAGTAATCTCAGGATAATTGCTGAAATAAGTTCATTTACTCAAACCTAGTCTGCCATAAGCCAGAATCATTTCC
The DNA here is from genome assembly GCF_963921805.1 of Phalacrocorax carbo. Classification (NCBI taxonomy): domain Eukaryota; kingdom Metazoa; phylum Chordata; class Aves; order Suliformes; family Phalacrocoracidae; genus Phalacrocorax; species Phalacrocorax carbo. Next base: position 42,711,325 of record NC_087520.1, read on the forward strand.
AAATGCATAAATTACCTCTGTTTGACCACAAATTCAGCTTCATTTCAGCAAGACCCATCTATGGCCAAGTATTAGCATAATTTTGATACAATCTGCTGTCACCAGCATACATAACATGAAGGGGAAGACACATCTTTACGTGCAGATACAAGCACTACAGGTCAATATCTGCCGAGAAGTTACTCTGAACGAGCACCACTACTCAGACAGACGTGCTTTCTTAGAGCAGCATATGTTAATTGTTGTGATGTTTGATTATTAGGCCAAGCCATCCACAAAAGCTAAATCAGCAACAACTACTTGAAAGATGTTATTTTGATGCTCTGAATCCACGATTTAGCCATCTGCCCCATGTACACGAGTTCTTGAGAACAATCATTCTTTTTTTCCTTTACACTTAAGCTTTTAGCTTCGACACTGTCACCATCAAGCACTACTGGCTTCTTTATTCTACATCTCATATCCTCTGCTGCCTTCTGCTACTGTGAAAGTTTGTGTAGCTACACGGTGAGCAGCTGAAGGAACTGATCCAGAAGAAAAATAAGCCATCAGGAAAAGAAATTATTTTTTAGTGATTAGTCCTCTGAGCTGTTCACCACAGAGCTGCGTTAGCAGCTGTTTCAACACAGTAAGGAAGATGATGAACGGACAGAAATAGTAGGCAGGATCATGTCTTCCAGTAACAATATTAATCTAAAGCCTCACGAGATCGGAATCTAACTTTGGATTAGGAAGAAGAAAATAACAGAAAGTACCACTGTCACCTTGCTTATTTAGAGAGGTAAAGGCTTATCTGTGACAGGAAGCGATCGTGAAATAAACCGTGATGCGAAATGAAAGCACAACGGCCTTTCCATACCGCCTCCTCCAGGCCAACACTTCCTTCACACAGGGATAACCTTCTTCAGGTTGGCTGGGATCATCTGCAACACTCTATTTCTCATTCAAAAAACAACAAAAAAAAAAGCCCACTGGCAACATCATCACTTTACACAGACATGAGAAGGCAGTTTTTGGGACAGAATTCCCAAACTAGCAGGCACTTCAGATTGAATTGCAAAACATCCCTCTACTTGGGCAGAAAGTTTTTGTTGCCTATTGCCTGGAATGACAATCTTGTGTTTGCACTGCCCGAGACACAGGCCAGGTTCTGCCCCAGCTGAAATCTCTGGCTAAGTGGTGCTTCAAGCTTGAGCCAGCTGGCCTTTGCTGGCATACGAACTGAGAGAGTTTCTTGAACGCACATGCTGTATTGCCGAAGTGTTCTTTGCAATATGCATGTTCTCAGTGAAGTTAATACTTTGGTGTAAAAATGGTGAATTATCTCAGAGGGAACTCCTAAAGCACAAATTTATCTTATAAGCATAAATTTACCTGGAACAAAACACATCTCATGTTCACCTGTACACCGAGGATGATAACTTCAGGCCACTCTTTCAGCATGTTGCTGATAAAAATATGCTCTATCTCAAAAACATCTTTCACAGTCTCAGATGGTCACCAATTTCTTCCAATGAAAAAAATCTATTTTTATAGTTATAACAGTAAATTTAATTCACATATGATTTGAGGCAGTTTATTGCTTTTTTCCTTCAATCTCAGTTTCTATCACACAGTCGTATCCTCCATTCTGGGAGTCAGCAGGAAAGGAGTGGAGAGAAAAAGGTAGGAATTTCATCTCAATTTCTATCATGTTTTATCCATGAAGAACAACACAGGTCTAGCAAGACACACAGTTTTACCAGGACATAATTTTAAGCAATCTATCCTTAAACCATTAACTTTCTTAGCTGTCGCAGTCTGTAGAAGTCGTAACATTTCATCACTGGGTGTGGGCTCAGAAGTAAATCAAAGATGTAGAAAACCATGAACTACAACACCCTACTGTTTTTCTGAACACTCCCATAACTTCTACATACACTGTTACTGTCTCAAAAAGTTGCAGAAAGCAGATGGTTTTCCCCTCAACCCTCTCTCCCCAGATTTATTCCCTAAACAGAATAATAGATTTTAGTACAAAAGAAACAATTTCATCTCTGACTCTTGAATTGCAGAGTGAAAGTCCTAAGAAATTAGTACTTTCAAGACCTCTTATACCTACGCTCTAACGTGCGTTGAGCTTAAATCTCCGTTCCCACTGACCCTGAACCCCTAAACGCAATAATGCGTGAGTTAGGTAGTAGTTCTTACTTTATGTCAATACGTGACTGAGGTTTTTCAGCATGTCTACCTCTAAAAGTTCTCTCGTGTGCCCTGTCAAATGATACAACAGGATGAAGCTACAACATCTTATGAAGTTTTGGAAATATATCTGGCAAAAAAAAGTAAGACAAATTAGGACAGAGGTGACTAAAGCTTTATTAGCTTCTTCAGAAACTGGGTTAATATTTAAGGAATAAACTGTATCTCATAAGCCTACCTCTCCCTTATAAATTAATTTTATACTGCCAGCTCCTGAGGTCAACAATTATTTATGGATTCATTAACAGAACAACAGGATAAGTACAGATACCATCCCTTCAGCTTGAGGGTTCTGCATCTAACACTACTTTTCCTTGCAGGAGGAGACTGAGGCCACTTCTCCAAATTTCTCTGCAGATGACGAGCTACAGGAGAGAACAACTCAATGTCAAGGAGCGATCGCATACTTACTGGATCAGTTAGCATAGTTCTCAGATGCGATGACAAAGCTAGTACTGCCAAGCAGTTAAAGAGAACACCGTTGATCACAGAGTACCAAAAGTCTTTGGAAGGCAGCAACATGACAAAAGTCACTACGAAGTCTGCATAGACAACCAGAAGCCACGTCATTATAGCACAGACCATACCACAGCCATCTCGGATGAACCAAACCCTCTCTGCCATGTCGGCCTCTGAGGAAGAGGAATCGTAGCTGTCATTTTCAGCAAGAAGCGGGTGGTGCTCAACATCACGGAATCTGTGCCCTGATGACTGCATGATTTTCTGGCCTTGCCCTGCAGGAAGCAGACACCATTATTATGTGTGAGGAAATGGAAATACAGGTGGCACTCGCTTTTTATTTCGGTAAGATAAAACATATCCAAGTTCAAAATAGGTTACTGAGGTTTTTTTATCAAAACCTGAACAAATCTATGACAACATAAGTGTGAAATATTTCTGTAATCAAAAGATACTAATTTACAAAGTTTCATCAACAACTTTGTAAGCCATTTACTGACTTTTATAATCCCATAATTTTTTTTTTAAATCATGTAACTTCAATGCTTGACAAAGGGATCTTAGAATGGTTTCATTTTCACCTTGCTGTGCCCATAAACCATTCTTCCCCTTTTGCTATAAAAATGCAACCTTTTTTATCTCAAACTAGAATGGCAAAGTCTTCATTACATTATAGCTCATGTGTCTCAGAAAACAGCAAATTATGGCACCAGACTGTTGACTTTTCATACTGCTCCAGCAACCCAGGGAAGAGCAGAAAGAAAAAACAGAATGGAAATAAAGCTGTCCTAGTACATCGTTCACAACAAAATACAGAGCAAGTTAGAAAGCAGCTAAATTTGTGGACAAAAGTGCTATTGTGTTGAAATAAACCCAAACCTGTTACACAGATATATCAGATAACTTACAAAGCAGTCTCAGATCAGACCAAACTTAAGGGAAACAAACAGTGGTGGTTAAATTAGCATGGCAATGGATTACATGAACCAGATTTTCAAAGAACACAAATTTATTTGATTTAATGAAAACTCTTTTAGGGCTTTGTTGCTGTTCCAATGTGGAACAAAAAAACAAGACTTGAAACCTTAATAGTTTTCATGAAACCAGAATTATTTTCCAGACTTCTCTAACAAGCGAAGACACAGAATGGCAGAACTGAAGCGCCATCAACAAACAGGAGACAAATTAAAGCTTAAACATTATGCATCAAGAATAGTCTGCTACTTTAAAAGCATACTCTGTTCTAAAATTCATATTGATTCATGCTATTAAAAGCCATGTCTGTGAAACCTGAAAGCATTATATTGACTGATGATAGTCACACAGAAGTCTGTTTTTCTCCCTTATTAATGGTAGCCTATATATGACTGGTAGGAATTACGGCGCATCCGTTTACATCTTGAGACCCTGAACACAGGATCACTTTGTTAGTTTAAAATGGTCAAAGTGACCATTACCAGGTAAGAGACTCACAACTGAGGTCGTTTGCAGATAAAGCTATGTATTTCTGAACCCTTTAATAAAACCTCTCAGTCCTATCTACTAGGAATCAGATAAACATATTCTGCCCAGTAACTCTTTCTGATTCTTAAGCCTTAATGCTAGAACTAGGCAGGAATAATCCAAGAGACTAGAAATGAAAACAAGTACATGCAGACTGCAGTGTAGAAATCCCAGAGCAACAGTTAAAATAGCTAGCTGAGATACTTATAGGACACAGTTAAGTGTGGGCTACATTCTCTGGTTGTGAAACAAACTGAAATACAGCTCTGGTGCTTGGATTTAGTCGCTAACAATGCAAAATTACAATTTCTAGTAATTACACGGTGTTTTCTAATCACCCGTTAAAGTTTTTTAGTTTGGTTTTTTTTACACTGAAGTCTCCCCTCTTACCAGAATGCAAATACTAAGCCATGGATGAAGGTAGTCACATACCAGAAAAATACCATAGACAAGAATAATCGTCACCTCCCTTAAAAGCAAATCAAGTTTAACTTAACCTAGATAAGGCTCTCTTTTCAGCCACTTTAAGTTATTCTAATCTTTCTAAATGTTTACAGTTAAAACTACAATCCAAGCCAATTCATTCCAACAGCACTTTGGGACATCAACCACACCTTGTGGACAAGACTTCTAAAAGAAACGTCAAGTTTCATAAAGCCTACATAATTCGCAGCTGGAACATGAAGATAACTAAGCAAACCAGCTATTATTTAATCAAAAATGGGCATATAAAACTTTTAAGAAATGTTATTGTCTAACTTTTTCTCTCTCAAAAAAAAAACAACCAGCCCACAAAAAAGTATGTACAATAAACTTTCAACTAAGCCTTGAAGCGTATGAAGAGTTGAGAGCCAAGCAAAGTTATCACACGCACAAAATAACCAACAAATGCTCCAAAGAGCCAAACTTCTTCCAAAGAGATAAGTGACTGTACGTCAGGAGCAGTCAAATACAGTGCATTCACATGTCAGTATTCTGTCAAAATATTTTTTCACTGGCAAATTCTGGTTTTGTTAACTCAAATTTAGAATAATTTCAACCGAATTCACAATGGCAAAAGTACTACTTTTTCCCTTCCCCACCCGATTTTTCCTTCTTGTTTAAAAAAGTCAATACATAAGTAATTTGGAACATCTTTTCAAACATCTCCCCCACCCCGCCCACCCAGGCCTGTTTAGAAACCCCGCTCCTTCAAGACCTCCTGCTGCATAGATGTTTCGAAGTGTTTGAGAGGAATCAATGAACCAAAACCAACCTCCCAATCCTGAAACTTCCTATAGAACACAAATTTGAAATTCCTTTCAGCTCAGGTGCAATACCTCAGAAGAAGAAATAAACAGTTCTGCAAGCAACTCCTTTAGCATACAAATGAAATGGCATAAAATTACTGTATTCATTTTTTTACCTGTATTAAAGATGACCAAGAAGTTTTTTAGCACAATAGGAAAAACCCCACATACCTCGCAAATGTTTTGCGTTATTCTAACATCATGTCCTTCCTTTGGGCTATCCTAGGCTACTCACATAGTCATATGTGATGTAATCTGAAAAGACATCATCAACAAACTGGTTAGTAAAGCACCCTTGCTTCATCAGGAAAATAGTGTTAAGCACAAAAAATACACAGACAGTTGTACTTTGAAATACGCTGCATGTACTTACAGGAAACAAGCTTCTGATCGAGAGGAAAAAACTTTTAGATTAAGCTGTCAAATAACAAACTAAAGAACTCTAAGCAGTGTTTCAAGTAACATTATCTGTCTCGTTCTTTGTTTTTTAAGAGTGTTGGATATCCAGATTTTAGCATTACAAACTAATGTATCCAAAGACCTACTACTTCTTCCTGTTTGCCACTCCTATATGAGTAAGAGAGAGAGTATGCAAAAAATAATATATCTTACTTGATCTTCTTCAGAGCTTACAGCAAGGTTTTTGGTAGCAGGTTATTAATAACAAGCATGCATGTCTACCACTATTTTTATAATTGTAAGGTAAGACAAAAAAAAATTGCTTTAACTCTAATTATTAGACCAAGCCATGGCCAATTTAAAATAAAGAAGCTACTCATTCCAGAATCTGTATATAAAAGAAAATGGCCTACAACTATCCAAAGGGAATATGCACTTAGAAAGTTCTCCTTGCTAGAATTCCACCACAGAGGCAAACAATTACCGTGCAACTTCTGATATACAAATCACTAAGGACTGAAATGCCAGCGTAAGCCGTTCTAACCATGTTTAATTTTACAGTACAAACATTCCATGATCTTGAATCACATTCCTTCCTTTTTCACAAGGACGTAATACCCAAATCCAATGCAGACTGTGCAAAGTGAGAAAGCATCTGTAGCTTTAAAAGCGTAGATTTCCTTTTTCATAAGGAAAGAGGAGGGGGAGAAACTTATTTTATTTAGAAAATCAGGTACTTCAAAGCTTGAAAATTTTAGCAGTGAGCTTTTGGAAATCACCACACGGCACTTGGAGCAGGACTGCAGCACAAATCCTTGAGTTAGATTTCTATGTGAGGAAGAGAACCAAAGATGTGTGGGCCTGAATTTCTGTCTGGAAAAGTTAGCGACCAATGCACGCTGCACAGAAAGCCCTGCTGCTCTGGTTTCTGGCAAACTGAGTTGGGACCCCTGTTCTACACAACATTGGCTGGCACTGCTGTCCTCTCACCCAGTCCTACTGCTGCAAACACTAACGTCTGCCCGGCAACTAAACCCCCAGTATGTGATCAAGGAAGATTTTCTTGCTTTGTTTTATACAGTACAGAATAAAATGACTAGCTTGGAGTAGGATTTTCAAATTAATGTCTGATTAAAGTTGGCTAAAGAAGTACCTAGGTTTATTTCTTCAGTTGTTTGATTTTCTAGTATTTAAAATAAGCTTTGTGACATGGAAGCTTCCCTTTTATTTGGAAGGTTAATTTAAATTCATATATTTTGAGAATAATGTAAGGATTCTGATATTTAACAGCTATAGAAAAATATGAAGCCACTTACTTCTAAAGGAAAGCTTCTGAAACTGGCTTGTTACTAGAAAATACTCCAAATACAACATTACTGATGGAATTCTTAATCTGCAAATTTTCCCAGCTCTAGGGGAATTACACCAATGCAGACTTCCCCTGAAAATGAGAAGCCTGTTGTCTTATTCAAACCACCTCATATATTCTATTGCAAGCCTAAAAGGTAATGCAAATGCTTATTATGCACATGTAACTGCATGAAGCTACTGATTGCCTTCTGTTTTTCTTTATAAATATGCTTTTATACTTTTGTTAAACAAGTTTTCACAATATTGTGAAATCCACAATCATTAAGTTGTCACTGACATGGCATTTTGTGGAAGCTACGTAGAAACACCCAAGAAGACAGACTGAGTGTATCACATTCATTTGCAATGTCACCCACCCATTCTCTGAGTTGCAGATGTCAAGCAATAGAAGACGACACACTAAACCTCTGCAGGTAAAATATTAAAGTCAGGGTAATCATTTGAAATTGTTAAAAGAGAATTCATTCACAAGACAGGGACTTGATTTGTTCAGTCAGTTCCCTAATCCTAAATGCAATTTCGTGCAAGATTTCAGTGTTTATTGTAGCCTCATCAGTTACTGGTGTACGTGGAAGTGCCACCACAGTTCAGCTCTTGCAAAAGTAATAGATTTAGTCATTCTCATGTGATTTCTCCCACCCCTTCCATCTCCCCTGCTCCTGTATGTTGTTCTCCTCGCCAGCTGCCTACACCATTATCCCCCACCTTGGTCCCCTTCAAAGGGAAGAGGATCAATGTTTGAAAAGCACTTAGACTTTATGAAGAGCACCCCCAGCGAGATGCTCAATGCCTGTCCTAACTAAATTTACATTGAGTCTTTGATGCATGCTTAAAGCACGAGCCTCCAGGACAAAGCATGCACTTTAATCTCTAATATGCCCAGCAATGGTTTTTAATTTGACTGTTTAAAAATCTTTAGCATTAGAAGGTAAAACTAAATTATTCTCTGTTTCATGTAAAATGGCATCCGTTTGCACAGTTGATGATATTAAACCTAATCCAATGCAGTTCTACTCTTAGGTGTTATTTGAAATTCGCAGCTTGAGAATGTCTCATCTGACCGTCACCTCGTTGTTAATGAAATGTAGGCCCAAAATGCTGATATATTATCAGAATAAAAAAAATACTTTGAAGAAGTTACATTACAAACTCATCATCACTGGAAAGATGGTCTTGTAAAATGACTGTGCCTAAGATGTTTTCAGTTTTCTGCTGGGGCTAAAGAAGATCCACTGCATCAGCAAATCTCCCTTCTCGAAGTTTACTGGAAGAAGGTTACCAAGGACATCGGGAGATGAATGATACAATACAACCATTGTATCATGAGGCGCCTGTGCTGTCAATTAAATAATAACAAAGGGCACTTCAGGGTTAAGCATAGTTCCTTTCCCTGCCTTTTTTCTTTTTTTGAAACAAAAAACATTGTTGTAGGAAAAAACAGAATTTTAAAAAATATTTTTTAAACAGGTATACAGATAAGAGTTTATGTACAGTCTAAAAATCCATCAGCTGTCAAAGCCTATGTATTTTTTGGTCCCTTTTTCATTCAAGCTATACAATGGACAGTTCCTAAGATTCCGTATATTTCAGTTACAGTAAAGAGAATGCTTTTATTTCAAAATCTCTGACGGCGTACTGATAAGTCAATAGTTATAGGGACACTACCAGGTATTGCACCCTAGAATAACAATCCTGCAGCACTTACATAAAATGGATTTAATCCCTACCTAGAAAACACAGCATCAATGGCAAATCAAAATGATCGGACTGTAGTCTCATTAAAAGGTTACAGTGTAAACATTAACTTCAGTAACTGCAAAAATTTTAAGAAAACCAAGTGGGCAAACCTGCTACTGCATCCCATTCCATGGGCAATTTGGACCATTCACTGCTGACAGATAAATATCCACCAGATAATGTCTAGACATATTCACGCCTAATTTACATGAATAACCTGCTTTGTATCACAGATACAGGCAATCCAAATGGCAAAGCGATTTAATAAGTAAACTGTGGCTCATTTTAACTTCTTCTCAGTGACTGGTCTAGCAAACAACCTCACAGCAAATTAAGCTACTCCAATAACTGCATCAACCGGTAATTGTGCTGAAAACCCTTCAGCTCAGCCCCAGCAGCAGCCTAGCTCTGTACAAGGAAACTCTGCTAGGTACTAAGGCTTAAAGGCTGAACTTTCTTAGCAACTGGAACACGTGTAAGAGCTGCTAGAGTAGCAGGTACTCAGAAGAACCAGTCCCTCAACTACAGTCCCAATTTAGCCCTGACAGACTCAGCTTTTGCTATCTGTTGAAACTGAGCACATCTCTTTGTAATCACAGTCTGGGGCGTATGTAGCGCAGTGCATGCAGCTCTGGAAAACAGCAGCTGAAACAGCTTCTGATGGCAACCCACGATATAATCCCACAGCGTTATTATTAACTTATCCCCAAATCTACCCCATACCCTTAGTGACATAGCCCATCGTCTCTCTAAATCCTTGTTGCGTCTGCTCTAACAGTATATTTTGTACCACATTTATCTCATAAATTTCCTGTTTATGCCTTGTAGCCCTTCTTTTTACTGACCCATGTCTGCTCTACCACAGGCACACAGTGAAGCTTTACATTGGAAACATGTAACTCATTTGATGCTTTTTACATACAGACAATAGGTAACAAATTCAAGAGACGATCTTCAGTAAGTACGTATGTAGCACAGTCAAGTTTTAAGCTCCTATGCCAGCCTCTTACTAAACAGCAAGTGCCAGGCCATTGGAAGACACTGGAATTGTTTCTTTTCAGCTCTGAAAAGGAGATATGTTTCTTCTATATATCCTTCTTCTGAGAGTATTTAGAAGTAGTACTTAAGCATTAAGTATGGATATCTTACTGGGAAGCTGGACAAAATTACTTATGTCTTTATGCTGGTATCATCTTTATAAACACCCTCAAAACCAAGCAATGAGAATTCAGGGTAAAAGAATTTATGCAAAATGAAAGGAAAAAACCCAATGCTTGCCTTCAGAACACTTGTTTATAAAAAGTATGACAGAACTTTGCTATCAGCAATAAACCCAACAGATTTGTGATAGCAAATCACTTTTCCGTAAGCACAAAAATAACATCCAAGATGTTCAGCCAGGTATCTTTTCAATAACAGATTTTTCTCCCCCACAGATGTGGAAGTCAAAGAAAATACATTTCACAAGACTTTGGTGCCCAGCAAAGACACACACTATCCGCTACATGAAACGTTTGCTGAGCTACAACAGCAAGGCCAGAACACTCCTGGATTAAAGAACAACCTTTACTTTGGAAAAGGACACGAACACAGCCTATGGCTGGGCTTTGCACCTTACCTCTTTTGGAACAGGGCCACAAACTCAAATTCAGATTAGACTCCAGAGAGCTAGATGCTTAAACTAATATCCGTATTGTTAGGTGGAAATGGAAAGTTTTACACACTTGCCAACAGCAATTGGATGAATCACGTTCTACTTTAAAGTATAAGTTTCTAATTCTAAATTTTAAGTTCATTGATATAGGCTATATCCTCACAGTCAGTTAAAGATAGCTTGGGTATCACATTTACTGATTGCACTGTGATATCAGGCTGGCAGGAACATTTTTCTGTCAGTTATTATAGCCGTATCCACATGGGATTCTTCCTTCCAGGTTCCAAAAAGTAATGTCATAGATCAAAGCTGAGCTATTTTCACCAGCAATTTTCAATATCGATTAAAGGAGTGTTAAAGCCTTTGTTTCAATGGTTCCTCACATCAGACACATGTAAAGCTTCACATTTCCTCTATAGTCTTCATCTTCAGCCTTTCAACTGCTACAGAATTCTACCAATTTACTTCCCTTAAAAGTTATGTCTTCACAAAAGGCATAAAAAAAGAAACCCATCAGATATATACAATACAAAATATACTGCTTTAGAACAAAACCAAGGACATTTTAGAGCTGAAAAGTATTAACAATTTCCTTCAGCCACAAAGAGCTTTCAGCTACTTAAATCCAATCTAAAACCGCTAAAATTTTACATCAGTTTCATCTACTAATGAATCAGTACAGCTCTATTTTATCTGTAAATTTTCAAAGTCTGAGAGTATCCACTTCAAAAGATCTAATTTAAGTCTGTTAATGCGAACAGCCACAGCGACTTCAACCTAATTATGTCTTCAGCAAAGCGAACAGTTACATCACTGTAAATCAGCATCCCAATACCATTCTACATCTGTATATGTAGTATAGAAAACGACCAACGATTTCCCAATCCTTTTTTGACGGCACCGGTCGCATACGTGCCATGCTGTACGAACCCGTCCTCTTATTTTTCAGAGCGTGAACTATCTGCATCTCCACTTCCTGCGAGTGCTGTTCTTCCCCCCCTGGAAATACAGAAAACTAGCACCACGTAAACCAGCAAAGCTCCCCAGAGCGAGTGCTAGGACATTACTGAAAGGCGTTGTGTGTCAAATGGTTGCTGCTCCCTCCCATTTCAGCCTCCCAGGCTCTGCAGCACAACCGTGCCGGCGCACAGGGACGCTTCCGTGCACTTGTTTCCATGGCTGCTGACAGATGATTTCTAGTTTGTTGGGGTTTTTTTAAATAACCCGAAAAGAGGCAAGAGCACAGCCAAGACCTAGAACAGCCCCACTAAGAGCAGACACCGAAGAGCGGCAGGGACGGAGACCGACGGGACACCCAGCCCTCAGCCCCACCTGCCCCCGGAGAGGAGCCTGGTCCCCGCTCGTCCTTCGCCGGGGCTTCACCGGGCCTCCTGCCAGGGCCAGGGCGAGCGCAAGGAAGGCCCGCGGCGGCCGGGCCAGGGGAAATCGGCGTCAGGCTCCCTGAGGAGAACCGGCTCCGTGAGGGGAAGGTGGCCCGGGGAGGGACTGGGGGTGGATTTACCTCAGCAGCGGCAGCCCCGCTACCCTCAGAGCTGCGACTGGCGCCGTGCCGGCGGCGCGGTGGGGCGAGCCGGGGCCAAGCCCTAGCCCCCGCCGCTGGACCGCCGCCGCCGCCGCCACCGTGCCCGCGGCCGGGCGCTCCGCCGAGCCGAGCACTCCCGGAAGCGGGAAGGGCAAGGCGGAAGACGGGCGCCTCGCACCGCGCAGGCGCCGCGCCGGACGGGGCTGGACCCCGCGCGAGCTGCGCAGGCGCACACGAAGGGGCGGGCACACGCTGCCGGCTGTGCGCATGCGCAGCCTGGGCGGGACGCCCTTGGCGGCGGCCGCCCGTCTGGGGGACGGACCGGCACTGCGCATGCGTGGGGCCGTGTACCGCGCGGAGCACCGGCGCGCTCGAGGGCCCGGGGCGGGGGCGCGCCTCGTCCCGTAACCGCTCCCCCCCCCCCCCCCGTCTCACCAGCTGGGCGTTTCCCCCCTCAGATTTTTAAAGAATCACGATTTGAGGCTAAATTTGGATTTGTAAGCTTCTGAGGTGATAGAGATGCAGTGGGGTTTACTTCAGTTCTTCCGGGAAGGGGTTTTGCTGTATGTCTACCCACGTTTTTGTGGTGATACTTCATTACAGTCCCTTGTTACTTCAGGGACTCTCAGGAGGGGGTTTGGCACCTATATTGGATATTAGGAAAAAATGTCTTTACTGCAAGAGTGGTCGGGCACTGGCACAGGCTGCCCAGAGAGGTGGGGGAGTCACCATCCCTGGGGGTGTTCAAAACCATGTAGATGTGATGCCTCGGGGCATGGTTTAGGAGACCTGGGGGTGTTGGGTTGGGGGCTGCGTTTGATGATCCTACAGGTCTTTTCCAGCCTTAATAATTCTATGATACTAATTCAAGAGCCTCTTCTGTGGCTGTTTCCTAAATTTGGTGAACCCAGGCTTTTACATTGGTAGTTACATCGGACAAATTGTTTTATATGGAAATATCACGACAATCCTTCAGAATTTCCTACTGCCTGTTAAGAAATATATATACCCAGTAGCTTTAAAAATGACACGCAAAATAGCAAACCATGCAGTGTGAGAGCTGTTGATACATTTAAAACACACAAAAAAGCTGAAGGGTGACAAACCAATTCTGACAGCTCGGGCACGCTTCTGCATCCTGTTTTTTCTTGTAGCATGAACACCATCTAGTGGGACACGGGCAGCAAGCGCATGAGGGGTTGTATCTGCCTATAAGTGCAATGAAATGCAGCTGCCCAGTGTTTGTGTGTGTTTCTGCTTTACTTTTTGTGTTTCCCTTTGCTTCTGTGCTGAAATATTAGGGACTTCAGAACAGCTTGCTTTTGTCCGTAGTATTCTATTTCCTGGCAGCTGGGTTTCACACACTACAAGAAAAGAAGAAATATGCTGGTCTCATGCCAAGCTCTCTGCTATTCAAATGAAAGTATGTAAACATCCGTAGACACAAAGTCATAGAGGCTGATCTTTTTCCAAAACTTCCTTCTCCCTCCATGTTTTCCCTTAACCGTAGAATCACAGAATGGTTTGCGTTGGAAGGGACATTTAAAGGACATCCAGTCTGACCCCCTGCAGTGAGCAGGGACATCTTCAACCAGACCAGGTTGCTCAGAGCCTGACCCTGGATGTTTCCAGGGATGGGGCATCTCCCACCTCTCTGGGCAACCTGGGCCAGGGTCTCACCACCCTCATTGTAAACAATTTTTTTCCTAATATCCAGTCTAAATCTACCCTCCTTTAGTTTAAAACCATCACCCCTTGTCCTGTCACACAGGCCTTGCTCAAGTGGTCGCCCCCATCCTTCCTATAGACCCCTTTAAGCACTGAAAGGCTGCAATAAGATCTCCCCGCAGCCTTCTCTTCCCCAGGCTGAACAACCCCATCCAGGAATAAAAGTGAAATGAAGAAAAGCTTTTTTCTTGGGTACATGCTTATGTGGGGCGCAGTGCTGATTATGGCGAGCTTAACCTTGAGAAAACTGAAACACACTGCCTGCCTTGCGCTTTTATCGCAGGATCGCCAATACCTCACGCTTACCCCGAAGTACAAAAAGCGTAGGTACTGTGTTGTTTGTTTTGGTTTTTTCTAACAGTATTACCTAGACAGGACTCTGCATGTTGTCACGCCCAGGAGGCTGTATACTTCAGCAGTTCCCATGCATGCTTTATCAGAAAGAGCATCTAATTCAGTGGAAGTTTTGCAATCGATTTTGGGAGAACTGATGTTTAATGGCTTGTCACCGCAGCGTAACTAGTGCGTTTGCCCAGTGGATGGTGCATCACTTATTTCTGCAGCCCCAGGGGCGGCCTAAAATAGCGTTAGTCATACTGGCCACGTGACATGGGTGAACGGCGTTCCTCCAGGTGCAAATGCAGGGAGAAAAGGTGCATAGACAAGGCAGTTATTGGACAATTTTTTAAAGAAACATCACACATAATGACATGTAACAAGTATAGGCTGAAACCAGGAACTTCTCGCCTGGATCTGAATGTTCTTGAAGTTCAGGCATGTCTGGGTCTCACACTACCAGTGTGAGCCTAGCCGTTATTTCTGGGTGTTGTTCTGAAAATCCATTTGCATTTGCAGCTCTCTGAGGAGGAGAGGCCGTGATGCATTTTTGGTTTTGTTCTCTTGCCTTTGATTTCTGCTCAGACGCTGCTAGAGAGACCAGAGAGCTTTGTACAGCAAATACAGTCCGCACTCAAAGATCTTGAGAACCAGTTTGGACCGCAGAGCTACACTTAATTTTGCAGGCCCTTGATTTCTGAGGGTGTCGGAGTATATTTTCTGATGGAATATAGTCCTAACATACCAACTTCCTTTGCCAGGCAGCTGGATTTAAAAGAGGCAGTGCTGTTTAAAGTGTTCACTACGCAATGAGAAGCTCGATGGTCAACATTGAAGATGCTTAAGAGCAAGTTAGCAAATTTATGCTAACCAGAGATATTGAAATTCGGCTTTTGTTCTCCGTACGTTCAGCGCCATGCATCAGTCACAGGTTCCTCATTTCCTCCTGAACTTCAAAACAAACAAATCAGTTTAATATTTTCTTCCCCACGTTTTTGCTAAGCGCGTGGAGCACATCCTAGACTTGTTTTAATATGCCTCGCATTGGTTTTGCCGTGCTGAAAACATTACCAGGCATGTCAGGACTTTGGTTCTTCTGCAAGTCCTGCAGGTTTGGAACCCATTTCCACAGAAAACAATATTGCCAAGGTAAATTGTTTGCCAGAGATAACTGCAAGTCCTCAAACAAATTACCTAAGAAATGTTGAAACATAATGGTGCACGAAGCAAATTGTTTCCATGCTTCCTGTCCTCGTAGGAAGGAACGGAGCTTATCTCTGTTACAGATTCCATGGGGACAGCCACAATGCCTTAACCGATGCGCTGTTTTGACTATGGGAGTTTTAAAATATTTCACCTATCAGGGGAACGTATGAAATATTCATGCCCCGTTTATCGTCCCCTCAGAAATGCAAACACTGAAGTTCAAATGGTCGGTGTAAGGACTCCAACCCTTTGGCAAAGTGCAGTAAAGCCGCTCATGGGCTGCATTAGGAAAAAAGGAAGAGTTTACAAGAACACGTCGTTTGCCACAGGGCCGCACGACTCAAGCTGACTGGTGCTGCCGAGGGTTCAATTCTGTGCATGTTTGTAAAGTCCCCAAGGTTTGTCGTTTGGGTAGATTTTTCCCCATTGAGTATTGCTTTGTGTCAATACTGTGTTTAAATTTTAACTAAAAATAAAAGCTGCTTTTCATAATCCATTCCCTTTGCAGCCTTCCTCTGTACTGGACCGTTATCTCCCGTGCTGCAGGGGCAGGGTGATAACTTCGTGGCACACCTCCTATGCTTAGACTGTTTTCAGTCCCTCCACAACACGATCTGAAGCAAGAAAATAACCTTATTATTTCTCTGGCTCTCTGCCTAGTCTGTGTGGTTAACTTTAAGACATACCCCTTGAATATTAACTGAAGCAATGGCGATGTACAGAAATAAAGTCCTGCACCTCATTGTCTTCATCTCTGGTGCCTTCTGCTTTTCAGTTCCTGCCCCTCTACTTTTGTGGTCCATCGCAATAAGGCAATACAGAACAGTTGTGCCCGTTCTCAGAACAGGGGAACTGTGTAAAAATATGGAAGCTTTTGAAGAAGAAGGTAACAGGAACATCTAAGACACTAAAGGCTTTTGAAGGGTAGATAGAAACGTGATCATAGCGGCAGAGTAAGTGCACATCAGTGTCAGAAAAGACTAGATAAAGGGCAAAAAGAAGCAGCAGAGCCAAGGAGGTTATTAAAACCAAGTTGCGTTCGGAGAAGAAAATCGAAAGAACCGTAAGCACTGATGTGTTAAGCACAAACCACAGCAGAGGTGGCATTATAACCAAATTGAGGGACAATTGAGACGAGGCATAAAAATGTACAATAAATGCTTTTTCAAGGATCAGGAAGTCCACTGAGAAGTCTGTAGAGCTAACAGGGTGTCAAAACACTCAGAAAATAACAGAAAGCATGGGTTCCAAGAGCCCCGTCTTTCTCCAAAGTGAGATCAGCTGCACTGTAACCACTCCTGAGAGGCTGGGTTTATTCTAGCATAGGGAAAAGAGGCCGAACGCTTGCTAATTGCAAAAGAAATAGAAAGATGTATTGTGCAGCTGGCCAAAAGCCTTCAAAAATATGGCTTCTAGAAACGGTGCCTCCAAGAGACGCAGAAGGGATGCCCGCTGGGATTTTCTGGTGCCTTGCATGAAGCGGGCTGCAAAGCCTTTTCCCTGCCTCTTGGCTGGAGCTGGCAGCGGGAACCCACTTACGCTGAGACCCTCATAAAACAGAAATCCAGAGTAGGAACTGCGGTCTGAATCAAAGAGCCGGGAACATCCCCAACCTTCATCCCCGGGGCAGAGCGGCTGGTGTTGCCCTCATACCCCTCGCTAGCCCCGGTGGGGGGCGGGAGACCACAAAACCCACCTCTCCCGCACCACAACACTTAACCCGCAGGATTTCCTAGAGATTTGGCTCTGCCTCTTCAGGGGAAGCGCTCGAACTTCCCTTTGAGCGCTTCCACGCAGCTGGGCGACACGCGCGCTGAGATCCCGTTTCTAGGGAGAAAAAATAAATAAATAAAATTAAATTAAAAAAAAAAATAAAAGGTGCAAATGCAACTTCCCAGAGTGACCTCAGCGCGTCGACAGCCGGGACAAGCCCCTCACGGAAATGACCGCCGCCGGGCCACCGGGTTGAGCGGCCCCGAGGCGGGGTTTGGCGGCGGCCGGAGCCAGCGCCGCGCCCCGCGCCCCGCTCCGCGCCCATTGCCCCGCTCCGCACCGCCCCGCGCCCATTGCTCCGCTCCGCACCGCCCCGCGCCCATTGCTCCGCACCGCTCCGCGCCCATTGCCCCGCTCCGCACCGCCCCGCGCCCATTGCTCCGCTCCGCACCGCCCCGCGCCCATTGCTCCGCGCCCATTGCTCCGCCCCGCCCCGCTCCGCGCCCATTGCTCCGCTCCGCACCGCCCCGCGCCCATTGCTCCGCGCCCATTGCTCCGCCCCGCCCCGCTCCGCGCCCATTGCTCCGCTCCGCACCGCCCCGCGCCCATTGCTCCGCGCCCATTGCTCCGCTCCGCACCGCCCCGCGCCCCGCTCCGCGCCCATTGCCCCGCTCCGCACCGCCCCGCGCCCATTGCTCCGCGCCCATTGCTCCGCCCCGCCCCGCTCCGCGCCCATTGCTCCGCTCCGCTCCGCACCGCGCCCCGCGCCCATTGCTCCGCGCCCATTGCTCCGCTCCGCACCGCGCCCCGCGCCCCGCTCCGCGCCCATTGCCCCGCTCCGCCCCGCTCCGCGCCCATTGCTCCGCCCCGCCCCGCGCCCCGCTCCGCGCCCATTGCTGCGCTCCGCACCGCTCCGCGCCCCGCCCCGCGCCCATTGCTGCGCTCCGCACCGCCCCGCGCCCCGCCCCGCGCCCATTGCTGCGCTCCGCACCGCCCCGCGCCCCGCTCCGCGCCCCGCTCCGCGCCCCGCCCCGCGCCCATTGCTCCGCTCCGCACCGCTCCGCGCCCCGCTCCGCGCCCATTGCCCCGCTCCGCACCGCCCCGCGCCCATTGCTCCGCGCCCATTGCTCCGCCCCGCCCCGCGCCCCGCTCCGCGCCCATTGCTCCGCTCCGCACCGCCCCGCGCCCCGCCCCGCGCCCATTGCTCCGCTCCGCACCGCCCCGCGCCCCGCCGCGATGCTGGGGCTGCTGGCGCTGCTGGGGGCGGCGGCGCTGCTGGCGCTGCTCGGGGGGCGGCGGGCGGCCCCCCCCGGCGCCTGGGCGCCGCTGAAGCGCTGGGCCCTGGGCTGCCTCCTGCTCTTCCTCGGCGCCTGGAGGCAGCGGGCGGCCGGCGGAGCTCCCGCCGAGCCACGGCGGCCGCGCCCGCTCCGCCCCGACCCCCACGTGAGTGTCCCGCCGCCGCCCCGGCACCCCCAAATCCTGGGACCCCCTTCCGTGACACCCCCTTCCCTGGCACCCCTGCCTCCCCCATCCTTGGCACCCCCATCTCCCTGCCCCCCGGGCACCCCTGGGACCGCATTCCCCCCACCCCCCAATCCCTGGAACCCCCATCCCCTGGGCCCCACAACACCCATTCCCCTTGGACCCCCGTGGACCCCCACCACTTCCAGGGATCTGCACCTCTCCCAGCAAGGCAGCACCTTGCATCCCCCTGGGACCCGCATCCCTCAGGAACCCCCATCCCCTGCATGCTGGTGCGTGGCACCCCCCCACCGCCTGACCCCTCGGGGCCCCCATTCTTCCCCCCCAAACACATCCCAGGGAAGGCAGGGTGGGGATGTCGCTTTGGCTGCCCCTTGCAGGGAAAAGGTTTGTCTCAAACAGACCAGCTGATATCGGTGGGAAAAAGCAGATGCACTATGGGACACAGAAGCCGTTTATTTTCGCACCCTTGGTGAACTGAGTCTAGTTTTCCAGGTGTACTTGTCTGCTTAAGAAATTATAAACCCTCTATCTACAACCTGTGTTCACGTACCAAAATACTGTGCCTGACGGGGAGATTTGGGTGGGGTTTGCTGTATTTTGTGGTGAGAGGGGGAGGTAGAAAGGCTGAGACAGGATTTCCCTCTGTTTTATCTTGTATAATCAAGATTTGGCTGAGATTTTGGATCCTAAGTAATTTCTGTGAAAAATCAACTTCTTGCTAACATTTCCTGGAGCCTTCTGGGAATCCTGAAGTCACGTTATTTAAGAAATGCATTGAGGATTCTGCTTAGCCTTTAAAAAAAAAAAAAGCTGTTTTCTCTAGCTTTTACTTTCTGCTAATTAAGCTGCTCTTGTAGCATTTTAAAGCGTTTTGCCAATCTCGACCAAATCTGATAGGGCAAAAGTGACACCATCTTCCAAATCAAACTGACGTCCAGGGTGGTCTGTGATTTCCTCTCTGCTCCCTCAGGCAGCAGCACTGAAACAACACTTACAAGGGAGGTCTAAAAACAGATCTGGAAAATACTTCCAGAAATCACGTCTCTGAATTTTTGCGTCGGCATCCAATAGGCTCGCTCTGTGTGTATTTCCAGACTCCTCCTTTATCCGTGTGCACAAGGACAACAATAATCTGATTTTAGGTGTTTTTTTTGCATTTTACGTGAATAGTTTTTCAAAAGCAGAACTTTGTCCGTGCCAAAAAAAAAAAATGCACACGTAAACTTAATTTCCACGCTCCAGCTTTTAAAGCTTCACTTTGAGCGAGTTCTGCATAAATACGTGAAAAGATAGGCCTGAATCTGAAGTTGTGGACTTCGGTGCCTAACAGGTTTTGAAACTTGAGACGTTAACTGGCCCTATACCGGCCCAGCTGCTGACCATGTTAGTGAAGTGCTGGGTTTCCTATGACTTTCTTTCTTTCTCTTCCTTTTTCCTTTTTAATTCTATGTTTCCCCTAAGTATAAGTTGTTCTACATGTAATTTGGAGGTAGGTGGGGAAACAGCATGTCTGTGGCTCAAATTTCTTCTTGCAGACACTCTTTTTGAGGACACATTTCATAAGGATTTTGCTCAAGGGAGCTTCTCGTTGCAAAATAATCATCTTAATTCAGGAAAATAGTTTACCTTGTCTGTGGCTATCGTGCAATAATTACGCCTCCTCTCTAAAACTGCCTCTCATCTGCCTCGTCGCTGCTTTCTGTGTCTGCCCTGACGAGGAAATGGGCAAACAAGAAAGGGAAAACACTTTTGTGGCAGTGAATGATGTGAGCGTTGTATGCCAGGTTAACTAAATGTTCTCCGAGCACGTGGACCGTCCTCTCTTGTGAATGAGGCTTTGGTGCCGCTAGCAAAACTCTGGCTGTTTGCTGGGGTGCCTGCTGTTAAAGATTAAAAGTGAAACTAAAATTTCTTTCCTGAGAAGAAACCTAT